>NC_142650.1:42394375-42709687 GCF_055504915.1 Nelumbo nucifera | reverse complement strand
ATTGTTTGATCTGGACGAGGAGGAGAAAGCTCAAAATCTTTTAGTCCACAGTGAGAGGTTAGCCATTGCTTTTGGGCTGCTCAAGTTGAGTACAAACAAACCAATTCGAGTGGTTAAAAATCTCCGAGTGTGCAGGGACTGCCACTTAGCCATAAAACTCATGTCCCAAGTTTATGGTCGGGAAATTGTTCTTAGAGATTGCAACCGATTCCATCACTTCAGAGATGGTCGGTGCTCTTGTAACGACTTTTGGTAATAATTCTACCACTCATAGTTCACACTTTCCTATAGGTAACTCTGGATACAACTTAATTAAATCAAATTCGACCAATAAAATTTGGAAAAGGCTTTATGAATTGAAATAAATGTTAACTTCGAACACAGATTCCATTAAAAAATAAAAAATAAGAAAAAAAAACTTCGAATGAATTCATGGAAAAGGTTTCAGATTCAATATTAGTAAATATCAAGACTCAAGTACATCAGCAGTCATCTAAAGGTGCCTCCCATATACCGGGGTAAAAAATTTATCACCTTCATCAACATTATTCCAAAGTTCTGATGCATTTAACAACCTTAAAACTATTTCTTTACAGACCTTTGCAACTAATCAATTAGTAAAGTTAGAAATCACTTCAGTGTTGATGGGATATGTCTTCACCCTAAATAGACCATGTCCTATGATAAAGGAAGGCGGAGGAAACATAGTGAAAAGTGAAAACCCAAAAGGCTTTACGTTTGAAATACCAACAAGAAAACTATCTCCTGGAAATAAGACTTCAGAAGATCAACTTGAAATTTGAGGAGGCTGACTACCTGATGGCTGAATCCAGAGGAATCACCAGTTGTTAATACAGGAGGGAGGGCACGAGGAAGGCAGCAAACAAATTCTAGTTTAAAGATTTAGAGTGTTATGGAGCAAATTAATTCTGGAACACATGATAATATCAGCAAGTGATATGGGAGTCAATCAATTCAGGAATGTAGAGAAATGCAAAATAAATAAATTAATTAACAGACAATCTAGTAAGCTAGGGTTGAATTGCACTCTCCTTGTATATGAGCAAAAACAGATTAAGTTGTGCTTTATGGATTTAGAGTATTTAACTGTAATGTGGTAAAAGAGGGTGGGCCTTGGCGCAATGGTTGGTTTGCCCCATTGTGACTTGAGTGACCAGCCTCTCTGTAACTGCAGAGGTAAGACTGTGTACATCTGTCCCTTCCCAGACCCCGCATTGGTGGGAACCTCATGCACTGGGCTGCCCCTTTTTTTAACTGTTATGTGGTAAAAATAGTTCTTTTTTAATCCACGTAATCTACTCCCAGGGACTTTCAGTACTGCTTCCAGCTTGTTTTTTCTACTTTTCTGTGGTGTTATTTATGTGAAGAAGCTGAGCTCCTCAAATTTCACTCATGTGACTACATGGAAATGCCAATGCGCCAGTAAAGAGGATTGACCAAATTGATTTCCAAGCAGCAAACAAAGTTTTTTTCTCAGAAGCAGGTTATTGCTTGGGTTCAGTGGTCTCACCACTAAAAGAAAATATATGCTACAAAATTTTATACTTTAAGTATAACAAGGAAATTTCCAATCAATGAATGGATAAAATCATAAAATATAGGACAACAGATCACAATCTCAATGCATAAATTTAAATCAACTCTCCTATGCAAATTTCAGCCTTTCTAAGAATAAGAGACAGCATAACTAATTCAGAATTTAAGAATCAAAAGTTAAGTTACTTTAGCTTAGTCAGAATGGATAAGTAACCAAAGGTCAACTCAAGTCAGCCTTAATCACAACTACTTGGGGCCAGCTACACGAACTGTCTTTCCATTGTGCTATAGAATGGAGAAGTTAACCACAGCATTTTAATCACCCAACTGATAGTGCCCATAAAATCCCCAAATAAATGACTTTTGATCCATCTGTCCTAAAAAGTTACAGATTGGTATTAGAATTTGGGATGCAAAACTGCTCGTAGTGGAATGCAAGAAAATTACTCCATTCTACAAAGACGGAAATGTCAAGCATGATAGAAATATTCCAAGATGTTGTTTCCAACTCAGCTTCTCACCAGACAACTGTGAAAAAAATGTTAACCCCAAATTACCTATCTTCTTTTTTTAATTTTCCAACCCCAAATTACCTATCATTAGCAAGTCGTCCAGAAACCTAAACTTGCCATCTAAAGGATGGTCCTGACATTATATACCATTGCATGCCAGCATCCAGGCAGAGGAACACAACTATTAAACAGGTTCCACTTGACATCAAATGCAAAACATAAACTCAGCATGTAATAAATCTAAGGGATGTTTGGTATCAATGACATTTGTTTGATAAATGTTTTGTACAATTTTGTCTCGAAAATCAGGATAAAATCTGCTTTATGTTTTTCAACAGCTCTGCGCCACTAGGTGCCATTAGATACCATTAGGCACCACATGTGCTGAACAGTAAAAAAACACCACTGAATGAAAATGGTCATTTTTGGTGTTTTTCTGATAAACAGCTCTCATGTAAATCAAGAGAAACATTTATCTGATAAACGGTTCAACCAAACAATAAATTCAGCATTTTTCTGTTGAATGCTTACATGGCACTGAGCCGGCATCATTGCTCTAAAAAACACCATCGTTGCCAAACACCATCCTAGTAAGAAAACTAGAGCATGCATGGACTAAACATTGGATATGTTTTGCATTTTTGCCTTTTGGTGTGAACTCAACACGGCAACACCACATTCACCTCTAGTATGTTCATTTTATTTTAGTAATGTTTCTACTGTATTATGAAAAATGGTTCTTTTCTCTCTCTCTCCTAACAAGCACCTGCTTTCTGAGAGCTTGACTTAGTTCCTACGAAGAGAAGGATCACTAACTACTCCATAGAGGATGAGAAATACATACAAAAAAGTTAAATCCCATTTTGCTTTCCACATAGATGAGTCATGAGTGGTTCATCATTTAATTGCAAATTTGGGAGTTTCTTAGT
This sequence comes from Nelumbo nucifera, assembly GCF_055504915.1. NCBI lineage: Eukaryota > Viridiplantae > Streptophyta > Magnoliopsida > Proteales > Nelumbonaceae > Nelumbo > Nelumbo nucifera. The sequence continues at coordinate 42,706,689 of NC_142650.1, read as the reverse complement.
AATATTTTTTTGATCAATTCTCAGTAATGTTGATGAGATGCACACAGACATCTTTTTTTTTTTTTTTTGATAAATAAGATGCACACAGACATCCACCAACAAAATTGAAATAAATAAGAAACCAGGCATAAGAAGTCCTCACAAATACCATCAGATTTAACATAAGTATCCCAATAGGAAACTATAGCACCGAATAGCAAAATAGTTTAAGTGAAGCCATTCTTGTTCAGAGTCTGATGGCTAAAAGAATCAAGCATGTAGATAAGATCTGGCAGCTCTGTTTGAAAGAAGAAACTATTCATCATGTGATGTTTGAGTGTGAAATAGCACAGAGAGCATGGACTGCTCTTACTTGAACCTGAGGGTGAAAGAGAAAAAGAGTCGCAAGGAATGGCTGTTGGACTGGAGAGCAAAGCCAGAACCAGGGCTAACAATTGACTGGTCCCTGTTCGTAGATGGTGTCATTATGGCCTGGTGTATCTGAAAACACTGGAACAGGGTTATCTTTAATAAAGCCCAGATCAATCCCCAGTCAACTTTCCTAGCAACCCAAGCCCTTATCTCAGAAGTAAGAAGCTCATTCTCAAGCAATGTAAGTCCCGCTGAGATATCAAAGACAAGCAGAGATTCTGACTGTGGTTGGTGGAACCCTGATCTAGGTTCCATTAAATAAATGTGGATGGAGCCTTTGGAAGCAAGGTGCCACAATTGGAATCATGGTGTGTGATCCAGAGGGAAAACACTTGCTAATCAAAGCCATAAGCCCACAACAGTCAAAGCTTGCTCAGCTAATGAAGTTGAAGTCTTGGCACTTCAGGAAGGGATTAAGACTGGCCTAGACTTGAGAGCAAATAAAGTGGTGGTGGAAGGTGACTCAACAACAACAGTCTCATGGCTCACAAATCGGAAGGTGACTCCTTATTGGAAGTTGTCTGTCATAATAGACAGCTGTAAAGTTTTCCAATCAAACAATCCCAACATCTGTGTTGTAAACACCAATAGGCCAAACAATGGTTTTGGTCATTGCCTGGCGAGGTTTTCTGTTCATTTAGCCTCAAGCCAGGTTTGGGCTGGCCGTTCCCAGTGCATTGATTAACCTTTGGATCTGGACTCAAAGTCTGTATCGATTAATGATGGATGAAATCGGCCTAAGGGCTTTTCAAAAGAAAAAAAAAGTAAAATAGTAAATGACCAAAGAATATCAACATAAAAAAAAAAAATGCAGTTTTGCATTCTATATTTGATTTAGCATAACTATTTTGGAGTTTAGATAACGCCCTCCACAATGAGATCCATCCTTATGGTACTGCACGAAAAGCATTCACAAATGGATGTCCAACAATTTAAATTCATCTAGCACTAACAGTACCAGTTTTTTGATTGCCAATTCAATCCAATCTATGTAAAGGAGGAGAAAACGATACTGCCATTTATTGAATCAGCTAGAGAATGCCGGATTACATCTATAAAGTTAAGCTAAATTCCTGAATACATATACAAATTATAGTCAGATTATAAAAGAATTTGGACTTTTTTGGTAAGAAAAGAATTGGTAATGAAATATATGATAAACGCCGAGAGAAAAGAAAATCATACTCCAATTTGTAACTTAAGTGACAAAATATCCCGTAATGACAGGTTAAACCAAAAACAAGGAAGAAATTTGCTAAGAATTACAATCGGAAAATTTTAGGTGAAGCCCTCGAAAAGTACCCAAAACACTTCGAGAATAGATTGTTTCCAAATAGCATAGCTTCCATCCTGATCCCAACTCCCAACTCACAGCAGAGAAACAACAACATCATTTATCCGCAACTATTCCTCAGTTTCGTGCTTCCTCTTCTTCTTTTTTATCCTGATATGCCGCTCTTCTGAACCATCTACTCGTCCATCATCTTCGACCTCGGCCTTTTTCCTCTTCTTTTTCTCCTTTCTTTTTTCCTCAGCAATTTGTACATCATCTCTTCCTTCTCTATCCTCGACTTCAGGACAATAGTCAATGGAATCACTTATCTTCTTATTCTTTACCCGTTTTCCCCTTTCCTCACCATCGAAACTCCCTCCTTCAGAATTCCCGCGATACCTGTGACTCTGCTCTTCGCCCAAATTAAGAATTCGACCTCGCTCAACGGTAGGTCCATTCTCTCTGAGATTTATTTCGGCGTCAGTTAGGTTTCCGTTATCTGCTATCTCCAGACGTTCTTTCTTGCGTTTTCGTTCGGATCGTCCAGCTTTAAGTTCTCTATGGAACTGAACCAGCTCGTTGAAGGCATCAGAGGCACGCCTCAGGTACGCGGAAACAGCTTGCGAAGCTCCGGTCTCGGCTGAGACAAAAGAGGACAAAACTGAAGCTGCTTTTGAGAGGGAGATCGGCTTGGAAGAGACTAACGACCCTGAAACCGTCTTCATTGTCAGTTGTCACCTAGATAGAACTAAGAAGCTAAAGGAGAAAACAAGATGAAGCGAACGACGGTTAGCTCAGCGGGGATCCTCAACTTGAACCTTGCTAAGGCAGACCAATTTCTAGGGTTCTTAACGGATGACGCTGAGCTCTGGCTATGTAGGGTTTCCTGCAACTCTCCCTATTTCTATCAATGTCCCTCCTTTTTTTAACTTCCCCTTGATCGGGTGGAAGAGCTGAAGTTTTAGGGTTTCCACGAGGTACTGCTGTTCATGGCACGGCGAAGGCGTCCTAAAGAGCGGAACTGCGGAAGTGGCCAAAACCGCTGAAAAGAATTGAAAAAGGGAGGGAGCGAAGGGTTTCTTGCTTCTTGCCTTCTTGGTGGGTCCCACGCAAATCTTCTGAGTCAAAACTCAAAAGTCCCAACGCGACCGTAAATCCAAACCATTAGCTTTGTAGACCCGATACTCTGACCGATCTTAAATTAAAATTACGGATATGGGCACTGCTAAATATTTATTTATGATTATTGACTGAATCACTGATTCACTGTCGATCCTACGGTTGGTACCTGTGCGGGTTGGATTACACGAATTGGGCTTCTAACTTCAAAAGTCTGGTTTTTTTATTTTTTTTTGAATTGGATTTGTGGTGGTGGGTGGGGGGGGGGGGGCAAGGCTCCCCTCGGCCACCCCTGGCTCCGCCCCTACCAAATCCAACCTAGGTGCATTAAATTTAAATTTCAGTAAGGGTTGAGTTAGGTTGGATAGTTTGGGCTTGCCCTCAAACTTGGGATGAGTTTCGGTTTTAGGCCCAATTCTTAGAATTAGGCTTGGGTTGAGTTAAAAAGTGGCCCAATTCACCCAATTTGCACCCCTAGCTCACACCTCACGAATGTGACAGATAAAGTATCACCAAACTTTACAATATAGAAAGATGGTTTACAAGTTTAGATTGACTCCCCATAGAGTGCACCCCACACATCCCAACCTTGCACCGAGAACATCTTTGGCTGTTCAGAGTTGGGATTTCCTCCCACACTCTTTCAACATGATCTGCATCTGGATGTCTAGGGGCGTCAATTGGATTGGGTTTGGTCCGATCTGGTTTATTCCAATGTGAGTCCATTACAAATGGACTTCGTCCAATCCACTCTAATGAATATTTTGGACCAGTCTAGAGACTGTCCAATTTGTTCAAATACCTGTTAATTTAGATTGGTTTCAACTCAAACCTGGTCCATTGACACCTATGTTCTTATCTTCTATCAATGGACCAGATATTAGCTCAACCCAATATAAATTCATTATGGATGGACAAGGTCCAATGCAATATACCATATTGGTCCGCCTGGTCCATCCAATCTGTTCAAATGGATTTTGATTTAGACGGAGTCCAACCCAAAACCGGTCCATTGAAACCCCTATGGATGTTAGCTTATTTCATAAGACTAAGAGCCATCATGCATGAGATGTGTGGGCATAAATCATGTTACACCAAGTTTGTGTCTCAGATCTCAAAAAATTGTGTTTCAATTTGTTTCAACATAATTTGTGTTTGCACATCTCATCACATCTCATACATGGTGGGTCTCAATCTTATGGTGAGATTTGTGGATGCAAATTCACAAAATCATGTTAAAGAGTGTTGGGATAGTTTTTTTGGGAGGATCAAATCTCAACTTCAGTTTGGGTCAAAAAAGAAAATGGAGGACAAGTACTCTTGCAATTTTACCCGATCCACACATCATCTCAATATGTCATGCCCAAAAACATTTTCAACAGCAAGGTTCAAAGTATCGACACGTATCAGCCGATACATATCATTCCGGGACCCCTCCGATATGCCCCTACAGTGGGTGTATTGGGGTTTTGACCAGTTCAGGGTGTGAAAGAGGCCTAAACCGGCTCCCCTAAACCAGTTGCGAAAAAAAAAAAAGTGCCAAAAGCTGTATCGATTCGCCCGATATGCCCATGCCGGCATATCGATATTTTGAACCTTATTCAACAGCCAAAGATTTTTGCTAATATTCAGTTTGAAAAGACTACAAACCTTGTATTTTATATTATTTTATATGTATTTATGTTGTACATATGGGGGCAGATCTGTTCACAACAAAATACTTTTCCAACATGATCCATGTATTCACATCTTAGTTGGAACGTGTTGAAAAAGTATTTTATTGTTAATAGATCCCAATACGTAGACATCCAATTGCCTATTTTTTTATTTTGCCTTAATTCATTTTCCTCATGGGATTAGTGAATTAGTGCCCTATGTTATTTTTTTTTCTTTTTCTAACACGAAATATTATATTTTATATTGGATTTTTTTAAAAGTATATTGAATTATTCAAGTGTTAGGGAATTTGATCTCCACTTTATACATTTATACATGGATAAATAATTAAAAAGGATGTTTTATATAAATAAAATGCACAATATATATGTGTTTAAGTTTAGATTAACCATCTATATATTGTAAATAACTAAACATATATTCTTAAAGGTGTATATAAGTGTAGATATTTGTGTAGTATGTTTCTTTTTTATTTTTTGGAAGGAAGTAATAAGCCTTAGTAACATAGAGATAGGGCTGTTTACGGGTCAGGTTGGGTCGGTTTATTGGGGTTTTCCCAACCGACCCGACCTGGTCAAGTTACCTGAGATGGAAATCGAAATCGACCCAGTGTTAAGCAAAACCGACCTGGTCGGTTTGAGTCGGGTTGGGTCAGTTTGGATCAGTTTCGGTTTTGCTCCTGTACAAAAAGGACATAGAAGCCTAGAAGGAAATATCTATTCTGAAAACTGAAGTTTTTAAGATATTTTATGGAAATATATTTAAAAAGTTAGAATTAGAATAGAAGACAAAAGTTATCAAGAAAATAGAAAGTCAAACTGTTTTATAGAAAGAAGGCTGGAATTTGTATATTTCAAGAAACTTTCTAAGTTCTAATCTAAGTAAAAAATGACACCTAATTCTAATTGTAATTGCCTAATTGGTTGTCTATTTGGTGTAAAAGACTATAGAAACTAGGATAGAGACAACTTATTTAAATAGGAACTAGAAGACTAGGTTAGGTTGTAATTAGGAATTAGGATAAAGGCAACTTAGTTAAGTAGGAACTAAGTTGGTTCGGTTTGGGTCAGTTTCGGTTTTCACACAAGAAAACCGAAACTGACCCGAACCATCAGTTTATGAATTTGTACAACCCGAAACCGGCTGGTACTTATGAAAACCCGGCCAACTCGGGTTGGGTCGGTTCGGGTTGGTCGGTTCGATCGGGTTGGGCCTTCTTATGAACAACCCTACTTGGGCAACTTTGTTCTCTTCTCGTTTGACACGAGTAACCGAAGAGAAAACCTCCAACGTCTAAAGCAAAGGATAAGCTCTCCTTGAAGAGCTAACATTTCGGTAAGTGTTTGGTTATGCGGGCGTTTATAGATGGGTATTTTTTGGATAAATGTTTAATTGAAAACATTATTTATTAGGTGTTTGGCATCGGTGCTAGGAATACTGTATCAATATTTTCTTATAAGAATGGTGTTGGGCATGAGAAAATTGTGCTTATTTTTTGTTTGGAATTGGTGCTGTCATTTATGTTGTTTTTTCAGAAAATAACAATGGTTTTGTTTGGAATTGGTGCTGTCATCCCCATCCTACAAACCAAACGGAGCCTTAAGTGTTTATTTGATAAATGTGAAACCAAGCAATGGTTTTTTCAATAAAGGCCCACACAACCAAACATAGCCTAGATTGGTCTCTTCTAAGCATGACAGTAGCAGGGGCCCGGCTAGAGGAGATAGAACCGTCCACATCATGGTTTTTAAAAACAAACCGATGATCGAACCGGTCAGGGGTCCGGTTACCGGTTCGAGCAGTCTGACCATTCGACCCGAACGGCCGGCCCGTTCTAACAAAAAATAAAAAAATAAAAAAAATGGAAAACGGTCAAAACCGTTCGAACAATTAACCGGCCGGTTCGGTGGTTTACTGACCAAAATCAACGATTTTGGAGGAAAAAACGGTTTTAAGGGAAAACAGAACCGGTCAGGTGATTGATTCCCAGTTTTTCCAATCCGACCATCCCGTCCGGTCCGGTTTTGAAAATCATGGTCCACATTAACTTTGATAAAACTGGAGGGTGGTTTCGTCCACGAGGCAGCCGACGGTACATCACAAAGGTGTTTGGTTGGGGCTGCAAGTCTGCAACTGGCAACCAGGAAGCAGAGAGCTCATGGAATTGACCAGACAAACAAACAACAATCTTCACTAAAAGGAGAAACCATAAACAGCATTGTCTTCGGAACGAAAAACAAAAAACAAAATACAACTCCCAGTTAACATGAATCACGAAGTGAAGACAATCCGACTCCAACAGAGTATATTTAAAATCAAAAGATTTCACAAAATAGATCCCTTCCAATTTCTAAATCCATATAAGCTTCTACCTGAAAGGCTGACATACTGCTACATTTAAATGCTTACATATTTGCCATCTGAATATCCAATAACTACACCAAAAGAGGAATCATTTTCTTTTCGGTGACTCCATCAATGGGGAGAGGTTCTAATGTTTCTGATAATCATTCAATTCATTGTGGGATGGTTTAACTTTAGACACCCTAAAGTCTCCGGCCATAATATGCTTGGGTTTTGCTCTAAAATCATCATTCAATCCAATCCCAAAGACACATATATAAATTGAAGAGAAAATAAAACTCAAGATAGGGTTAGAATCATTAAACCAACTGAGTGGTGGCTCGGTTGGTGTATGGACTAGATAGTCCCATAAGCGATGCGGTTTGGAGTCCTACCATATCCTCCCACCACCATACCTTTGAGAAGAATTGTAATTGTTGCCAAAAATGTGATATTATACTAAGTAGAAAAGAAATACTGCCTCTATGGGGGCAAAAAAAATTTTAAATTGACCATAAAATCAAAGCTACAGAAAATAAAAGGCTAACTAAGGATCAAGATGAAACTTGATTATGGGCCTATGTATTTTATGTACAAAACAATTAAACATTACATATATTTTATATATTTATGTCATATAAAATGTATATTAAATTTATTTTGTATATAATATAATATATGAATTATAACTATCTTATCATAATATTTATATAAAATATACAATATAACATAAAATAACATATATGCATTATATTTATACATTATTAATGTATAAATTACATACATTACCTCTAAATGTGTGGTTCAAAGTGGCTGGCTTTACACAATAAAATTTGGAACTCAAACTTTTATTGTAGGATTTGTCTTGAAAAATCTTGTATTGTTAGGGAGTGTTTGGCAACATGATTGGCCTGAACAAATAATCATAGTTTTCAAAACCGGACCGCACCGGACAGTCGAACCAAAAAAACCGGGAATTGGTTACTTGATTGTTCCGTTTCTCCAAAATCACATTTTTCCCCCAAAACCATTGATTTTGGTTAGTAAACCACTGAACCGGCTAATCAACCGTTCGAACGATTTTAACCGTTTTTAATTTTTTAAATTTTTTTTTTGTCAGAACAGATCAACTGTTCGAGTCGAACCGATAACCAAACCCCTAATCGATTCGGTCACCGGATCAGTTTTAAAAACCATGCAAATAACTACCACATAAGCAAAAACAATATAACTTTTAAAAACTAAACCAACCATAATCGAAAGCAAATGTGTCTCCTTAATTAATCGTTGTTCGGGATGTTGGACAAATTTAATTAATGCAATAGATTTATATAGATTTCTCTAACTTTTTTTTTACCTTTTCTTTCAAACCAAACATAACCTAAATGTAGCCCCACCTGAAAGAGCATTTATTAGATAGGTTGGTCCGTTTAAATCTTCATGATGGAACCTTTTTCTTTAATCGCTGAGCCTTTTTTACATACATGGGTCCATTCCATCCTCAGTCTTCACTCAAATAAGGCATATGGGTAAATAAAGATGCGCTCGGAGTTGGAGGTGACTCACTCCTCACACTAAACACTTGCATTGCAAGTCACGCCAACATCAAAAACTCTCATCCACTACCCATACGGAAAAAAGCAGACACTAAAGAAAGGAAAATGTTACCCTAAACGCCTCATTTGTCTCTCAAGAGATGAATGGATCAATCGGATAATTGACTAATTTTCCTGTATTAAATTTAAGGTTTTAAAAATCGATCCGACCGAAACTGCAATCGCTTTAATCACCGGTTTTTGGGTCAACAGTTTGATCGTTTAAATCAAATTGATGGTCCATTCTAACTATTGGAATGATTGCATAGACGATTCTCAGGCCAAACGGTCCAATTGCCAGTATTCGGTCCAATTGTCTGGGTCTCAATGTCTCATGAAAAAAGTTATTTTCTACGTAATCGAGATAACTCTAAGGTTTTTAAAATCAAATCGGAGTCCAGTTTTCAGATCTGATCATTCAAACTGAACGAATAGCTCATTTTGACAAAAAATAAAAAATAAACAGTCAAAACTGTTGGATGATTCAAATGGTTTGATGTCAAAGTCATTAGTTTGCTGACCAAATTAATGATTTTGGGGTAAAATGGAACGGTCACTTGACCGGTTCCTGGTTTTTCCGGTCCAATTTTAAAAACCATGAATAACTCTTACCTTAGAATCAGTTTGTCTGAATAAGTGCATTACCCAAATACCGAAACTTTGGCTGACAAAAAAAATACCGAAACTTAAATACGAACTGGTTCCAATTCCTGATTCAAGGTCCAACAATCAGAATCAATGTTTTAATAAATGACCTGGAACCGAAATTGTTCTGGCTACCAGTTTCTGGGTTAATAGTTCAACCATCTGGTCTGAACAAACCTGTTCTAATAAAAAATAAAAAAAATAATTAAAATAAAAATGACCAAAACCGTTAAACAGGTTGATGATTCGACCATCCAAGTCAATGAATCATTAACGAATTCAATGGTTTTTAGTCAGAAACTAGGTTTGAGGTAAAACAAAATGGATTGTTTGGACGGTTTCCAAATCGAACGTTCCGACTGTTCGAATCAACGGCGATTCGAAGACCATGACCAGAATATCCCGTGCTTCCCTTTAAAGTAGGGGCAATTTCGACAATGTCCATGAAATAATTGATCAGACTTCAGAGAGACACGTGCTAGCGGTAGCACAAAACAAGGAAATCTCGTGACTCAATCATACACCACGCATTCGTCCTGAAATTTTTAAAAACCCGAGCTTGCTTTCTTACTTGTTAAATTTAATGCAGCGCTGGTAATTGGTAAAACAGCAATTACTGGTGTCACAGTAGCTAATAAAAGATAAAACAAACTAGTCCCCAAATTAGATAACCCTTTTCCAACCGTAAGTCTGTAGTCTGTAATGTAATGGTCGCTGGGTTGTTAATGGAGTATCTGCTTACAATGAGTTCGACTCACCAAAACCCAAAATTGAATAAAGAAAAGTTGATTCATCAAGAATTCAAGATGACCAAGGAAGGAAAATAATCAGAATAGTTGATCCCAGCTCAATACTTGAAAATTTTAACGATAGGAATTTAGGAATAGGTGAAGTGGCCATCAGCTATTCTGTAGGCTGTAACCCATATAAATTTGAACTGATCAAGATGGGTGGTGAAATGATGCACAGCCAGCTATTATAATGATCCAAGGGTTGTGATCATCCCCATCTGGCGATTTGTATGTCTCTGCAATTGGATTTTCTGTTTTTTTTTTTTTTGGTTGTGTGAATTGTGTCAACTGTCAAAAATAAATAAGGTGAAGTTTCTACCCGTCTGTATAGTTTATGGATGAAATGATTTGGCCACGTTATAAGGGGCAGAGAAGCGAAATCCGGGCATTGGTCTTCTAGCAGATGCTGCAGAATCTCTGTTTGCAGGCGCAGACAAGTGTTTCTCTTATTATTAACTTTTTCAGTTCTTTCTCACTCACATTGATGAGGAAACTCTGATCTGGAGGAAATTGGAAAAATGTTAGTTGAGAAGGGAATTTTTTCACTTACTAAACAAGTTTTTTGGGTCAACTATGGTAACCTGATTGTTGGTTGTGGATCAGGTTCAGGTTGCAGTGGGACTTTGACTAGGTTCCGAGGAGAAACGAGGAAGCACAACGTAAGAAAACGCTGGGTTTTGGCAACGCAGATGATAAATGGAGGTGGGGTTCCTAATGATCGATTCCCTTTCCCGTTCTTTTAAAGCTCTGTCGCCTTAATTTTCACATCTGTTTCACGGGTTCTTTCTGTCTCAGAGAAAAGATGATGGAAGGAGAAGATGGTTTGAAAACTGTAGAGTGTTTAAGGGGAAGATTACTTGCCGAGAGAGTAGCTTCAAGAGTAGCAAAGGAAGATGCAGAGCTCATGGGGAACAAGGTCTGTTCTTCTTTCTTTGTTTTCTTTTTAAATTTCTTTTTTTCCTCCTTATATTATTTCTGCAATTCTTGGGTTTTTTTTTAACTGCTCGCTTTGTTGCATTAAAGGACAAAATGGGGTATCTGTTTGCCTTTAATAGATGTTCAATACGTCGAAATTTTGATCGATTTTGGTTTCTTTTTATTTATCTCTATATTCTCTTTTTCATTTTAAAATTTTCTTTTTCTGCTGCAACAGGTGATAGAGATGGAAAGAAAAATACGGATAGAGATCAAATCCAGGAATAGAGCCGAAAAGAAGCTGAAATTCCTCGTGAAGAAGGTGGAATCCCTGAAACTTTCGCATGTTTTTCTAGACCAGTGCAGTTCATCAGAAACTGGTGAAGATTCGGGCGGTTCATCCAAGAACTCCTCGGGACTCAAGGAGCCAGAGTCGGTGAAATGTGGCATAGAAGAAGAGAGATCAACAACTTCAGGAAATCCCAGAAATGGCGACCCAGAATCCAATGTGACAAAACCGTGTCATGGTGGAAGTTCTAATTCAGTGGGTAGTGCTCATCCCTCAGAACAACCGAGCAGCAGCAGCGTTGATGAAGGTCCTTCCTCAGAACAACCGAGCCAAATCGAAGACAGAAGTTCTGACGAGCCAGTGACAGATGGTCTCAGGTATCTGAATGCAAAGTATTCAAACCCATTACTCTGTTCTAGGAATCGGACAGACAAATTAGGACTGAAATTTACTGATGACTGTGTGTGACATCTTTCAAGCAGAGAAGCTCCAACACCAGGTGAAAGGGAATCGAATGGAGAAAACAATCCAGTACTGGAGGACGTGGATAACACGCTTGCATTAGTCCCAGTTAGTTCATGGCCAGCCTCACAAACCTCTGAACCGAAGATCATTAACGACCATAATGTCCGCGATGTGCTTGCTGCTCTAAGACATGCCAGAGAACAACTTGAGAACTCAATTCATTCTCGTTCCGTTGATCTGTGTAGAAGAGTATGAGAAATGTGGTTATCGTTGGTAATTCTTAGTGGTTTTACAGCAAGAGATGGGGAAATCCGCCTCATTTTTAGTATTAGGTTACAAAATTCTTCTCATGGGCTTCATTCATTTTTAAATGAAAAATCAGTTGTCTTGTTTGCTTTCGTTCTTTAAACAACTTTTATGCGGGCGGTCATAAACATTCACCACCAGTAAACATATTTTGGAGACCTAGGCCAGTGATTTATGGCCAATACATTTTGTTTTATAACAGTATTTTCTCATTCTAACCAATTTTTATTCATTTTAGAATTTCATCTCAGAATAAGAATAAGAGTTTAACAAAACGTGGCGTCAATAACTCTCCTCAATGGCAAGTCTGTAGATGAGACCCGAAGAAAATGAAAATACCTAGAGCTGGTTTGTCCTTTTCTTCCTTCAATAGAGCCAATGGTCCACTAAAGACGAAGACTAGACGAACTATTTGTTCAGGTTGCTAACAAGAATAGACAAAGGTGGTGGTACCAAGATTTTAAGGCGCTAAGCCATTGTCAAGAAAACTCCAATGGTTATGGTTGAATGGAATTGGTTTATGTATGCTACAGGCTCAGTGTTAAATTCATCTCATTCCTGGTTATGTTCTCCTCTACTTCATCGCGTTTGGCAACTTGGCAAGCACGCTGTCAGCTTTGATTTACTTGCATAAAAATATGAGAAACTTCGATATGTGTTTTTCTTGTTGCTAATTCCCAAAACAAAAGAAAACAAACTCAGTTGGTTCTTAAAACAAAGACAGAATATTTTTATTTTTTGTTTTGACAAAGACACAACATTTTCTTGGTTGTGTATGTATTTTTAAAAATGATGTTCTTTATTTACTGGTTTAAAGAGCTGTCTGTTTTCATATAGTTAATATCATGTTCGTAAATCATATATTTTCCATACTGAGAAGTTTTTTTTTTTTTTTGTTTCAAAAAAACATTATTTTGATGATTTCAGAAACATGTATTACTTTTTTTTTTTTGAAATAGAACCAATTTAGAGCAGATTTCTTAAATTATCTCTATCTCTACTGTTTAGTTATATCTATGCTCTTTACATATTAATTAAAGTACCTCCAAGTTTTTTTGACAATTGTCTAAAACCTCCCTTGCCATTAATTTTGCGTTACACCCCATTCACATATGATATCACATGAGTGGTATATTTTTGAGAATCTCTAAAATACCCTTTTGAAAACCATCACACTCGTTCACAATGAAAATCCACTTCTATTCTGTGCGTCGCCGTCTCTAGCTTTGATTCCGTCTCCGTCTCCGACTCCAACTCCAACTCTAAATCCATCTCTGTCTCATCATCGTCTCCAATTCCATGTCCCTCTTCGACAAGTTCTCTGAACTCATTCCTTTTTTTCTAATGTACACAAAATGCAAAACCAAAAAGTTGTAATCATTTAAAACGGGAAAATAAACATTGGCTAGAGTGATATGGAAGCACCATCCTAGCGATCACCTATCCATCTCCAGCACAACGACACTACCAGCGGACCCCTCCACATCCAGCCTCTCTCTCCCCCTTCGTTCTCTCTCCCTCTTTCCCTTGTTTCATCAAGTTGCAGCAACAACGGGAAATCGTGAAAAATCATCCGAGGTTCCCATTCGTTCACCCAGGTACATGCAGAAAATTATTTCATCATTCACGGGTAGATTAAGCAAATTATTTTCTAAATCTATGAGTCATATTCCATGACTTTCCAAGAGGGGCAGAGGGTTTTGAGCTCATGGCTAGGTTCTACTATAAAAATGGCAGAATGGATTAGATTTTGAAATGAATACACAAATAAATAAAGAGAGAAAAAAGTAAAAACATATTGATTTTTGCTTGCCTCAGAAAACCTTGAGGACAACATTCAAGGCTTTTCTTCTTTGATTGATGATTTTGTGCGTTTCTGTGTCTGTTATATTTTATCACTCATTTCCAACAAAACCATTATTGATTTCAGACCCATATCTTTGGCTCTTGTCATCCATAAGTCCACTTTTCTTTATCTCACGTATACCCAAGGCAGTTTTCATTCTCTATTGATTCTTGGATAAGAGTCGATTCAAGCTATGACTCTTAGATTGCTCTGCTAAATTCGTGGCAAATCTATTATTTCCTCTCCAGCTTAACCTGTGTAATTTCTATGATCAGAAAATCATTTCTGAGTTTGGAGGAGTGGGGTTTTCAGACCAGTTGTGATACCGGAGGTGAGGAACTTCCAATGCTGTTGATATTTGCAGACCAGTTGAAAAATGCCTAACATGCAGCTTAACTTTCTTGGCTTGGTGGTTTTCTGGTGTGGTTTCCCGGTGGGATGAAAGAAAACACGCTTTCTCATCTCTTCATTGAAGGTTTTAAGGGAAACTTTGGTGATCTTCTGTCGCAGTTCCTGATCATTTTAAGGAACAGAGTCTAGATGTGTGAGGTTTGTGAACAAACTTCTGATGAGTGTTACCTGCAAAACCGGTGTGGTTGCTCTCCACCCAGTGTGGGATCGTTTCAACTAGATGCGGTGAGGAAGAGAGAATGACTTAAGGGCAAAACAAACATTTTCATCTCTTCGATTATGATTTAACGATCACGGTAATTGTCCAAAATAGTAGAGGTAGTGTAAGATAATAGTTAAACAATAGCAGGGGTATAATTAGTCAATTAACTAAATCATAAGGGTAGTTTAAGAAATTTGCCCATCAACTTATTTTTAAGGAAAAATTCCCAATTAGTATCTTGTATTTTAGGCTTAGTGCCACTTTGGTCCTCGAACTTTAAAATTCAAGAATTCAATACCTGAATTTTCAAAACGTGTCAATCCAATACCTACCATTAACCAGCCGTTAAGTGGCATTTGAAAAGACACAAATGCCTAGTGACCTCAACCTTCTTGAATAAAAGAAGTAAGGATTTGGGTCTGTTCATTTTTTTGTCAACGTTTGGATGGTTGATAAAGAGAATTAGATGACAATCAAAGGGCATTTTTGTCTTTTCAAATGACACTTAATGGTTGGTTAAAGGCAAGTACTAGATTGGCATGTTTTGAAAGTTTGAATACTAAATTATCACATTTTAAAGTTTGGGGACTAAAATGACACTAGGCCCAAAGTAGAGGGTACTAATCGGAAATTTTCCATATTTTTAATTTTCAAAAGGAAAACACAGTTCAAGAGCATGCTTTTGAGTCTGGGTCTACTGACCACACTTGTATGACCACATAGCTGACCACCGCATGAGAAGATAACACCTGTCCATACACGCAAAACACTTTGGCATGTGTGGGGAACTAATGGAGAGGTGTTAAGCCCCACCGTTAGCTCTCAAAAAAATTTCAAAAATAGTTTTCTCTCTTCTTCATCCCTGAACCCCGTCTTTGTCTTCAAATATTGTTCATCTTTGAAATCTTAATCACCATTTCCTCATTTCTCCTTGATTATTGTTTGAACCTCGTTCTCTCTCTACGTCTCTAAACTTTTCTCTCTTTATCTATGAACATTGTTCACTGTTTAAAATTTTAAAACCCTAATCACTTCTCTGAACCTTATCTTCCCTAATTTAATATTTTATATCACTTGATGGTTTCATATTGATTTCATCGAAGTGCTCTCTAACTTTACATTTTGGAATGTTCTGTTTTCATTGCTTTTCAAGCTTTTTTTACTATCAAACGCTTGGACCACCTGTCTACTATTTGAAGTCTTCCCCTTCCAAAATTTGAATGAGCCCAAACTTTTCAAGCTTTTCCTTTACCCTTTCACCATAATGACCCCCTTAGTAGGAGCAAAAATCATTTTTTTCCCTAATTGTTACTTTGATTATAAGATTGCATTACTTTGTTAATCTTTTTTATATTTATATTTTTAGATGTTTAAATGTGTCATTATTTTTTTCATTAATGACAGGGTAGTCAAAGAGAGAATGGAGATTGGGCCACACTCCATGTGAAGGTTGGTTTTTGAAGTAGATGGAAATGAACAACAACATGTTGACATAGCTAATGATGCACTTGAGGTAAATGATTTACATGCCATAAATGAATTAGCTATGCCTATTGAGTTAGATAAAGAAAATGCTTTTGTTGATGATTTACCAAAATTTGAACAAAAGGATTTTGATGCAAGTATTCAGTATAAATTAAAAAAAAAAAAGCCCTCCTTCCTAAAGAGTGGATCCCAAAGGTTGGCATGGTATTTACAGAAGAAGAAGAAGCTTATGAATTTTGTAATAGATATGTGGGACATGTGGGATTTAGTGTGCGGAAAGCTAATAGCCTACGATGCCCTAAGACTCGGGAAGTGAGGTTTAGAAAGTTTTGTTGTTGTAGAGAAGGAAAACGTGTTGAGGATAAACATAGGACCAATGTCAAGCAACATCGAGTAGAGACAAGATGTGGTTGTATGGAAAATATGAAAATTAGTCCTCACAAAGATGGTTGCTATTATGTGATTGCCTTTAATGAGACTCATAATCATATAATTGCAACTCCCAAGAAGAAGCACATGTCGATATCACAAAGAAAGATGACTGAGTCACAAGCTACTCAAGTTAGAAATGCAGATGATTCGGGAATAACTCCAAAAGCATCAATTGAATTGATGGCCACTGAAGCTGGTGGTCATGAAAATATTGGTTTCACTCTGTAGATTTAAAGAATTACTTACATTCATATCAAATTGGAAAAATGGAGAAGGGAGAAGCAGGAGGTGTTCTACAATATTTTGGAAATATATAGTCAGAAGACCCATCTTTTGCCTATGCAATACAATTGGACCAAGCTGAGCTAGTTACAAATCTATTTTGGGCAGATGCACAAATAATAGTGGATTATGGTCATTTTGGTGATGTGATATACTTTGATACAACATATAGAACAAACAAGGAAAATCGACCATTTTCATTATTTGTCGGGTTAAATAAGTATAAGCAAATAATCATTTTTAGTACTGCATTATTATATGATGAATCAACAGAGACATTTGAGTGGTTGTTTAAGGTGTTTATCAAAACAATGGGAGGAAAAAAACCAAAAACAATTGTAACTGATGATGCTTCAGCAATGGCTAAAGCAATCAATTTGGTGTTGCTAGAATCACACCATCGGTTATGTGTTTAGCATATGTTCCAAAGTGCTGCAAAACACCTTAGTAATGCATTTGAAAAGTTCAAAACATTTTCTAAGGATTTCAGTAATTGTGAGGATGTGGATGAATTTGAAAATGCATGGGAGAGCATGATCAATAAGTATAGACTCCAAGAAAATGATTGGTTAAAAAAGTTGTACAACAAAAGGCATAACTGGGCTTTAGTATTTGGACGCCAAACATTTTCTAGTGGCATGAGCACAACACAAAGAAGTGAGAGCATGGATAGTTGTCTCAAAAGATATCTTAATATTAAGTAGATTTATCAAGATTCTTTCGGCACTTTGAGAGAGTGGTTGTTGATAGGTGCTATAAAGAATTGAAAGTTGAATTTGCAGCAACACAAAACACCCCATCCTTGCCAATACAATTGGGAATATTGAATTATGTTGCTAATGTCTATACCCCACCAATTTTTTTTATGTTTCATAAAAAAGTATTGCAACAATTGAATTGCACCATTGAAGAACATCAAGTTGTGTCTAAAAAAACAACAAGGTATATAGTTAGCATGCTTGGAGTGAGTCATCAACACAAAGTTACTTTTGGCTCAACAAATGATTTAGTAAGTTGTAGTTGCAAAAGATTTGAATTTGTTGGGGTTTTATGTGGACATGCTCTAAAGGTACTTGATTGTAGGCGGATAAAGATGATACCCTCATAATATATATTGAAAAGATGGACTATTGATGCAAAAGTGACCATAACTAGAACATCTCATAGCTCTACTTCACATTCTGATCAGATCACAAAAACTGCAATGCACAGAAAAGAGATGTTTCATTTGCTTACTCAATTAGTGAAGTTTGGAGAAAAGGCTTTGAAAGATGTGACAAGTTGTGTAAAGCGTATGGCATTTGGTCAATTATCTATTGCATTTGAGAGTATGGAAATTAAAAATGATAATGTTGGCTCTCCTTGCATAAACATTGATAACACATGCAAAGATGTTGCTAGCACCAATGCTAGTTCTATAGAAGGTGGAATGCAAAAACAAGAGAAAGGATTTAAACACAAAGTGACCATTGTACACTTTTCAAAGAGGCAAAAAAGTGCTTTAGAAAAAGCAATAGTAAAGAAGGCAAAGCGGAAGAAGAACCAATGATCAAATAATGCTCTATCATCAAGCAATGTACATAGGTATTTTTTTTCTCAATTCATCTAATCAATTTATACGAAGTTTTAGTCAAGTTTTTATAATTTAGGAATCTGGAGATGGGGGGAATCTGGATCATGTGTCTAAGGGGAATATGATGAAGATAAGGACACAAGAATTTAACCAACCTCTCTCATATACATAGGTTTTAATCAAGTTTTTATAATTTAGGAATCTGGAGATGGGGGGAATCTAGATCATGTGTCTAAGGGGAATATAATGAAGATAAGGACACAAGAATTTAACCAACCTCTCTCATATACACATGTATTAAGGTTTGATTATATCTTCTATTAGAACTTGATGTTTTTTGTATTAAAATTCTTTTTCTACAGGAATCAAGGCTTGGGGAAAATAATGAGACTATTATAAGTGATCCACAAACTACCATTGCAGATAGGTCATTTTCAAGTAAAATATTGGCACATTCATGTGGAATTTAACCATTTCTAGTGGATCTCATATGAGTCAAATGATAATTTTGTATTGAAAGAATTACTTGTTAAGTTTTCTTTTATATATTGGTTAAAATGATATGATTATTTTTTATAGGGCTTATCAGGGATTGAACCATACCAACAGATACTCATGTGCCATTACAGTTTAGAAGAACAAGATAAAAAATGAGTGACAGATTTACAGGTGTATATTTACAACTATGTCAATATCCTTGTTTGATATATTTTCTTTATGTCTTTTTCTTAGTTTTTATTGGCTTCTTCTCACATTTCTTTCTTTTTTTTTTCCAGGAAAATTTGGACTTTGGGGTTTTTTGTTCACAAACAAAGCCACAGTAATTGAATCACTTTAAGCATCTGATGCATTTTGGTTTATAAACTCAAGAGATAGCAGTATTTTGAATACTAAAGTGAATGATTAAAGAGAAAAGTTAGTTTTTACAATTTAACTGCCATTGTAACATGGGGGGCTTCTTGAAAGATGGCAAATCAAGTCTATTTACTCCCTTACACTTTTTAAAATTGCTATTGAGTATCATTTTGCTTATAATGATTTGATATTAAAGATTCCAAGATTATATTGGAACCTTATACCATATTTTGTACCTTGAATCCCAAAATGTAATCCTTTAATTTTTATTATCAAAATAAAAAGTTATTTCTCAAATTAGTTGATCCACTTTTGTATTTAAATTGTGGTAATGCAGTAATTCTAATTTATGGATTATTGTTAAGAATTGTTCTAGCTCCTATTTTGATTTATTATTTTTAGTAGCATTGTAGTCATTTATTTTGAATTTTGAACAACTAGAAACTTGATTAATTCTATGAGCAATTACATAATTTTGGAACGAACGGTATAGTATGTTACTTTGCACAATTAGTCACATAGTGGGTTAGCCTAGGGCAATGAATGAATCAACTTTCCATGTGCTCTCATAATGGTTAATTTAAAATTTTGAAACCATTATTGTATCTAAGGCTCAATTTGGAAAGAGTACAAATGCAAATATGCACCGTACAAATACATAAAAAATACAAGATTTTGCACTCTACATATTTGTATTTGTACTCCTTCCAAATGGAGCCTAAGGAATGAGGATCTCAATTTAGATCTAGAAATTGGTATAAAACCTATTCTCATTGAGAAAATATATTAGGATGAATTTGAAGTGGTAGCTTGGTGAAAGTGTTGAAAAAGAACAACCACTCAAAACATTCATTCCATTGGAGCAATAAAACCATGCTAGTAGTTTGTTTCTAGCACAACTTTGGGGTTTTTTCATAATTAAAGCAACTTGTAATAAGTAAGTATACTTTAACAATCAAAACTAATATCAATCAAAGCTCACAAAATGGATAGTCAATATGATTCCATTCCAACTTAGTGATCTAAAGTCACCTTAACTACATTGGTAACATAAATTAACTGCCATACTTTATGAACATGCATTTGAAAATCTACTACTTTAAAACCACTACCATTATGACAAAAACTATATGCTTCCCAAAGCGCTTTCATAAAGTTGTCCTCTAATACAGATATTTCCTTCTCAAATTGTTCTAGAACCTCTCTCTTCAATCCACTTTCTTATACTGGGTTCATTTATCCATCTATTTGTTACATGTGCCAATTCAAACACATCATCAAAATTATAAGGAATACCCCATCCAAAATAGTTATATTTTCTACTTGCATAGATGAAGTACATCTTGTCTTTTATTATCATCTTGACTGGATATCTTTAGTGTAACATTTGGCTTGAGTGGACATTTGCAATGATGGTTCACATATTTCAACACACATGCTTTAGAACTTGAAGAAATCTGACTTGTAAGCACCACTTAGCAAATGTTCTTACCTGTTATGCAAAATAAAAAAGAATAAGATACAACTTAAATTTTAAATATGAATATCTTCTACAAATGCCACATATCAAACTAGCATATGCATTGTTGTTTATTTCCAATTCAATTTGTTCAAGTTTTAGTTGGATTAGATAAAGCAACCATGGGTATACTAACAGATCTAGTAACTAATAAACAATACTTTTGCCTATATTATGTACTCATACATTATTTTCTTCTTGGCACAAAACTTTCTGAACATGATGTTGGATGGATAGGAAGCAAATGTTTCTCAGAGCACTATGATTAAAAGTCCCTATCTCCTCTTCTAGAACAATGCTTCTCAGAGCACTTGGGTAAATAAAGTCATTGTATGAGAGCTCTCAATCATTTGGAAATATACACCTAACTAGTGGATCTGTTGTTCTCTGGGTTGAGATTAATGTAAATCTTGGGCATATGTTTCAATGCAGATATTGGTGTTGGTCGGTTTGTGAGCCATCCAATTAACCGGTCTAGCATTTCCATTCAGAATTAAAAAAGAAGAAATAAGCGAATGAGTGTTATCCATTAAAGAAATAACAACAAGAGACGTCTAAAATCCAACAAAGAAACTTAGGGAAATTGGCTTACTAGTACCCTATGCCTTCAACTAGAAACAAATAGGGGGAATAAGGTAAAAGTATAAATTAAACGGAGAACTTAGAGAAGTTTTGAAAGACTTAAATGTAATAGAACCAACGAGAGTAGAATGATGGTAGTTGCAAATGCCGGGGATAATCGAATTCCAATAAGTTGAAAATCGGATTACAAGTTGGGAAGATAAGGTTCAGAGAAGTGATTATGGTTTCAAATTTTTAAACGGTGAGCAGAGAGAAAATGTTCAATGAAATCAATACGAAACCCCCAAATTGGGAAGATAAAGAGAGAAAAGTTCAGAGATGCAGAGAGAGAATAAGGTTCAGAATACATTCCAAAATGCAGAGTTAGAGAGCAGTTCGATGAAATCAATACGAAACCCCCAAGTGACTTAAAATATTAACTTAAAAATAAAACATTTTTTTAGAGAGCAGAAAATCTTTTTCATTAAAAGACTCACCTGTAGTAGCTTCAATGAGAGCAATACGATGGTAGTTGTGAATGTTGGAAATAATCGGATTACAAGTTGGGAAGATAAGGTTCAGAGTTTTAAATTTTTAAACGGTGAACAGTGTTCAGAGATAAAGAGAGAGAAGTTCAAAGACGTAGAGAGAGAATGAGGTTTAGATAAGAATGAAGGAGAAATGAGGAGATGGTGATTGACATTTCAGAGATGAACATATTTGAAGACAAAGACAGGGTTCAGGGACGAAGAAGAGAGAAAACTATTTCTGGAATTGAGTTTGAAATTATTTTGGGAGCCACCCCTCCGTTAGTTCCCCACACATGTCAAAGTGTTTTGCGTGTGTATGAACAGGTGTTATCTTCTCATGCGGTGGTCAGCTATGTGGTCATACAAGCATGGTCAGCAGATCTGGACTCCATGCTTTTGGTGTCTTATTGATGTGGCAATTTAAAAAAAAGATGAAAACAAGTATTCATTCATGCTTTTATTGTTTTATTGATGTGGCAATTTAAAAAACAAATGAAAACAAAAACATTAATTCATGGTTTTGTTGTTTTGTTGATGTGGTAATTTAAAAAAACGAATGAAAACAAAAACGTTCATTCATGTTGTGAAACAAAGGGATTTTGAAATGAGTCTGGGTCTCCTGCATTTCCATCCCATTCAGTCTATGGCAGGTTTCTCATTACACGTCTGTAAATACTCATAAATGTGAGAGAACGTATGTAATGAGTCGCCTGTCAGGCTGTCACATAATGAATAAAAGTGCAATAAAAACGTGCAGGAGATCAAACATTTATGCAATTGCCTTTAAGGCATCCCACCAGTCCACCACTGGGTTTGAGTCGCAACCTAAGGATCTTCTTACCACTTTTCTTTGGAATTGATGTTGAAAAGTACTTCTGGACGATACAGGGTAATATGGTTTAGGGAATGTGTATGGAATAACAATACATCATCCATAAATTAACGATCAACAATGGCAACGATTTACGTGATAAGATTGTTTTAGTACCTTGGCACTTGGATTAGAGCAGAAATGGAAATGGAAATTAGAGACAATCTTTTGATCGGGAATATAAAAGAATTTGGGTAAAACTAGAGAGACGTTAGAGAATTTTGATGTTTATTCCTGATATACAACACCGGTTTTTCTGGTCTTATTAACAAGATATTATACTTCGATCATCATCCTCATATAAGCCTTATTTTCCCAATTACAGAGGAACACAGTCACACATAATATTTTGATATTGTACTAATTTGTTGATGGTATTAAATATCCGAAGCTGATTAAGTCTGATCTAAACCAGGTGAAGACGGAAAAAAGAATTTAAATATTAACGAATCAAATTTAAAAAAGATCATTTAATTCAACCTGGTTGGTCAATGACCAAGTAATTGAGAATCACGCCAAATCACTAAATCAAAACTGAAATTGCAGGCTCTCCGTGACATGGTCAGTGAGCCTTGCATGCATCTTACTCCAAGGTTCAAAATATCAATATAGGGCGATACACCGGTAGGCTGTATCAGCTTGCATCAGTACTGTTCCTTTTTTTATTTATTTTTTCAAATCTGGTTCAGAGGGGCCGGTCTAAGGCTGATCTACCCTCTGAACCACTCACCAATCCAAAACACCCCCTATAGGAACATATCGAAGGCTCCGATACGATATGTATCAGCCAATACGTGATGATATTTTAAACCTTGTCTTGCTCTGTCACCATCTCCTGATTTTCCACTAGTGTAGTAACAAAGAATAAATATCATTCCATTTGCAGCCCTAACATTTTTTGTCCTACTTGTTGGTGAGGTTAGACAATTGGCTCAGCTGGTAAGGTCAATGAATACAGACATTTCCCACTTACCTGATTTCGAAGCTGAAAAAACCCTTCCATATTGATAGTTTGTTAAAGAAAAAACCTAGTATGATGATTAAGTCTAAAAAAGCTGAAATAAAAATGTTGGTTAGGTCAGGGATAAAAGGTGAGTAGCAAAATGTAAGGAACAGAAGGTTTCCTGATCTCTCCAGATCACTTTTCGCAGGTTCACTGCAAGAGAGGATCCCCATCCCACAATGCAAGATGGAAAGAAACCATAAATTTGGTGACCAAGTTTCAAGATGCGACTTCCATTGAACAAATGCCCAAGATAACAAGTCCAGAGTCCCTCACCTTATATCCAATAATGGCTACAGCACCTAATTGCAGCTAACACAGCCTACACGTACCCAAAAAACGGTACATATTAGGTAACGTAGAACGGTAGAAGGGCTACCCTGTTAAAGATACTTGGAAGCAAAGAATGATCAGGTCACTTTTTCCTTTCAAAAGCATCTCGTCCGTCAGCATTATTTCAACCATCCAACAATGCGCAGGGTCGCAGACCTCAAGGATGGTGTGTACTTTAAGACGAAGGAACTGACCTTTTCCTTCTTATATATAAAACTCATCAATGTTGTTCATATCATCATTGTCTAAGCTTTGTCCCAACTATATGGGGTTGGGTTGGCTACATGTTCAGCCATTCCATTCGGTTCGGTGCCATTTCTATCATTAAATTATGGGCACTTAAAATCATTCTTATCACTTGCACCCAAGTCCTTTTCAGTCTGTCCCAACTCTTCTAACTCCTTCCACTTGTAACAACTAACAAATCACTTTTCCTAACACGTGCTGTCGATGGCATCAATGATGTTAACCGAATGTAATAGAACAAATGCTTCACCAACCCCTTGGACCTGAGAAACCAATCCCCCCTTGTCATTTCTGTGAGCACATCCCTGGCATTTAACCATTATGCCACTCATCCCAATTGAGTTTGGATAGTCATTATTCCATACAATAACCATAATTTTTAAGATTCCCATATGGATTCACAAACATTTTATGCTGAAAATAACATTCCTAAGCTGAAGAATAATGTGTCTTCTAAAATACAAGCAAGAATTATTTCATGTTATTGAGGGTTACAAAAACCTACAGAAGGGGCCAGATTGATGGTTTCCTCAACAACAATAAAAAATGGGATCATAATATAATTATAGACACAGTTGGATGATTATTTCTCCCATAAAAAAATGGTTCCCAATTTTGCATACATACTGGTGAAATGTGCAGCTGAAGGAACATTACCTTTCAAAAATCATTGAGAAGCACATTTCCAAAAATCGAAGGGTTTCCGGTGCTGAAACAGAAAATTGCATCAGAGCAATAACAAGTTTCAACAGTATGGAAAAACGGTTCTTAACAATTTATTCCTTTAGTGAGAACAAAAGGTTTATTTCTTCCCTTTCCACTCTCTTCCAGGGGTAGTTTAAATTAATAAAAATATCTTGATTCTTGAAAGAGAGGAAATCCAAGCAAAGGGAGAAGGATTGGAAAATTACCATGCACTCTGCCTCCATGCATTTGTTATAAACATGCACAGGGTGCACTGAAGCATTTAATTTCAAGCATTCCACTCCTTTTAGCTTCTCCATTATTCTGTCTTTTCTAATGGATCATAAGCTTTCCTACTCTTCAGACAATGAAATGTCATAAGGTACAACTTAAGTAACTTACCTCAGATATTGGCATCCTAGTCCTCACTGAATCAATCAATGAAAAATCAATGTCAGCTACAGCAAGGCCCGTTGATGATCGATCTGAAATAACATTTATAAAATGATCAGTGATGAGTAGAACAATAAATGAAACCTAACATCATGGTAACAATTATAGTTACATAACCACTTTGTCCATGGTTTTCAATTTTATTAATTGATATTTAGATTGTTTATCAGTATAATTAATAAGAAATGTTCTTAAATAGAAAAGATAATATGAGAAGTAGAGAAAAAAGCACAAAACACAGACCTTTACAGTATGCAGGTATACTTATCAGAGAAATCACTTTTTCCACATTTACCACTAAATAAAAGAAGACCAAAGGGCAAAGACCAACAAGCTATAACTGGAACTAGTTCTCACCTGGCAGCCGACTGACAACTTTTCCCCATGGATCAATTATTAAGGTGTCACCATAACTTTCTCTTTTATCATTATGCCATCCAGCTTGCGCAGCAGCAATAACCTGATGAAACCTATAAAAGTTAACTTCCAAAAACCTATAAAAGCAGAAACCCCAAAGGATTTTAGTCCCATCAAGCCTGTAGGAAGCCTGTATAAAATTATTGCTGAAGTCCTAGTGGGAAGATTGAAGACTTGCTTACCCCTAGTGGTATCTCAATTTCAAAGAGCTTTTGTTGATGGGAGGCAAATAGTGAACCAAATTCTGGTGGCAAATGAGTGTTTAGAGGAAAACAGAAAAGGAGGAAAAGGGTTGATCTGTAAGTTAGACCTAAAAAAATCCTATGACATGGTAGATTGGGATTTCCTTCTAGGTTTGTTATAAAAGATAGGGTTGGGGGAGAGATGGAGAAAATGGATCAGAGGTTGTATAAGCTCAGTACATTTCTCGATCATGACCAATGGGATTGCTAGAGATTTTTTTTTTTCCAGCAAAAGGAGGGTTAAGACAAGGAGACCCATTGTCCCCTTTGTTGTTCACTCTTATAGCTCAAGTCCTAAGTAGAATGATCACCAAAGATGGCTTGGACAATTTGATTAGGGGTTGAAGGGTAGGGAGGAATAATGTGATTGTCTCTCATCTACAGTTTGCAGATGACATAATAATTTTTTGTGAAGACTGAAATGAGAGAATAGGAAATCTAAGGGACTTGGTCAATGAATTTCAAGTTTGAAAGTGAACTGGGATAAGAACTGTGTGGTAGCAATTAATTTGGATGAGGGAAGCATTCAGTTATTGGCTGGAACTCTGGGTTGTGAGGTATGCTGCAGAGAAGAAGACCTTTTGCTTGCCTTTTTCCTCACATGTCCCTTTGTAAGGAAAGTGGTGAGGCCCTTTCACATTTATTAATATCTTGTTCTTTTGCGCATCACATTTGGGAGTTTCTTTTGTGTTCTCTTTGGTTGCAGGTGGATTCCCCCTCAAGAAGGACGGTAATTTCTTTTGTGTTCTCTTTTGTGTTCTCTTTGGTTTCTTTTGTGATTTCTTGAGCCAACCAAAGTAAAGAAGGACGGTAATGTGGAAAGCTATGAAGGCAGCAATTTGCTGGTTGGTATGGGAAGAAAGGAATAACAGAACTTTCTTGGAGAAAAGTAGAACAGTGGAGGAAGTGATAGACACTATAAAGGTCAAAGTAGCTCATGGGTAAAATCTGCATAGCTTTCAAGATTTTTCAATCACAAACATTCTAAGAACCTGGACAGAAGTAAACATAGTCTTCAAGAGTGAAAGAGAAAGTAAGGATGGAGTGGAAACCTCCAGAAGGCAATAGGATTAAACTGAATTTTGATGGGAGCTCCCTTGGAAATCCGGGACTATCAAGTATAGGAGGAACAATCAGAAATTCTGAAAGGAGGACATTGGCTTTGTTCTCAGGATCGATTGGCACTGGCAATTCACTAAAAGCTGAGTTATTGGAACTAATACAAGGGCTGAAGCTAGCTAAGCAGCTAGGACTTAGGCATATTGAGGTGGAGGGGGACTCAAGAGTGGTCATCTCTTGGGCTACAAACAATAGACGTACTTCGTGGACCTTCAAACATGTGATTAGGGAAGTGGAAAGATTGCAAAGGAGGTAGAGGGTGATTTCAAATGGGTCAGAAGGAGTGCAAATGGGCTAAATGATTCTCTTGCCAAACAAGGGGCATTGAGGCAACAATTGTTTTGGGCTACGCTGTAAAGTAGGACAGAAATATGTACTAAATTGGGAACAACATTCCCATCTACATGTTGTAAAACTTTGTCTTAAACATATTTTAAATAAAATTCTCCTTTACTGATTAAAAAATAAAAAAAAAAAACTCTAGGTTGTGAGGTGATAGATTGGCCCCTAGAATACCTTGGACCAAGGTTCAAAATATCGATACAGGCCGATATGCCCTACCGGTATCGGCCTGTATCAATACTGTTTATTATATGTTTTTTTTTCAAAACTGGTTCAGAGGGGCTGGTTTAAGGCCGGTCTACCCTCTGAACCACTTGCCTACCCGAAACACCCCCTGTAGGGGCATATCGGGAAGGCTCCAATACGATACATATCAGCCGATACAGGCCAATACGTGACGAAATTTTGATCATTGCCTTGGACTACCACTGGGGGGGGGGGTGTGGAACCCAAGAGCATAAAGTTTTTGGAAGCTTGTCCTAAAAAGGTTTGGAAAAAAACTGGCAATGTGGCAAAGGAATGACATTTCTTTGGGAGGAGGAATAACATTAATTAAGTCCACAATAGCAAATTTTCCTATCTACTACTGTCTACCTTTAGGATCTTTGTCAAAGTAGCTAGATAACTTAGCTAGAAAAGATTATGAGGGATTTTTTGTGGGAACCAGGGGATGAAAGGAAGGATCACTTGATAAAATGGAAACAAGTTTGGAAATCTAAGGAGCAGGGTTGATTAGGAATTGGGAAATAAAATGAGTCACTCATCTCTTTGATTTCCTCTTCGGAGACCATTTTTTTGGACCAAAATACACCTGATGCAAGGGTATGGATCATGTCCCCTAATGGTTTGTTCTCTTGTGCTTCCTTCTTTAATCTTTTAGTTCAGTCTAATTAGGGGGGAGGGGGTGGTTTTTCCAGTAAAGGAAATCTGGTGTAAACCTATGCCTCCTAAAGTGCAAGCTCTATGTTGGGAAGTGTTCCTTGGTAAGATCAAAACCTGTGATATGTTGTAGGAAAGGAGCCCCAACACTTGCCTCTCTCCTCATGTGTGTGTTTTGTTTAAGGCTAGTGGAGAAACTATACTTCACTTACTAATCTCTTGTCTTCTTGTGTTTTGCATTTGGGAATGTGTCTGCTCTCTTTTTGGTTGCAGATGGACCCCCCTCCCCCACACACACACACAAGAAGTGGTAAGTTTATATAGAATTTTCAGTGAGAAAAGCAAGACAAAGGAGGTACTAATTGCAGCTATTTTAGTTAGAGCTGCACATTGGGTAAAAGCTTTGGAGATTTTCAGAGTGTTTTCAGTCAATGACATTATTAGATCTTGGTCTGAAATAGTGCAAACAAGTGGATAGACACATTTAAAAGGTCCAGTTGGATTGGAAGCTCCTGACTGTTAATAAGTTGAAACTGAATTTTGGTGGTAGCTCTATGGGCACCTGGGAAGGGTAGGCATTGGGGGTGTTTAGAGATCATCAAGGTCTGGCACTGTTACAAGGATTGAGATTAGCATAACTAGGTCTCAGGGGCTTAGAAATTGAAGGTGACTCAACTAGTAATTCATTGGGCAAAACAACTCAAAGCAGCACCTTGGAAATACAGACATGCTTTTAGGGAAATTGAGGTCATTGCAAAGCAATTAAATTCAAATTTCAGTTGGGTGAGAAGAACAGCAAATGGGTTTGCTGATGTTCTAGCTAAACAAGGAGTTAATAGACCAAATCTATTCTGGGCAAACTTGTGAACTTTGGGACTGAATTATTCCAACAATTGTACTAAAATTTCTCATTGATATAATGAATCTCCTTTGCTGATAAAAAAAATATATCATATGCAAATTAAGATATGAAATAAACTTGTTACAGCCTTACCATATGATGCACTTGCAGTTGTTGGAAACAAGAATCAAGAAAAATAGACATATGTCATTTGTTATTGTAAGAAATCCTACATTGCATCATGAAACAACAGAAGAAGTTTAAAAGGAACTGCATACATAGCATTGAGTCTCAATTGCACGAGAACGAAGGAGAATCTCCCAATGGGCTTCTCCAGTCACCTTTGTAAAAGCTGAAGGCACTAACAGAACCTGCAGAGAAGGTTTCACAAGGCAAATGTTAGAGTACTAAAGATTTTCAAATTAAATCAAGATAAATGTAGTGTAAGCAGATACAAAGGACAATGTAGGACAGCACCACTGTAAAGCTAAAGAAAACCCATTTTGACCTGTGCTTTATGTTGAAACCGCAACTGCTGATAGAGATCTGGGAATCTCAAATCATAGCAAACTGTCAGACCTAAACGTCCAATGGGGCTGTCTGCAGCAACAATGTCCTTCCCTGAAAACTGCACCATGTTAAAAGTCCAACTCTCAAAAGTCATACGCCCCTTATTAATGCCAAAGCACAAGCTTACATGGTGAAACATGATTAGGGAACATCAGAATTTAATTGTCAATATAAAAACGAGAAAGAACACAGACAGAAATACATGCTCAGCTGTTTAGACATGGCTCACAATCAAGGTGTGCAGAACCCACAATTCCACAGTAACTAATTCAGAAAATTTAACTTGCCACAGCAGAAGAATATAACCATCAGATGCCCCCCCCCCCTTTACTTTTCTTCCTTTATTCCAGAGATCTAAGCAAGAGCATTGGACTACTGATCCTGATCAATTCATGTTTATGTCACAGGCGCAAATGTACAGACAACATTGTCAACTGTGAATAAGAGTTGTTTACAAACCAGAACAACATAGATCAAAAAAGAATTAACCAACAACTGCCAATATTTGATAAATAAGTAGATACCAAAGCTAAAGGATAAAAAAAATAATTACTACAAGGTTAATTATTGAATACCTGCTTTAGAAAAACTACTCTCTTTGTATACCATTCCACCTGGAACATCCACGTCAAACCTTCAAGTAGAAAGAAAGACATTGCTTAGAGTTTATTATGTCAATGAAGCCATCTATACTCTAATGATAAAAGCTTGCAATTGCAATGACAAAATGCACCTACATAGCATAAAGAGAGTTTATAAATCCAAATTACTTGAACTTGAGGGAATAAAGTAATATGTTTGTAAACTAAACACTTCCACTAAATAAAAAAAAAAAACTACCTTCTCTGTGCATTGATTACCTTCTCTCCCACTCTCTTCCTTGGTCATTCTATCTAGTAACAAAACCGAAATATGCCATTGGATAAGAGGTACCCAATCCATCTTAATATAGTGTGCCAGTGCTAACAAGTGCAACTCTATGTGATAAACAAACTTCACTTGTCATCAGCACTCAAATGTGCCAGTGCTAACTCTATGTGATAAACAAACTTCACTTGTCATCAGCACTCAAATGTGCCAGTGCTAACTCTTTCTTCTCTATTTTCTTCATTTCCAGCTTCTTTGCCACCATCTCCAGCTCTTCAGCATAGTAGTTTTTATTGGGAACAGAAGAAATCTTATTTAAATGAATCAAGAAACAGATATAAAGGTAATAACCTAAGTGGACACTCTCAGGCTTGAACATGTGGTGTCATACTCGTCAGCCCAAGATTTTACCATTACATCAAGCAATGGCCGTTCAAATCATAAAATGTCCTCAAACAAAATCAAACCTCTCAAATCATGCAGACCTAGACTAATCAACAAACCCCAGCTAGCCAAGATGGATACCCAATCCTGGTGAAAGGGCTGACACTCAGAAATTGCATGATTAGGTGATTAGGTGTTCCCCCTGGACACCAGGGATCTAGCATCATGAATATGGCAAGGCAGAAGCCAAGGCCCTTCAATTGTACATATCATCCAACTGGTTACTACCTTGAATCCTCTATCACAAGAGGCATCCAAAGAGTGCAGTGCACTTAACCTATGAAGTAACACAAATTTCTGGTATTATTGAAGCCCCATTACCAATGGATCCTGAATAAACAAAGACAATTTCCTCTTATGAATCTTTAAATGCACCCAGTTACTCCCAAACTTCTGAATAATACTATCCCTAATCTTACCTGAGATTAAATATGAAGAATTCAGCCTAGCTAAACATAATTAAGAGTACCACCAAATGGATCATTGAAGTGGAAAAACCTAGAAGGCATCAAGCAGTAGTGGAGAATTACATGTAAACTAAAAGAAAAATTATAACAAAGATGAAGGGAAACTACAAATAATAAAGTAGTTGGCTAAAAATACACAAAAAACAGTTAAAAATAGCACAACTTATACACCAACATCAATGGATAACATTAAATTAAAAGCCAACATGATTACGAATGGAAGGTGCAAACTATAAGCATATCAAGAAGAAGTCCACATGATAAATTGATAGTAGGGTTTCGATTAATATTGACAATAAAGAGCAAAAAGGCTCAATTCTAAGATGAAGTTGAAACTTCTTACAAGTGTATCTTCCGATATGTGCTTCTGATGTTCCCGGTTTCATCAATTAAAACATGTGTATTATACAAGTGCGAATCATCAGGTCCTTTCTCTTGAAAGCCTCCAAGGGACAACCAAATGTTGGATTCTCTAGGATTCAAATATGCAAATAGATCAGTGAAAACCGTGGAGATAGCCGTGTACAAGCATAGGAACTTTATAATGTGTCGGCACTGATAACTAGTATGAATGTTAACAAGAGGGAGGAGAAGAGAAAATAAAGGAGAAAAACGGAGGGGCAATGGAATAGATAAAATAGAGAACGAACTGGCATTACCAAAGTTAAAAAGGAAATTTGGGCTTAGCCTTTGTTTAAATAAAGACATAAGTGAGGCAAATGCATCTCTCCTACTGAGAATTTAAAAGGAAAGAAGGGGGGTGGACGGAGCATGCTTTTCTGCAAGCGGCATCATATATGAACAAATAGTGTGGTCAAAGGGTGGATGCCACTTATAGAAGCAGCAAGTTGAAAATGTGCAAAAAGAAAAGAAGAGAAATAAATATAAAAAAAAAGGATGAGTAATATCGTTGTTTTTCTTTTACCTTGCAAGAGAACAGTATCCTTGCATGATTGGTCCATCCAAATTTTCCGCGATCTTAAGACTTTCCCCTTCCCTGGCGCCCATGTAAGAGAAGTTTTCGGGGAAACAAATCAATTTTGCCCCTGCAGCAACCGCTTCCTTCGGCGAGTCAATTCCATAAATTCTCTAAGTTAGAATGTGAAAACCATCCAAAATATATTAAAAAGAAGGAATTACAGACAATAAGCAAGTCTCAGTGGGTCTATAAGATGCATTGCTTTAAGATAAGTAAGGCACTAGAGACATGAATTGCTTCAAGGGCATAAGGATGAATCTAGTAGGTAATACCTTAAGTATCACGGACATTGATCAGTTTAAGTCATTTCACGACCTCAATCAATAAAAAAATAAAGCGAAAGGGAGCTGAGGCACTCTGTAATGCGTCAATTAGTTTAGGGATTGATATTCCATAACTAAGAGGCGCCAGCAATCGTGGAATCACTCCGGAAAGAATAAGTCGGAACACTTGGTATTCCGCTAAGGATACCCTAAAAATTAAAATACAGGGGGGTACAGCCATAGAATACCTTGACAAGGCGGGTGCAGGTGTTAAAATTAGCAGATAGGTCGTTGATGGAAGTCATCTGAGCGGCGGCCACTCTCACTGTGTTGGTCTTCGCCATGGAAGTGGAGCTTTCGCAGGCTAATATGCGGATCGAAATCGGACGACGAGGAACTACTAGTGTGGTGTTTTGGATTGGGAGTAGAGCAACTGCCATTTCTCGGAGTATTGAGTTTTGACTGTTGCGGACAAGTTGATGGCGGCATTTCTCGATCGGTCGACCAACCCAACCCGCCGTTAGCCCACATGCACATCTCAACGTGCATTAAGAACATCTTTCGTACTTGTCATTGATCCCGATACACAGTTGAATGTGCTGTGGGACGTTTTTGGGCGCATTTCGTTGGGGCAGATGTAACTTTCCGTTTCGCAAACGGGTTCACGGGTTCGCGTGGGTTCGGCGTGCCGCGTGCGCGTAATCAGAACATCCACCATCCTTCAGTCGGATTCGGACCTTGTCGCTACTCCCAAATCCCTACCCACACGACATTAAGTGAAAAATTCAAAACTATTCATACGTAAGGCTCATTGGAAAAGAGTTCACTCCTCCCGCCCTGTATTGAGAAAATTTCTCGATAATGACATCATCGACTCTGATACATCATCGAGAGATGCTTTTAATACACGGTGGGAATGTGTTGTGAGGCGGAGATGTGGTTTTTATTGAAACGGAGTAATGTTGTGGAATACTGAATACAGCGCAATTAACAATGTCCCAACGGCCTACTAACGTGGTGGGTCCAAATTTTATGTTGTGTGGTGTTAGATTATGTTGAAAGGGTGTTGGAATGTATATGGTTGGTAAGTGATTTCAATTCATTGTCACTCAGTGGGAGATGTTCTGGGCCTGGATCACTTGTTAATAAAATATGCTCCAATACCCTATCAACATCATATGATACTTTCATACATAATGGGTCTCACTTTTATGATAAGCTCTAATTTTATAGTGAGATGTGTGGTGTTAAATCAAGTTAATAGAGTATTAGAACAGACTTCACATCTCCACCCCACAACGTCCCTCTCCACAAACAGGTTTTGTTGGCATGAAATCCCAACTCTATCAATGCGTGGTTGTAGTTGCCAGACGCCAATTGAGACATATTTGCAGCATATTGTTGGTAGAGGATCCGAACTTGATGCCATAGGTCTATTAAACTCTCTTTGAAAACTGCCAAAGGATGCTCAAGAATTAAGAGAAATGACATTCTCACACCTGTTTTTTTTTTTGGTAGTTGACATTCTCACACCTGGAGAGAAGGTTACTTGTGACTTTTCGGGTCAGGGCAACCTTGAGAAGTGTTTAGTTGGTTGCATTTCTTCCTCCTGTATCCCCCAGACCCCTACCCACACTTAAAAAAAAAATAAAATAAAATAAAATAAAATGCTTTGACCAACTATCATGGAAATGGGTGAATGGATTGAGTGCTCCTAATCAACTTGAGATGAAGGCTTTGACTGAGAGTGCACAAGATTCTACTCATAATAGTCATGGGAATGGGTCCATTTTTTTCTTAATCAAACAATTGAGAATTCCTCTCATCCCATCTAAGTCTAAATAAGATGAGAAACTTTCCCAGAAAACCATGCTTTTTCTCACAAAAAATCTGCTAATTTTAAGTCAAGCTAAAGTTGAATGATGATCTATTTACATTCTGATCCTCTATCTATATATCGTCTAATATTTAATAGTTATAGGAAAGCTTTGGCTGTTTGGCAGTTTCTTGTGCATGACATGTTATCATGAGTATGGGGTAAAAATTATTTGCAATTAATATTATTTTAGTTAAAAAGACAGAAAAATTAAAAAGTTTAATAAGTTAAAAATTTAAAGTTTTCACAAATTTATTTAAACATACTTTCTTAGGACACTGAGGGGGGTATTCTTTTTTTTAGATTTTGAGAGGAGGAAATTTGGTCAATGAGATTTTAGTTTTCATTGACCAAGAATCCCATGTTATTTTTTCAGATTTATGTGGAGAGTAGGAAAAATTTATTTTTCTCGGTATCACATCTCCTAGGTGGATAGTCAACACTTGAATGAGACAAAAATGCCCCTTTTAATAATGGATTTTTATGGATAAAATGATCATTGCTTTATTTACATAAGAAATAAAATAATATGGATAAATACACTTACCCGAATAAATATTTTTCAGAAAAAACTTATCTAGGTAATTGTATTTACCTGGATAAATAACTTACCAAAAAGCAAACAGGCCCGAAAGAATTGTCTTGTACATTAAGATACCACCTTGCAAACCCTACTATCCCTAAAAACTAGACCTGTTCATGGGCCGGGCCGGGCCGGGCTCAGGCCGGGCTTTGACTCTTTATTAACAGAAAACTATTAGGCCCGAGCCCGAGCTTGGCCCTGATAAAAAGCCCGAAACCCGAGCCCGAAGCCCGACCTAATAAAAGAAATTCAAAATTTTTCGATATTTTCTATTTTAATTTAAATGTTTTTTCCCCTATTTAAATGAACAATGGGCCTACAAGTGAATCAATGACCTCAAATCAAAAAATTTATTCAAATAGACATCACATAGGGTTTTTACTTAGGTTTAACTATAGGTCGGGTCGGGTTTACTTAGGTTTAACTATAGGTCAGGCCGGGCCGGGCTCGGGCTGGGCTATTTTGGCAAAACCCGAGCCCGGCTCGAATTTTATGTGGGCCGGGCTTTTTAGCCCGAGGTTAAGCCCGTGGGCCAAAAAGCCTGTTTAATCCTGTCCGGGGGTGGGGCCGGGCCGTCAGGTCACCCGGCCCATGAACAGATCTACTAAAAACAGACATCAGAGGAAATAGAATCTACAAACTCGGTCACCTACCAGAACATGACAATATAAAAAATACAAGTTGAACGGCAAAATTATTAATTATGGGATATGACTAAAACCTGCTGAACATTTTATGAATCACCATCGATGTATTAGTGAAATTTTTGGATAAGGCATCTTGTAAGTCAAAGCTAACAGACCCCTTTTCTAGCCACCAACCAGACAGAGAATCTCCTTCGAAGCTTAAAATAATAATATCAAATTAAAGGCAGAGAGGAAAAAACTAACATGATTTGAGGAAATTATGAAAAAGCTAATGATTTCCTATATATTACTAGAAGAAGCATCATTAGCTTAAAATTATTTGGTATGGGCTTACAAAGCTCCATTGAAGACAGAAGATTCCCACTGTAATCAAATTGAAAGAAACAAAGAAAGTCTAATTCAACTGTAGCTTGATTTTGAAAAGTTCTACCAATTATTTATTTATTTATTTAATGGGATAATACCAGCAAGAAATAAGGTCTTGTTCGATTTTCACCTATTTAGATAAGTGATACATGAGAAAATTAACTTTTTTATGGATTTCGCATAAATCTAAAAAAGAATGAAGCAAACGATCACTGATCACGCCATAGCTAAGCAAGAAGTGATGAAAAACTTTCTAGGCTTACAAAGAATAGCCATACTACACTAGAGATGCAATGAAGACCAGCCATTTATCTCTCTCTCTCATCAAATTTGTAGGGCAAAACAAGGTTTTAAAAAATTTAAATAGGGTGGGACTCAGGGTAGGTCGGGCCAGACCCAGCTCAATGCCAATCCTAGAAACAGTTTGGACATCTGAATTGTCCTTGGATTGTTATCCTTCTGAGTTCAGATACTGTTTACAAGGATTCGGTGGAACTATCTGTCATGGGAAGAGGGCTCTGTTGCTGTCTAATATAGACAATCAATTGAATCAAGTCCAACTCATTCAGCCAATGAACCCAGTAGCTGAGATGGTCACTTGACGTCCTTATGGCCTGTAAAATTGCTGGCCATCACTGGTAACACCAGTGGACTTTAGGTGTATACCCTGCCCTGTTTAGCTGCTCTGTCTCCGCCCCTTATGCATTGCGTGGGCTTTTTACTAGTTCTAATACAAAAAGTATATATTCTTTTAAGCTTATTTTGATGTAAGTTAGGATCCACCAATAGAACTTTGGCTGCTTTACCAAGTAGATTAAAACTGACCTAGGTCTTCTTTGAGCTCATAAGAATTCAGCAAGGTCTAGACACTATTTCTTTGCTCATTGCTGCCATATTTGTAGACCAGGGTCTACAGGTGAAATTTGAATTGAAGCCCCACTGTTTTAACATTTAAAAGCACACATTAAAAGGCTCGATTTAGAAGGAGAATAAATACAAATTTGTAGAGTGCAAAACTTTGTATGTACGGTATTTTATATTTGTAGAGTGCAAACTTCGATTAACCACTTCAGTTTGTTCATCTGTTTATAGGTAAAATGTACTGCTATATTGTAAAGTATAAATCATACGCTTCCATAAAGTCCTCTAGAAGTGGCTAAGAAATCTTGTATCACAATCTGATGTGATAGACCTTGGCAATCCATGAAACCAAACAACTAATTTTAAAAAACAAATTAGCTACATGAGAAGCATTAGAAGTCTTTTGGTAACCAATGAAGTGGTCCATTTTAGAGAAATGGTCAACCACAACGAAAATAGAATCATTACCCCTAGTTGTTCTTGGCAACCCCAACACAAAATCCATATTAATATCAGTCCATGGTGCTTCTAGTATGGGTAAGGGAAGATACAAATTTACCTGTATTTTGATGTTGCCCCTTAGATATTTGGCACTTGTGACATCCATTAATATAACAGAACATATCCTTTTATAGCATTGGCCAAAAGTACCTTTTGGAGACCATTTCAAGTGTCTTCTTGCGATCACTTAATTGTACTCATCTAGTTTCACATTGGTCGCAAGAAGACACTTTAAATGGTCTCCAAAAGATACTTTTCGCCAAGGTTACAAAATGATGTGTTCTGCTATGTTGATAGATGTCACAAGTGCCAAACATCTAAGGGGTGGCATCAAAATAAAGGTATGTATCTTTCCTTACCCATACTAGAAGCACCATGGATTGATATTACTATGGATTTTGTGTTGGGGTTTCCAAGAACAACTAGGGGTAATGATTCTATTTTTGTTGTGGTTGATTGTTTCTCTAAAATGGCCCACTTCATTGGTTGCCAAAAGACTTCTGATGCTTCTCATGTAGCTAACTTGTTTTTTAAAGAAGTTGTTCAGTTGCATGGATTGCCAAGGTCTATCACATCAAATCATGATATAAGATTTCTTAGCCACTTCTGGAGGACTTTATGGAAGCGTGTAATTTTTACCCACCAATATAGTAGTACATTTCACCCATAAACAGATGGACAAATTGAATCGGTTAACCGAAGCTTGGGAAACTTGTTGAGGAGCTTAGTTAGAGATTACTTAAAGCAATGGGATCTTATCCTACCACAAGCTGAGTTTGCCTTCAATGATTCAGTTAATAGATATACTGAGAAGACTCCTTTTGAGGTTGTGTATGGTCAATCGCCTAAAGGTGTTGTTGATCTAGCTCCTATGATAGGGTTGCGATAAGTGAGTGATGATGTTGAGGCCTTAGTTGAATCCATTCAAGAGATTCAAGAGAATGTACAACAGAAGCCGAAATAAAGATATCAAAGGTATAAAAAAAGCTAAGGATAAGCATCGTTGGATGAAAGAATTTCATGAGGGTGATCTAGTCATGGTTTATTTGTGGCCTGAGAGGTTTCTTATAAGGACTTACTATAAGTTGAAGCATAAAAAGATTGGGCCATGTCAAGTGTTGAAACGATTTGGTGACAATGCATAAGAAATTGAACTACCAGCTGATTTGTCCATTTCACTCATTTTAATGTAGCATACCTCTTTGATTACCATGGAGATCTAGAACCAACAACCAAGGTTGAGCAAGGACAACCACAAAGGGCCAGTAATTTTGATGAGTTTGAACAAGTAGAGTGTATAGAAGATGTTCGAGTCACCAACAATCGAAATGGGGCCTATTTTAGGTTCTTAGTCAAGTGAAAGGGAAGCCATCAATTGAGAACTCTTGGATTAGTGAATAAGAGTTTATGAGGCTAGATGGAGACACGTGTAAGGCTGCTAAAATTGCTACGCACATGGGGTCAAGTTGTTTTTAACCTGGCGAGAATTATGAAGCAAAAAAAAAGAAAATTGAAAAAAATGTGAATGTATTTTGTTTTGCATGTTTTTTGTAGTATGATCCCAAATTGTTGTTTTTGGGTAGCTTTGTTGACAGTTTGGGACCAGGGGTATTTTTGTCATTTTATAAGTTAGATTCTAGTCAGGGGCAATTGGGTGTATATATGTTGGGTTTTGGTCTCTTGGTTCTTTTTGTAACAAAATTTATCTTTTGGGGGTTCATTTGAAGTTAATTTGTTCTTAAGGAGTTGTTTGTGAGATGGAAACATTCTAGGGGTTTATGTATAAATATTTTAATTGAATTCTCCAGCAAGCCATTGGGTCTTATAAAGGAGAAGGGGGTTGTTACTAGAGGAGTCTTTTGGTTCTTTCTCTCTTGTTTAAACTATAGCTCAGCCCCAGCTAGGGTTTTCAAGTATTAGGAGTTTGGGTTTTGAGGAATCGACCCATTTTGGCACCTTCCAATCCCTCCATCGTTATGTGTCCGTACAGGAGGCCAGCTTGTTACCATTGTTATTGTAGCGGAACTGCTCCAAGAGGAGTTTCACTTCAAGTTCAGGTCTAAAATCCCTAAAAATCCAACTTGTTTTGTTGTTTTCATCTTGGTATTTTCTTGTGCTTATTGTTGTATACTTGAAGCGTTGCTTGTAATTTGTTTTTCTGTCCATGTCAAAAACCAAAGTGGGTTCAAGAGCTGAGTAGGAAACCATCACCATAACATAATAAGAAATCTAGGGGGTGTGGACTGGTCCACATCATACCCTGTGGAAGGGACCAATCCACACCACACCACAGTCCACAACTGTTCTGAACTGTGGACTAAACCAATCCACACCCACATTGGTGTTCTGTAGCGTGGTGTGGACCAGTCCACACTACACTTTTTTGATTCCATGTATCTTATATACATTTTATGAATGATATACACAGTTAATCATAAATATCTAATTTTTGCATTTTATATGATTAATATTTTAAAAAATGCATAAATAAATTAATAATAACCAATAAATATTAATTTTTTTATAAAACAATAGTAAATAATTAAAAAAATATTTTTAATTTTTAAAAATATTATTTTATTGATAAAAACATTAAAATTTTATAAAAATTAAAAAATTGAATAAAATAATTAATATTTTCGATCATATAACCGAAATGCAACTATAGGAATTTCAGAGATAAAACTGAATGTGTATTTCTATGTATCTACAATCTATCTTAGATGACACAACCTCTGACACCTGCTCCTTGAAGCATGGGATAAAAAATAAATTGTGGAGGGGACGTATCCACGAGCTTTTTCTATTAACGATATATTGGAGTGTGGATGAGACTGATCCACACTATATTGGGGTGTGGACAGGACCGGTCCCGTCCACACCTAATTGAACGGGTTTTCATCCCGTGGCCCGAAAGCGGTCCCGTCCACAAGATGAACATGGTGTTGAACACCACCCTAATTAAAAGTATACATTTGCAAACATGGCCTCTTAGGAACAGACAGGTGGTTCTACCTTAAGTACACCTCAAAATCATCCCTCTAGTTCTAATCTCATGGAAAACTTCATTAATGCCTTTCTTGACCATTTGGAATTGTATGGTAGGATACTTCTAACCATACTCCCTCAACCTCTTTTGTGTTTAAATTAGGTAATAAAACTTTTGCCTTTTATGTGTCCTCTCATTCTTTGGAATCTCTTTGGATAATTGATCTCAAAGCTTCCAACCACATGGTTGTTAAGTCAACTTTGTTCCAAAGGGTGAGATTAGTGGTTAACCCTACAATATAGCAGTACATTTACACTCAAATCATTTGCATTGCCATGATTTTGCATTAGTGCAAA
This sequence comes from Nelumbo nucifera, assembly GCF_055504915.1. Classification (NCBI taxonomy): domain Eukaryota; kingdom Viridiplantae; phylum Streptophyta; class Magnoliopsida; order Proteales; family Nelumbonaceae; genus Nelumbo; species Nelumbo nucifera. Next base: position 42,665,965 of record NC_142650.1, on the reverse strand, counting down.
TTTATTTGCATTGCAACCAAACACAACTTTATGCATATTTGTAGTTGTGCTCTTGTCAAACTAAGCCTAAGGTCCATTTGGGAAAGTGCAAATACATAATGCCGTCATTTTCATGAACCTTACATATTTCTATTGAGATTGGCTTCTATCCGGGCAAGTCTGTGCCCACACTGTTCCTACTGCCTTTTTCACCATTGCATTGGGAATATCTCTCCAAGAAATAAAACACATAAGTAGGGAGATATTCTCAATGCAATGTTGTAAAGGCTGCTCGAATGGGGTTTGCACTGAACGAAGCCCAACTCATTTCTATTTGCACTCTTAGGAAACGGAGCTCTTGAAATAATTTCTCTGAAAAAAGGAAGTGGAAGACAACGAGGTGTGGAATTGAATTCCATTCCTTCTCTCCCGGGGAGAGGGATGTCAATGGCCTAAAACCACACCTACTCGATTACCCGAATAAGGAACTGACCGAAGGAAATGGAATTGAATTCCACACCCGACCCGACCCATCTCATACTCAACCAAGACTGTTCAAAAAGTTTCAATTCGTTATCGAGTTGGGTTTAACGCAGGCTAACCCCAGCCCAAATTTGACCCAAAACCCGATTAAAGCTTATCAATCTTAAATCTAGGGTTGGATCAAGAAGAATTCAAGATGGACTTATCACTTGTTCCAAATTTTCAATCATCCGGACCCATTGAATCCCTTACCATGCCTTTGTTTTAAAATCCAGAGTAGGTGGCTAGGCGTGCCCAAGAGCAAATCCGGAGAGATATATAAACAAACAAAGCCAGTTTATGCTTGTGAATGTGGAAGAGACAAAAACTTGTGCCAAAATCATGGTGTACATGTCATGGGCAATGATACCATAACCTAACAACAGCTACAACCGCCAACTGCTCCAACATTAAATAAGGGGAGTTATTTATGAAACAAAATAAAATAAGTAAGGGAAATGATTTGGCAAATCCTCTTCTTTTCTTTGATAAAAGGGTTGTACCAGGATTGGTGACATAGCTTAAGACCCCCTTAGGGCCAGACCTACGGGCTGATTGACTGATTAGCTTTTGGCGTTTATTTAATAAATGTTTTGTATGGTATTTATCTTGAAAAATATGAGAAAAAAATAATTCAAAAATGTTTTCTTTGATGTTTTTGATATTTTGGTGTCATTAGATGTTATTAATTGCCACATAAATGAAAAAAAAAAGCTGGGTATTGGAGAAAACATTAAAAAGAAGTTTTTTCCAATCAATAGCTAAGCTAGGAATTTTCTTTTGGAAAGGCCAAATTAAACAAGAAAATAGAATAGGGAGTAGAAGTAGGGTTTTGAGAAAATTGGGGTAGAAAGGTTTGAATCTATTACATATTTTTTTAAAGAAAAAATAAATACAAATTTAAGTTCTTTTTTTGTGGATGGGTGGGGGAGGAGGCAAGGACCCACTTTACTATGTTTTTTAACTCTGCCTCCACTTAAGTATTGTTCGGAAATGCGGTCATTTCGTGGATGATCCATTTTGATCCACGCCACAGGATGATTATTGTGGATGGGATTGGTCCATAATATATCGTGGATCAGCCCCGTCCACAACTCAATATCTCTTCCACATATATTTCTTGTGATTGAATTCAGTACCTAATGCTTGAGAATATAATATTGATAAGTAATATCACTCTTTACCCTACAATACTAATAATATCATAAAATAAAAAATAAAAAAAACCTAAGATTGCATTTGTTTAAGGTGTAGATGACAACTGAGGTAAACTTTACACCCCACCTCTTAAATCGATGTAAAATTTTATTCATATCAATATTTCGATCAAAAATCAATGGAAAGTTTACCTTCTTCTCCATCCAATGTTCTCCTCTTTGTAAGTACAAGCTTCTCTCCTCTCTATCCCGCAACGTCTCCTCCATCAAACAGCCAGAAGAACAAGCTTTGTCCTTCTTTGTCCTGCAACGTCTTCTCCATCCAACAACCAAAAGAACAAGCTTCGCTCCTCTATGTCCTGCAACGTCTCCCCCGTCCAACATCTCCTCTCTGTCCTGCAATGCTCCTCTCTATAAGAACAGGGTTCATTTCAATTGAAGAATCTTATAGATCTGTCTGTTTAAGTTGGTGACCTGAGTTCTAAGATATGGCAATTCCAAAATTTTCTAGATCTTAGTTTCTAGTTTTAATATCAAATCATAACAACTATAAAAGATTGCTTTTGATAATCCAAATTCGTGGTTAATTGTTCTGATTCTGGGAAAGGCACAATTAACTTTACTTCTTCCCCTATCTAACTGCTCTGTTCCGATTTGACTGTCGGCAAAGTAGCAGTTATCTGCGGGTACAAAGATGTCAGAAAGGGCTGTGCTGCCACCATTAAGCAAGTCGCTGCCTGTGTGATCGTTACGAGATAGACCCCATTTGCGCTCTTCAGGCTCTCAGGAAGGCATCTCAATGCTAATCCTTGAGTACGTCGTAGCCGAGGCTGAACCAGACGTTCTGTCGAATTGGCCGATGATCAGCCTCGAACCATTTAGGGTACCGAACCAGGTCCCATTCATGACTTGCATGAACCTCTTGCTCCCTTCAGGCACCACCCTCACAACCCCTTCTTCGATGTAGACCAGTTGTAGATTTCCCATTTTCTAGGCCAACCACCACTGCACTCCTAGCTCCTCCAGCCATGCTTCCCGATTTCATCCGCCTTCCATTGCCCACGCCGTGGTGTGTTTTGGCATTAGAGCCCGGTTAGATCAAGGAGAGGTTGAAGTTGATGTCAATCTTTGCAACCACCATCTCTGTTTGGTGTTAGGTTCCAAAGACCAGCACCATATTATCTTCTGAATCCAACTGGGTTCGACGGGAGAGTTAGAGTAGAATGAGCAGAAAACCTTTCACTTTTACACCGTAACAATCAAACGACAAGAGAGAAAAATTACAAGACACCTCATTCCATTTTCCATCGATCGCTAAACCGATTTTACATTTTTTATTGGTATAAAACTGAATTTACACCTAAAACAAACGCAACCTAAAGTTAAATATAATTCATTCTTTTAACCCTAACCTCAACCCAATCCAAAGTTAAACCAGTTAAAATATTTTTGAATCCTAACCTTAACTTAAACTTCAATCATACCCTACTCAAATCTGAGTTTTTAATTTTTTTTATGGGGTTTAAATCGAGGTATTCCATACCAAATTGTACTTCAAATTAGTATTTTCATGTGTTTGGATGGATGGAGTGTAAGTTTTACATTGAAAATCAATGTAAATTATATGCACGATTGAGTTTTGGAGGTACTACATCAATAAAATTGATTATCACACTTCAAAAATTTCGAAAAAATACGAATAGACCTAATACAGATTTCTGATTTTCATTGCAGAACTATAAACATTCAAAATGTCAACTAAAAAATTTCAATGTTCACTCATTTCAAATCAATCGGTGTAAACTCTATGGATGTATATAATAGTTTAACCAAAAACAAATGCAACAAGAACAGCTTATTCAGATAAACGGGAACGTTCTTTTGCAGGGACCTGCTAAACAAATTTTATTTCGTGGGCTCCTCTTGGTTCTTTCCTTGTTGGATGGTTGCAAAGCACCCAACCCTAAATATAAAGCACAATTCACACTGACCTCACAGTATGTTTGAACTGGTGACGGGATTTGCTTCTCACAAATGGGCGCTTCCTAGACACATCCATCGTGCATTAGGAACATCTCCCGTGAATATTGACTAATAAGTACGGAAGATATTCCCAATGCATAGTAGGATGTGCATGGGAGGCGCCAAGTATGAGGAGCAGATGCGATCTCCTTTCAACCGTGCATTGAAAACATCTCTCATGAATAAATATTTTCGAATACGAATAGCCACCGGAGTGAGATTAGTGTGAGGCACGCTTTGTGGGAAGCATATCCGAATTCATCTATGATCGTTAAATCCACATATTCATGTCGCCGTCGGTGCTGGAGAGCCACCAGCCCACGGCTACCGGAGCCGGCCCCAAAGCCAAATTACATTCTGAATCTCTGATGCTTCCTAGGAAATTCCCATTTCCACTGTCCTGTCCACAGAATTATCCGAACCGGTGGGTGGGTCAATAGACTCCAATACTGGATCACTGGATGACTCGATTATTTCATGAATATACGAATTAATTTTAATTTCAGTCACGAGTCACGAGAACAGATTCAGCAGAAAATAGGGCCGGGGCCCAATCTGCCCGGTTCAGCCAGACACGAACCCAACAGTTGAAACCGGGTCAGTCCTGGAGTTTGGACATGGACAAGGCCAGAAAGGGTCGGATCTCGATCTATGAAAACACGTGATTTTCACGTGGATCTGCATCCATGATTAATGAGCCATAATACGGTATCAAGGCTTTGTTTGGATGAGAAGTTAAAAGAATAAGTACAAGGACAGGACACCAAAGAAAAGGGGATTCTTCATCTTGACTGGGTGAGCAATACTTGAAGTCAATTTTGGTCTTCTTTCTTTGGCAGATAAGTCAGTTTTGGATTTGGTCTCAAAAAGCTTCATCAAGTAAAGAATTACTTTATAAAAGAAACCAGAAAATGAATCAAACAATAAGAGTTTAAATTTAGAGAGAGGGAGAGGGAGAGGGAGAGGGAGAGAGATTATGTGATTGGTGGAGGCCTCAAACCACAAAACAAGAATTAGGAGATATGAGCAAATGTTGCCTGGAAAGGTGGGTTGTTGTTCGTCATGGTCAAAACCTCAGCCAATATAAATTAGAGAACCAACGTTGGGAAATAAGCGAAAGATTAGTGAGAGAGAGAGAGGAGAGAGAGGAGAGAGAGGAAAAAAATGAGAGAACTCTAAAATAACTTTGTCTCTCTGAGCCCCACCTTTTTTGAGAATAAGGAAACAGTACTTTTTCTAATCTCGCCCATTTCCGACTCCAGATCTTCTGAACCCAGACGATAAGGCAACTAAAGTTTTCTCCGTCAAAAAATTCCAAATCCCACTCGCTCTCTTTCTTATCCATTTCCAATTTTCTGATATCCGATCAGAAGCTGTCACCATAACTCCAGATGGGATTTTCCAGCTAAGACCGCTGTTGAAATATCGTACACATGGGCTGTCAAAACCCGACAACCAGATTCAAGGTATGAATTATGATAGACCCACATCCTTCTAATTTCTCTGAACTTTACTAAAAAATTCGTGTGTTTTTTGGTCCCAGACTCATCTGCTATAACTTCTGCCCAGACCCATTTCTTTCTTCTTGCTCTTGGAGATCTATACATGTTAACGGTGTCTGGGTTCCGGGAAGGGTGTGTAGCTTCTGGGAATTGGCTTCTGAGCTTGGAACATCAGCAGAAACTGGAATTGAAACTGGGTTTGGTTCTGGTTTTGGATCTAGAACTGACGAATGTTTCAATTGTCGGATGGTTTGGATGAGACATGTGAAGTATGGTGTCATCTGGGTTATTGAAGTTCGTCTCACCCTGTTGGAAGCCTTCTCTCGAGGATGATGATGCAAGCGGACGAGCCAAGGGCTTGTTGTGGTATAAAAATTCAGGGCACCATGTTAATGGGGAATTCTCTATGGCGGTAATTCAAGCCAACAATTTGTTGGAAGATCAGAGCCAACTTGAATCGGGACCTTTGAGTTCAATTGATTCAGGCCCTCAAGGGACTTTTGTCGGAATTTACGATGGCCATGGCGGTCCTGAGACGTCTAGGTTCATAAACGACCGTCTGTTCAACAATCTCAAGAGTATGTTGTTCTTCAGCTAATTCAATGAAAATATATTACAGATTTCCTCCATTTGCATTCTCTGGTGATTGTTCTATCATGGCAATCGTGTCAAATTGCTCCATCCCCAGATTTTTTTTCTATCAGGGAATCTCTTGTTCTCGTTCTTTCTTGTTTTTGTTCAAATATTCTTTAATTCCTTGTATGCTTTAGTCAATATAGATAGCTAATAGCTAAAATTGCTGACTTGACAGCTATGTATGGTGCAGACTTTGCATCGGATAGTCGGAGTATATCAGCTGATGTTATCAGAAAAGCATTCTCGGCGACAGAAGAGGAATTCCTGTCTCTGGTGAAGAAGCAATGGCTGAACAAGCCACAGATTGCGTCAGTTGGGTCATGTTGTTTGGTGGGGATCATCTGTAGTGGAGTAGTGTTTATTGCAAATGCTGGAGATTCCAGGGCTGTGTTAGGGAGATCAGAGAAGTCCATCGGAGAGGTCACAGCCATTCAATTGTCTACAGAGCACAACGCCAGTTATCCGTCTGTGAGGGAAGAGCTGCGTTCAATGCATCCCGATGATACACAGATTGTGGTTCGAAAACACAATGTTTGGCGTGTCAAGGGTCTCATTCAGGTTTTTTTTTCTCTGCATTCCAGTTCTAGATGAGTATTAATTAATACCCAGAACTGAAAACTGCTGTTTAGGATTAATATCGTTGATGAATGAAGGAGCTCACTTCTTGGTGTTGCAGGTTTCTAGATCCATTGGTGATGCCTATCTTAAGAAGGCAGAGTTCAATAAAGAACCTCTGTTGGCTAGATTTAGACTGCCCAAGCCATTCTGCAAACCTATCCTGAGTGCTGAGCCATCAATACTGGAGCAGAAACTCTACCCAGAAGACCAGTTTCTCATATTTGCATCTGACGGTTTGTGGGAGCACCTCAGCAATCAGGAAGCTGTTGACATTGTCCACAATTATCCACGCAATGTAAGATTTCCATCCCCATTTCTCCATTGCTGTGTTTTCAGCTTTTGCCTTCCATTTGCAGGAAATTAGATGGTGACCTAGAAGGCTGTTGACATTGATTCATTTTTGCAAAATTGTGCAGGGAATTGCAAAAAGATTAATCAAAATTGCACTCCACGAAGCTGCAAAAAAGAGAGAGATGAGGTACTCAGACCTGAAAAAGATTGAACGAGGGGTGAGGAGACATTTTCATGATGATATCACAGTCATAGTACTGTTTCTAGACCACCATCTAATCAGTAGGAACTCCAGCCGTGGTCCACCTCTTTCGATTAAGGGAGCTGGGGGAGTCTAACTTCTACTCCTGGTCCAAGAGGTTCCAGACCAGATATAGGCCTAGCAAACCTCTGTCACCCTCATTTATATCAGAAAATAAGGGGAAAAGTGTTCTTATTTGAAGTTGAAGCTCCCCCAAACATTTCTTCATCAGACTCTTACAAAGAGAAGATGGAGTTGGGAATTGCCTTGGGAAGAAAAGTTGTGCTTTTTATTTGTAAAAGCTGCCTGACAAACTGGCAAACTTGAACCCAAAAAGAAAAAAAAAATTTCAATTCAACAACTCTAGTTTGGATAAAAGACTCAAACCCAGGAAATATGATGATCAGGATCAACACGTATCAAGAGACAAGGAGTGTTGTTTTGTGATTTGTGAAACCATGCCCTAATTGCACTAGAATATGGCTACTAAATGATAAAAACACAAGAGAGAGGCCCAATTTGTGTTGCAAAGTGAAAGATGCTTGTGCATTGCAAGATTGGCAGTTTTTTTATGCTGTACTTGTACTTTACTTGAACAGGGTTAATAACATGAAAGTAGGACTCCAACCATTGGCCTTAGGAACCCAAGATGTCATCAAGATGTCATGATCCTCGATGCTGTTATGGGACTTTATTAGCTCAAGAAATACACAAGTAAGCCTACTCAAATTGATACAGGTGAGGAAGAATTTAGCATGTAGGAAAGAATGGTGCAACTGAGACCAAGGGAGTTGCCCAAGTTTATCTTTGCTCCTTGAAGGATGAATTAAAAATAGAAAAAGAAAAAATTGTCTGTTTGGGAGGGCTTGGCTTATGGCGCTACATGAGTTAAAAAAAAAAAAAAAAAAAAACCTGAAAAATTATGAAGCCATGTTTGGTAAAAAAGTGAAAAGTCTGAAAATAAGTTTACATAAGCCAAAAATCAACTTTCCAGTTAAGCCATCTTAGGCTTAATCAATGCAACTCAATCAACACAGTACCCTCCTAAACGGGCCCTAAGCCTTAATAGAAATAAATCTTAAGGAAAATTGCTAGGGCTGGCTGGTTTTAGGCTTTTAACTTGTAGGCCATGTTTGGTTAGAAAATGAGAGAGAAACAGGAGTCTTTCCTCGATTTTTTGTATCTTTCCTTTTTTGTTTCTAAGGTCTATAGGCCCTCAGAAATTTTCATTTTTCTTAAAGCTCAATTTGGAAGGATTTCAAATACAAATATGTAGAATACAAAACCTTGTATTTTGTATATATTTACACAGTACATATTTATATTTGTACTCTTTCCAAACTGAGCCTAAATGGAACATCAATGAGAATGATCTTTGTATTCCAAACTAGCTTAATTAGTCTAACCATCAGTTAATAAAGCAGATGAGCTTCTTTACTCCTGCTTTTCACTATAAGAAAAAGATGTGACTAACAGCAGCCTCTCTATCTGCAAATTCGCATGTGGAAATTAGAACGTAGGTGGTTAATTCCATCTTAAACATGGTTTGATGGGTTCCTTCTTAGAAAATTAAATGCGGTCCGATAATTTAGTTTTAAGTAATTTCATAAACCCAATTCGAAGACCATACAAATATAAGATCCTTTTTACTAAGCTCCATTTGGCATATTTTTTTGCATGGTTTTTCGGCTGTTTACAAGTTAGGCAGATCGTAGTCTTTTTTCATTTGGTTCGTAATAGATTTAGTCGCCAAAAATCGGTGTACTGAAAAGATATGAGAAATTCATTTTGGGCTGATTTCGGAAAGCTCTAAATGAAGCTTTCCAGGTCTTTCTCTATTTATTCCATCCAAGTATTGACAAGTGAAAACTTCCCTCTGGGTGGTACTTGCCGGTTGCCACTTTAACCAAGCTACCACCATTTGGTTTGATCCAAGGGAAAGAACATGGGTTGGAAAAAGTTGTACTGTTAATAGATTCTATTTCTCTTTGGTATCTATATTCTAGGAAGTTGAACATAATATAATCAAGGGCAAATTTCTTAAAATACCCTATGATTTAGGAAATTTACAATTTGTATCCATGTGACACCACCTATAAAATATTTTTAAAACCCAATATTACACTTCATCTTTATTTTGTAAGTCGGACAGCTTAACATACGCACACTTTCCTTCGCTTTGTCCATCCATTACCATTTTTACCAGTACAAGACAATGGCTTTCTGCTTTCTGATCTGATCTTTTTCCCATACAGAGAGTTCAGGCACGAAACCCGTTTGGCAAAAACCAGACGAAACTCTAACTACTGTTGTTCCTCCGCATCTCCCCCCATTAGATGAACTTGTAGAACAAAGCTATAGAGAAAGGAGAATAAATCTTTTTTGTCCTTTTCCTCTTTGGCCATCTTTGTGTTTGCATTACTTCCATGTCTGTTTAATTTGCATTTTGGTCAGGAGTTAGGGTTTTTTGAGTGGAAAATGGGCAAAACCTTAAGGCTATATTTGGTTTTGAAGGAAAAGATAGAGAAAGGAAGGGAAAGGTAAGGAAACCTATACAAAGTTTGTGAAGTTTTCTCTACTTTTTCCTTCCTTTCCCTACTTTTTCCTTGAAACCAAACAGTGTAAAATTCTCTGATTTGGTCCTCCAACACGGTGGAGATGGGGGTAGATTTTATTGGAAAAGAAAGGAAGATGGGAAGGTCGAGGGAATCTCGTGTTGCCCAGCCAATCCGTTTGACTCTTCTCCTTAGGCTTCTTAACCTGCTTCTTGGCCACTGAAATTTCTGTTATTGGAATCTCATCACTTGCTGCTGCCTAAGTTATATCCTTGGCTCCCAAAGCCCTGACGCCTTTGAGTATTTGATAGATTATGATGCCTTTTGCATCTCCTAGTTCACACTGTCCATCACCGAAATACATAATACAGAACTTGTAATGGCGAAAGAACTTGAATCATACAAGCCGATTGGAAATAGGGAGAGGGTTCTTGACCTACAGTTTGATTTAGAGAAGGTTGTTAAGGAAAGTTGCAGTGTTAGTGGCACCAGAAATTGGACCAGATAAACAAACAGATCAAGCTAAATATTGGTGGTAAGCTATTTAAAACCAATGTTTCAATAATCCAAGCTGGTGGTCCCGATTCTACTCTTACAACACTTGCAGCTCGAGAGGCTGATGATTCAAACCCAATTTTTATAGATCAAGACATTGAAATCTTCTCAGCCCTTTCTGTTCTCTAGTCTAATTAGCTTCCTTCAACTACTTGTTGATTCTCCAAACAAGAACTTGCTTGGAGATTGTGCTTGTGGGAAGTTAAGGTTGAGCCGTAGATTTGTCAGCTTACTGCATTCTACACAGGAAAAGCTTCTGCAGATCTTAAATAAAATCCATTTAAAAGGAAAAAGAAAAATCTGGCAAATTGTGCCATTCAAATCAATCCAAATGGCAACCACTTAGCCTCAGCCCATTCAAATGGATTCCATTTAAAAGAAAAATGAAAAATCTGGCAAATTGTGCCATTCAAATCAGTTTACGCGGCAACCACTCAGCCCTGGCCCATTCAGATTGATTCTCTAATTTTCATCAGTTGGGTTTTGTTGCTTGAAAAACAACCGACTACACCCAAATTTGAAAATTTTCATCAGATGGATTTTATTTTAAAATTTTAAGAAATAATAAAAGGCAAACTCGACATTTCATTTTTCCCGTTAACATTTAGACTGTGTTTGGTTGCAGTGCAATTTTATTTGCATTAGTACAAATGCTTGAGAATGCAAAAATAATGTAAATTTTGATTTAATTTTGTTTTAGGTTTTTATTTTATTCTGTTTCAGGTTTTATTTTACTTCATGTGTATTGTAATTAAACAAAATAAGATAAATTTTAAAATAAAAGTAAAACATAATTTGCATTAAAATCATTTGACTATCTACCTTTGCATCAGTGCAAATAAATTTGCATTACAACCAAATACAGCCTTAGTCAAATGTCAGAAAACTTGGAAGTACTTTAAGACAATATATAAACAGTACGGGTAGAGTTGCAACTTCATCTTTTCATGTCCCGTTACAAATACATTTCTCAAATGCATCTCAAAAGAAGCAAAGCATCTCCATGCAACAAAACAGACCGTGCTGTGAACATTGTGGGAAGGCCTCTGAAAACAGGCAACGCTGCAACCTTCAGTCATCCGGGAGTATTCATTTACATGAGCAAAAAGTAAACATGAGCTAAGAAATCATCTGGGTTAAGCAGAAAATATTAGGAGGATAAGATCTGCCCAACGGCAAGGCTAAGATAATTAAGTAGTGGGATTATATAAAAGAAATAACAAAATAAAAATGGATGCTAGAGAGGAAAAAAGAACAAATAATCATTCAAGCAAAATTCCATTGCAAACTTGGGAACCAACTTACTGTTTAAGGAAGGCAATGATGTTCAGGTTCCTCCATGGGCCTTACCCGTAGTAACCGTCTTCGTGATATTAATAAACACAAAACCAGTATAAGCTTAACTATTATATATAATCACTTCTGTCCAACAAAAATGTCCCAACATTTGGAGCCTACCTGCTCAGTGTTGGCTGTTCCATTCATTTGCGATGGAGTACCAGATGGAGGTTCAGCAAACCTGAGAACACAAAAAGCATGTAGCTATAAAGCTTAAAGCATAATAACTCTTGCAAAATCATAAGAGGTTTGGATGATGCTAACCTGATTGCCCTGGCCTTCTTTTTATCTTCTTCCAAAGATTCTGTCTTGGAAACTGGTGCAAATCTGGCTAGACGAGCTTTCTTCTTTGCCTCCTCATCAGTGACGGACTGTGCTGGAAGGCCAAACCTGAGAAACAACATAAAGAGCTCAAAGTCTGTCTAGTACGACTATCAACAATCTGCGCATAAGACAGACGCCCGTTAGTGGTTAATAAATTCAACTTTTGGCAGTAATACAATTGAATGGTGAAGAAAGAAGACAATATAAAAACCTCTCTGCCCTCGCCTTTCTCTTCTGTTCCTCTGACTTCTTCAGTTCATCTGATCCAAGCAAGGTAGAACCCGTGCCAAACCTGCCAATTTCAGGATGTTCTTAAATTTATAGTTTCAGAAAAATCAACACTTGGGGGGTGTTTGCTAACATGTCTGATTTTGTTTTTCAAAACAAAAACTGCCACACAGCAAACTTGATAACAAAACCAGTCAATTCCCTATTCATATTATGCATTGCACAATATATTTTAGATTTTTAGTGCACCGAGATTTAAACTAACCAAAAATCTTGCCAGCTATAGGATTAGGAATTAGGAAAACTGGCTTTTCATAAATAACCAGTGATGGATAATATCTAAAGTCATCAAAGTGAAAGGAAGAACTCTGCCGATGTGAGCTTGTCTTACACTGCCAGTCCCAAGCCAGATAAAGGAGGGCTATATCAGATTGGCAGCTGGCATTTAAAACTTTCACCAAACTCTAATGATCATGGATCCTGAATCTTTTTTTTTTTTTTTGCCTGTATGAAGAAGTGATCAGTTGCAAGTTGAAGGGGCAAGAAGGGCTAGGGGTAGACCAAAAAGGACACGGGCTGAAGTGGTAAGAAATGATTTAAGCACTCATAATTTAACAATGGATATGACATCTAGCAGAAGAATGTGAAACAGGATTCAAGTAGCTGACCCCATATAGTTGGGATAAGGCTTGGGTGATGATGATAATGATGATGTTGATGATGATGATGGTCAAAGGAAAAGCAAGCATCTCTTCAGGGTGTGCAGTTGAACTGAGCCAACATCAAGGTTAGCAGTGCACTAAGCACCTGAATGGCCCCAAAAGAACCTGGGTACAAAACTAAACCAGTCTATTAGGCTTATAGCAGATAAGCAGAACCACAAAGAAGATAGAAAGAACAATTACTTCCTTTTCAAGTAAATAGTGAAGACTTAAAAGAAAACAGAAGGCACAAGAGTGTATACGAGAAAGTGCCAAAATTAGCCATATAGAGAATAGACAGAAGAACAGCACACTAACAATCTTTTCTATTTACCATTTTATAATAGCATTGGCAAAGCCCCTTAAATCAAGTTTGAGGCTAAGTGTTCACCCATTGCAACACGACAGAAGCTTAGATGATAAAAACCAATATGCCATATTGGATATAACTAAACCTAACTTGACCTCATTAATTTCCCACTACTGCAATCATCAAAATGCAACATTTCCTCAAGAAATTTGCATACTCCAAACTGACCAAAACTCACACCATCCCTCAGCATTCACCCTGAACGGCTGAACTTTATAAATGTGTATTTCTTCATGTCACACAAGTGTTTTGTATGGATCAAGGTTCTAGAAACTGGTAAGGAAACTTTCTAGCTGTCTACTCTGGGCCAATTGGGTTTGGCAACTCAAACTCAATCTGAGCAGAATATTGGGCAGTACTTCATAGCTTGAGGATTGCAAAATCCATAAATTTAAGACATTATGATCAAGGAGGACTCACACATGATCAAATTAAAAAGAGACTATTGGTTTATAGGGACATAGAAACACTTTTATGGAGATTAAAATGCTAGTTATGGAGAGAACAAGTTACAAATGAACACCATGGTCAGACGATAGCATTGCTGATGAACAGGCAAAACAAGGGGTTAACAGAAATAAGATGTAGTTTTTCTACAACCCACTAACCCACCACAGGGGAAGGAAAAAAAAAAAAAGATGAAGTGGATTTAATTCCCCAAGGGGGAACTTGTGTAGGAGGAAAAAATGGTGGCTGAGACAAGCTACCCAAAGAGGGATGCCTGACACATATATTGTCTTTCATCATTTTATACAGATATCAAGAAAATTATAAACTGTTACTAATCAGAGAAAAAAATGACCTTTCCAGTCTGGACTGAGCTAGGAGTGCAACTTGGGCTGCTCAGGTTGGGGATTTGTTAAAACCTGAACAGGCCCAGCCTGAGTGCCCAATGCTGTGTAAAACTCTTCAAGTTGGATTCCCAACTTTCACCCTTGAGCAATCACATCAAGCCAGATATGAAATCCTCAGCTTGCTTTCATAAGTTCTCTTTGCTAAAAGAATAGAAAAGTATATAGACCAAAATAAGAGGTTTGCAGGTCAACCATCAAATATCACCCTCAGCTTCAAGATTCATAACCATTCTTGGAGTGTTGAATTCTATTAGTGGCAACAAACAAATAAACAAATACATTGAACTTCATCCAAAACACCAATCAAAACAGAGCTCAGATTGCCAACCCCTTTAAAAGCATTTGAAACAGTTGACCCATAGAGGACCCAACATGTCCAACTCTAGAATATTCCAGATTCAAAAGCTTCATATGCCCAAAAATTCAAGTCTCGCTTCTCAGATCAGCTTTCAAATTAAGATAGCAAGACCAATTACCATCTCAACTAACAGCTCCCTGTCCACTCTCAATCCAATGCCAGCCACCTATGTCCCTTAGGAATCAGATAAACCACATGATCAGCCCACACCCATTTGTCTGTGGATTGAAATCCTAATGGAATTCATAATCAAACTTAACCTCAGAAGATGCACCCTCGAGATTCTTGTTTCTCATACTCTGGGCCATCCACTCCACTTCCTCCTGCCATCTTTCTTTATAGATTCTAGGGCATTTAATTAACCATGGACAGGAATACGAGCTATAAAAAAATAAGCACCCAGAGTTCACACCTTCAGAAGCTGAGTTCCTTATGGAATGGACTCTAGATAGATTCACAAAACCCCCATCCAGTGAGACCAAAACAGCTTTGGAATTTCTACCGAGTTTTTGCTCCAAACTAGCAGCACATGATCTACGTTGTTGAAAGATAAGAACTGATTGTCTACATTGATAAAACTCCCACAAGCTTCACCAACTCACAACAAATGCCACTCAACTTAAGGGTGCAAGAAGAGCCAAAGATGGCAACCGTTCTACTTCAACTCACCTATGTTTGCCATTCCAAGATCCACTAGCAGGGTTCACATGCCCAAGATATTTTCTCCAGCCAGAATTCAAGATATAGTGTGCTTCAATTTTGGATTGGAATTAAAGAGAAAATGCCCAAACACCAATTGATTTTTTATAAATCAAAAATCCCAAAGACCAATCATTTTACACCAAGGAAGCCCAAATCTCTCCACCCATCAAGCCAGCACTAAACTTCATCTATCTCAAGTTCAGACTTCAGAGATCTTGAAGCTGCCCAATATCTCTCTATTCTTCATCCCCTCCAAAAGGTTTGTCCCTCTAGACCTTCAAGAAGCCTGTTACAGATCGGTTCACCATCATCACTTGCTCCTAAGAAACATTACCTCACCATCTTAGACATGTGGTTCATTATCCATCAAAAGCCATCAGATTGCACAAGTTTCAGTATGTAGTTTAACAGCCAAATGTCATTAATGTCCTATTTATCATCACCAAATAATATCTCTAAGCTCACTTCTAGAAATGCCATCCACTTCTTTTTCCTTTTTCCTTTTTCCTCATTTCTCCTCTTTCTTTCCTGTTCTTTCACTTTCAGTCCTCTCCATCTTCTTATCTCCCATACTGACAGCTCAAATGAGTACATTTTCTTTTCTTTTTCTTCAACTTATTTGAACTGTTTGGTTTTATGGAGCAAATCAAACATATGATGGGATGCTCAACTCATTAAATTGGACTCCAAAGACAGACACACAAGATGCATGATCCTGGCACATATTCATTATATAAAACATTCTACTAAGGCTTAAAAACTGAGGAAAAATGTGATGAATGGATGGTGAAGATAGTGCTGCTCTCTCTCTACATTGGCCATCTCCACACCGCTTACCCAACAGTGCCAAATTCTTCTTTTGGTCTTTCCTATATTACCTAATCCCAATCCTCCTTGTTCTTTACCTTTGAACACAGTTTTCCAATTTATCAAATGATCCCTCATACCTTCCCCCTCGGTTCCCACAAAAAATCCCTCATAGCCTTCTCTAATTTCACAGCCTCCCTTAGCGGCATCCTAAAAGCTAAAAGGTAGTAGACTGGCAAGTTTGCTAAGGAGGATTTTATCAAGGTTTTCCTACCTCCTAGAGAAATATGATTCCTTTTCCATGTTGCTATCCTCTTAGCACATCTTTCTACTATGGGTGCCCAAAACCTACTTTCTCAAGGGTTGTCTCCTAAAGGCATACCGAAGTATTTCATCAGCCACTCAAAGGAGGAGCAACCTACGGACTCAGCTACTACACTCGGTTCTTCCTCACTTAAATGTATTCCAACCACACAACTCTTTTCAAAATTTATCTTTAGCTTAGAAATCCCTTCAAACAACTCCACTACCCTTATCTTGCCTTGTGAGGGGCCTCTCCTTCACAAAAAAAAACTATTGTATCATCAGCAAATTGAAGGTGAGTAACTAAAATGTTATTCCTACCAATTCTCCAACCTCTAAAATGTTCCATACCATCTGCTTCCATCAATAGCCTACTAAAAGCGTTTGCCACCAAGGTAAAGAGAAATGGTGAAAGAAGGTCTCCCTGTCTTAAATCTTTGGTTGCTGGGAAGAAATCTTTAAACACCCCATTAACAATGATCGAATAATGGCAGGTTTATAGACAATCCTCAATCCATTCATAATATAAAGCTCTCTATTAGCAAGAAGAAACAAATACAACAAACCTGCAAATGGATCCCTTAATTGTGTATTGGCATACGAGTACTCCACTTTTAGAGTCAACCCCATTAAAATATCCATAATTTTGTCTTACTCATATCAACAATGAGTCAGACGTGCATTTTGATGCATTCAATTCAATGCAGAGATTATCAATTTACCATGGGCTAGGGTAGGTCAGGCTAGGCCAAGCTGGGCTTCTAGGCATCGTGTGTGTGTGTAATATTTTTATATATAAATATTTCCAGGACAGACTGAGCTGAGCTACGAATGATCATCTCTAGTCCAATGCAAGTTGACTTCCATCTACTAGTGAATAGGTTTTCAATGCAATAATAGTTCACTTTATGTTATTCACATTGATGAATCGGCAACAAGCATTGCAACATAATTACATGGATAAGATCAACTTGAATTTTTGTACAAATCTACAAATGTCATCCTAAGAAGACAAGGTAGTAAGCATCTTGGTTAATTCAAACATCTTCAATTCGAATCCCACAACCAGCACTTTGGGGGAAAAAGGGGTCAAGGGGGAAGTTATTAATGGTGCATGGCACCAGTGATTTAAAAGGCGCACCTCAGGCACGCCTAGGCGCACAGGCAATGTGCGTTTTAGGGTATGCGCCTCGCCTAGGTCCTAGGCGCAGCCCTTTCAAAAGGTGCACGCCTGGTGCGCCTGATGTGCCTTGCGCCTCAGCCCAGGCGTGTGCCTTCTAAATCGCATTACCCCCAATTTGGTAATGCTGTTCATTCATTCATCCTAATAAAATGTCTTCTTCAAAAGCAATTAAAACTATAAAATCATTATTTTGTGTGTAAAAACTAAGAAATTAAGACCTAACGTGGACTTGTTTGGGCTTGCCTCGAGGGGCGTGGCACAAAGACGGTTCGTAGAATCAGGAATGTAATATGTTTTACATCACATTAGCCTTGTGCCTCCGGCACAAATTGACCCTATGCCTTGTGCTTTTAAAACTTCATGGCACCGAATACCCCAAAAAATACTTCAAGATGAAAGCAAGGGCACATACAAGCATTGTTTTAAAAGGTAGAGGTGTCAAGCTACACACCAGAATCTTCCAATGTGCGAGATGTAATCGTAAGCCTCAATTCATGAAGCTTAAGACTCATAATCAAGGTTCAAAATATCGATACGCCTGATACGCCGGTATGGGCATATCGGGCGAATCGATACCCTTTTTTTTACGTTTATTTTATTTTTTTCGAAACAAGTTCAGGGGGGTCGGTTTAGGTCTCCTCCACACCCTGAACCGGTCAGACCCCTGATACACCTACTATAGGGGTGTATCGAAGGGGTCCCAGAACAATACATATCGGCCGATACGGGCCGATACGTGTCGATACTTTGAACCTTGCTCATAATATCTCATTCTTTCAAAGAAAAACATGTTTACATCAAGAAGTATAAAGCTATGAACAAAAGGACTACATTTCTACATGAATTGTCATCATAAAAAAGGATCATGAAGTGCTAAGAGTTGTAATAAAACCAAATGCATTCTTACAAATCCTTCAAGCCTGTTAGAAATCTCTTAACAAGTAAAAGGACCTCAGAATGTGTTGCAATAGGCTAGAGATTTAAACAAATTACCAAAAACACACATAGGAAACTAGAATTGGTCTTGCAACAAGAAACACGTATTCTCAAGACAAGCCATCTCGAGGTTGCCTTATACTGTTAGGCAATGAAACTCAAGGTTGGGCCTCGAACATTTTTCATAAGCCTCATCCTGAGGCAAGAAGCCTTATATGTCTTTTAAAACACTAGATTCAAGATAGACAAATGAATAGATTGATACATGTAAAATGGGGACAAATTATGATTAGATTCAAGTGAAAGCTCTAATGAGCAAGGTGAAAACCATGACTAGCAGCAATGAAGAGAGACTTAAACAATTATACCTCAGAAGATATGACCTTAAAGGGAATGGAAAGACAAAACAAGATTCACTAGACCAAACCCAAATATGTGGAGATGGTTAAGCTATTGATAAATGATAATGATGACATAAAAAAATGGCAATGAATATTTATTAGAATGACATAATGAATAAAAGGATATTAAAAGGAAGGAAACAGATCTTAATAGAGTTTGTTGCTATGAAAATGGCCCATTTGGTGCTACCAAAGAGGAGTTTAGGGGCATCACTAACTCACTACGGAAGTACTGATGGTGTAGTGATAGGCTGGGGCCAATGTTGCTTCTTCTTTATCTACAGAGACTCATCATCTCTAGGTTCCTCCCCATCAACAATCCATCAAAATCAACTTAGATTTCTGCTCATTGGGTTCCCCAGGGCTTTCAAGCATTGGAAGTGTACTTAAGAGTCAAGAGGAGGCTCTTCAGGTTTATTCTGGACCAGTGAGAAGACAAAATTTTATTTGGGAAAAACTGATATCACACTTGAGGGGACTACCTTTCATGAATGCTGTGAAGGCCAAGGGGATTTACAAGTAGTGGTAGCCTGGTAGGTTGGTTAAAAGACAGAAATGGTCCATGAGTGTATTGCCCTTGTATCAAAGAGACTAGATCAACAGCAACCAAAGGGATCATCTGAATCCATTTGATTAGCAAAACAACTAATGAACTAGCCAAATCTTTGGCCAGAAGTGGAGTAGGGGAATAGGTAGAAGTAAATTATATTGAGGCTCAGCACTATCAGCTGGAGAGTTCTTGGCATTTACAGAGTGTATGAGAAGGCCGTAATAAGTCAGCATCAAATTAAAGGGGTCGACTGTTGATGACAAGGACCTAATATTATCGAAATGTCAACTACGCAGCTGAAGTTCATACTAACAGCATGACTGACTAGTCAGTTGATACCTGATGCAGTTGCTTGGGACAAGCATTGACTAGATGACTAATAACTAGTTGACCTTGTCAACCCATTCAAGGCATAAAATAAAAAACAGTAAAAAGTCGGACGCCAATTGCAACCTAATTTAGGATACCAACGCTTCAAAGAACAATAAAACAAAAAACTTTCACTTCAGAAACTCAGATTTAATTCACCCTTTCACATTTTTTCCATTAAGAAATCCTTGTTCAATAGTAGATCAATATTTTTTTGTTTATTACCACTTTATTCATTAGACTCCATTAAGAAATCCCTGTTGAATATTAACTTTTCATTTCCTTCAATAGACTGTTATTCAGCATGTAGTTAAGTACTCAACTAGTTGATCAACTAGCCTCTGAATCTACTCTCCCAAACGTGTTGAAAACACGTGATGCCAACACTTTCCACCAGTAATCTTTTTCCATGTACCATCTCGACCGTGTGTCCTTTCTAGGCCATGCCCTACCCTAATACAGAAATGCGTTTGTGTAGTTCGAGCAAACTGGAACAGCTAATATTTCAATAATTTAAAGAAATGACTGGAAGAATAACCGTGCCGGATACCAATAACAAGAGTAAGAGTGACCACGGCGGTGATGCTCTATGAAATCTAATATGAGCATATGATCAACCAACAGAATAACAGAACAGCATAGTCATTAGCAAACAAATTATTCTCACCAAAAAACAAGTTGAAATGGTTTGGATATCTTTGGTTGGGGTGGGGAGAAGAAAAAAAAAAAAAAAAAACTCCAGCAAAATCACTCAGAGAACCCTATCACATACAGTAGAGAGCCACGAGTGGAAAAAAGGAAATAGACAAAGGAATGCACCTTTCAGCCCGGGAACTTCGTTTTTCTTCCTCCGATAACTGAACGGGCATCGCAAAACGCTCAGCACGGCGAATCTTCTTCTGAAGATCAGAAACTGGAGTGGAGGCAGCCATTGGGGAAAAAATTGGAGCTTCGGTGTTTTCTTTGGGCTCTTTTTCTTCGATTTTGGAAGCATCTGTTACTGGATGAGAAGGTCCAGATAAATAATCAGGAGGCTCGTCGAGACGTTCTGAGAGGGGCGGAGTCTTGTCAGGAAGTGTCTCTAGGGTTTGCTTAGGAAGTTCTTCTTTCTCCTGGGGTTTCGGCATCTCGGTCGTCGCCATTAAAGAACCCGGCGCTTGTGCTGGTGGTCGAAGCAGCGTGCTGCGTGCTGTCTTGCCTTGAGCTTCAACTTTTGATGTATGGAGTTTGGACTTTGGAGAGTGACAAGAAATTTTTGCTTTTGTTCTTCTTGGGCGCGCGCTGCTATTCCCATAACATAACCCCCCATCCCCATATATCTCAAAAACGATTCCGTTCCATATTTCCATGCTCTCGTATTCCCGCTTACATTGGTAGAAATGTTGACGCCTTCGTTGACGCACATCTACACCGTCCACACTGAAAGCAACGTGATCAGACGGTCAATATCGTGAAATAATGGTTTGCTTGTCTAGTCGTTACGGTCCCAAGTAAAAATCTCGTGAATACGTGGCATTATTTCGTAAGACCGTATTTGGTGTTAAGTGTCGGTTTGGAATGAGTAAAAATACAAATGCATATAAAATATAAGGTTTTATACTCTATAAATTTAAGAAATTTCATAATTTTAAGGACTTGTTTGGGAGGGCTAAAGCATTGGTTCGAGGCTTCAGGCTATGGAAAACATTTCCCAAACTTATTATTTATGGAAAATGTTCCTAACGCCTTTTGAGTGATGGGATCTGCTACTCACAAATGGGCGTCTCACATGTACATCCACCCTGCATTAAGAACATCTCTGATGAATAATAATAAAGTACGAGAGATATTTTCAATGTATGATAGAATGTGTATGAAGCGCCAGATGTGAGATGCAGATCCGGTCTCGCCTTTTGGAGGGCTTTCACACATCAGCTTCGTGGCGTTACATGAGCTGTGAAACGTTAAGCTAAAAAAACAAATAAAAAACGGAAAGTCGAAAATATGTTGTTAAAAATAGGATAAAAGACAAACTTCCCTTCATATTTCCCTTAAATACTAAAACCTCCCATTTGAGAGGGGATTAGGACCTCCCCTCTCAAGGTTAAATCTAACGGAATCATTAAAAAGTCTCGTATACCCTTTCTAATTCTTCAAATTTTCAAAATATTGGACTTGCAACAAGTCCATCCAAATCGAGTTCTAAGCTTAACTTCACAGTCTCATAATGCAAAGAAAACTAGGGGTAATTTGGCCACCTCAGCTAACCAAGTCAGTTCGAGTACCTCAGGCACTCTAGCCAAGACCGAGGTCCGAGCAACTTGTGATGGCCCGACCTGTCGAGGTGATACGTAGCCAATTTCTAGAAGCTAGTCAGTTGTCTCTAACCTTTTCGGGATCACGACGCACATCTACAAAGCCTCATCCTCATCCCGCCCCGAACGGACGGGCTTGATAAGGTTTATCAGCTCACACGAAGTCCATCTCCAGATGCAGAATGGACTCTTAGTAACACAGATCGGGGATCTCAGAGGTGTTTCATAAGACCTACGGCAGCTCGTGTATATAAGGGCTTCAACCCCAACACTACAAGCAAGGTTTTAAATTTCGCAACGTATCGGCCGATACGTATCATCGTTTTGGAAGAGTTCCGATACACGGAACATGTTTAATTTCCCTCTTCTTTTTAAATTTAAATTTAATTTATCTCTTCTCTCTCTCATTAATATCAATTTTAATTAAGTCTTAAAGTTTGGGACGTCACTAAATGCTCATTTAAGTTACCTTTGATTACAGCATTTAATAATGTCATCAAATATTATCTAAGTGAAATAATTTGTTAAAAATAGATAAACCAAATGTAACAAGTTTCAAACCCAAGTCATTTGCTTATAACAATAATTAATTAACCATTATGTCAACATTAATTACTTATTAGAAAGACATGTTTTTTTATACTTAAAATAATCTTTCTTGCCTTAGTGGATGTTTCATGACAAATGCTATAAATTTGATTATTAGTAATTATATAATAATAAGATGAATACAAGTTATATTGATTTATTAAAAATTAAGGTATATATTAACTTGTATACATAATAAATATTATCTAATTCTATATATAATAAATATTAACTAATAAATGATTTCAAAATAAATATTAGTATATATACAAACATTTTAGTTCTTTTATTATTTTTCAATGGTTACTAATTATATCCCGATACTTTATATAAATCATTAAAGAATGGTTTTTATGTTTAAATAAATTAGCTATACTCACATAAAACTCATTTTTATTATTGTTCATATTTTTAAGGATTTTTTTGGATTTTCTAGTGTATACACGCGTATCTTGATTTTTCGTCTGTATCTATATGTTTCCAAAGCGTATTTCGATAAGTCTCTTAAAATTACCTTTCCAATACACCTTGCGTTTCCGATACTTTGAACCTTGGCTACAAGGTACGTGAGATTATAACTCACTAGCTTTCTTGCTTATAAAGCTCTTCAGCTTACACACTACAATTACTTAGGCATCGGAGTGCCCACATCAGGTAAGCCACCCCGGGTTCTCTGATCTTGATCTTTTGCAATTCGACTGACCACCTAAGCAAACTGATGTCTGAATTTCCATCCAGCTAGAAACAACCATGCACCATCAACCACCATTGCATATTAAATTAGGTTTAGATCTGATCATGTGCAGATCGAACCTTATGACAAAGCTAAAACATGCAAACTAAAGTTGTATCAGGTTGGTTTTGAACCTGTATTGACCTGTAAATCAACATATGGCATCAAACAATGCCTTACATAGGTAGGTAGTCACCATTTTGAAAACTTCGTTTCATCTCGGACCCTTGGTCTATGCTTTTTTTCATTGCTTGTTGTAGACTATGAAGCAACATGTTAAAGGCTTAGAAGAGGAATAAAAACCCAGATTAAAAACTACACTCATCAAGTTCTTAAAAAGCCATCTATGAATCGTATTTTGATACGGAAATCTTGTTGATGAGCCTTTTAAGTGATTACTCTGTTGCCCTAAAGATGCAAGAACCGATAGCCATGTTGGGAACACCATTTCCAGGTCTGCAGACCTTACTTGAGAGTTTCCTCGTGTGAGAAACTTCCAAAGTGAGCGAGCTACCATTTCTTCCCCTTTCTTCTTTTATGGCATAAAACAACTACTTGATCATTTTTGAAAAACCTGGAAATCAAGCATAATTGGAGTACTCCCATATAGTTTTCTATCGTTAGTCATGGTCAAAGGAACGCGAAGGGGCAAATTTGGGTTTCTAAAAGTTTTTAACAACATGCTATCTTTTCTGATTTTTTAGGGTTCTAACATAACTCAGATTAGCTGAAGGCAATGGATGTTCAATGTGATGTGGAACCAAGGCTGTAATTTAATCGAGTTTTAATTAAATAGTTTGGGCTCAAGTTCAATTAGGTTATATTCGAGTTTGATTCTAATTGAATTAGTTATTTGAGCTCAAGCTTGATCAATAAAAAGTTTAGATCGAAAGCTCACAAATTTGGTTCAATTAATACATACATACATATATATACTACAAATTACAAAAATATATTATATAATATAAAATACATTCATTTTTTAGCTTTTGAGCTGAATCTGAGCTCATAGAATATTTAATCAAATTGGATTGAAACCAGAAAATATAATTTCAATCGAGTTCGAACTCAAATTCAAACCTAGTAGTATATATTTTAGTCGAATTGAGCCAAGACATGTCAAAATTGAGCTCCACTTGGCTCGATTGCACCCTTATGTGAAACCAATGATAATGTCCCACGCCATTGATAAAATGCATAAGACCCATTAAATGGTTGTGGGCCCATATATTTTATTACTTATATTGAGCATTGTCATTGTTTCCACAACGTGTTGAATAGTTACTGTTACTGCGTTCAACTATTTCTTATTTCTATCTTAACAAGGCATACCCTTGCAAATTTTAAAATTTTAAACAACTTCGTATTTCATGTAAGAAGGCATGGCCAATATGGTACAATGTGCTTGATACTCCCCAATGAGTTCACATCTCCGCCCCACAAGGGGCGGCCCCACAGCACATCCCCGCCGCGTTGTGGGGCGGAGATGTGATCTCATTCCCAATATGTGATAGAAGTTTTAAATTTTACCTTGGGCTCTCTATTTTTATCTTGTTTTACTATAAAAAGTAAAAACTAAACATAGCTTTAGTGACCTAAATTTGCCTAAGTAATCAGCTACTTGATTTTCTTTCCCTTAAAAACGTGATTAAAATAACTTCCAAATAGTAGAGTTGGCAATCGGGTTGAGTTCAAGTCAAAAAGATTTTTGGGTTGGATTGGCAAAGGCTAAACCCTAGTCTTAAATATTTAGGTTAAGGTTGACCCATGGGTCAATGGTTCAATCTTCAAGTCAATTGATCTTTGACCAAGTTTACAATTTCTTACAAGTAGTTTAACGTCGAATGGTCGAAGTCAAATGGCTTGAATGGTTTAATTGTTTGGATTGTTGATTTGAAAATAGAGGACCCAAGGGTGATTCCTGACCCGATTTGACTCAACATCTACTTCGAATCACAAGATAGGATACCTTAGGCGAGTT
Organism: Nelumbo nucifera; assembly: GCF_055504915.1. Taxonomy (NCBI): domain Eukaryota; kingdom Viridiplantae; phylum Streptophyta; class Magnoliopsida; order Proteales; family Nelumbonaceae; genus Nelumbo; species Nelumbo nucifera. The sequence goes on along the minus strand of NC_142650.1, from coordinate 42,640,867 downwards.
CAAATCAGCTCCCACAACATTCCACAACACATCCCCGCCGTGTATTGGGAACATCTCCTGATGATGACATCATCACTTCTGAGTTCCGATATTATCATTGGGAGATGTTCCCAAAACACGGCGGAGATGTGCTGTGGGACGTTGTAGGGGACAGTCTTGTGGGGGGCTGATTCAGTCTCACCTTAGGCTGTATTTTTATATTTTTTGATAGATGGGAGATGGGATCTGTTCCTCATAAAGTGTGCCTCACACCGACCTCACAAAACATTTCAGCTGTGCATGTGGATCATCTCCATAATTATATTGTAAATCTTTATTCATAGGAAAATATTCCAGATGCACAGCTGAACACATGCTGTGAGATCGGTGTGAGGTGCACTGTGAAGAGCAGATCCAAACTCGCTCAAAGGAGGTTACAAGAAGATGTATGGGGCTGGTTTATCTGTACAAGGTTTTGCCAATATATTTTGCTTTTGCTATATCAGAGTTTTACCTAAAATGATCCCTTTATTATGGGGCTGGTTTATCTGTACTACTTACATTTGATCATTCCTTATGCCTCAATTTGAAAAGAGTACAAATGCAAATATATACAGTGTAAATATATACAAAATATAAGATTTTGCACTCTACATATTTGCATTTATACTCCTTCCAAACTGAGCCTATATTGCACATTTGTTGAATCACAATTGGACACAAACTTCAGTACTGTGCTTTTGCCATTTATATGCACAGTAGCAATAATTTAATCTAAGGGAAACTCCATAAATTGTCTTCTCAGGTGTTTGGCAAATACTAAAACCTCTCCTTAGTTTTATCCTGATCCTTATTAAACATACTCTATTGAATGATCTCAGGAAAATAGGAGAAATATCAATATGGGGTTTTGAATGTTTGAAGCAAAAAATGCCATACTTGTGGGTGAATCATCTAATTTTTTATTTGGCCAAATTTATGACTTCATGGCAAATTAAAAAAAATATATATATTTGTGTTGAAACTCATCCTATGAATATGGTACCTGTAAAATTTAAACCCAATTAGAATTTAGGCCTTGTTCACTTTTCGGTAAGTTACTTACCAGGGTAAATGCAGTTACCTGTACCCGAGTAAGTACATTTACCCATGTTCCTTTATTTCTCATGTAAATAAGGCAATGACCATTTTAGCCATAAAAGTCTATTATTAAAAAGGACATTTTTATCCCATTCAAGTATTGGCAACTTTCCCCCTAGGTGGGAAAGTTATTTATTAACCTAGGAGATGGGTACCAAGAAAATAAACTTTCCCTGGTCACCATATAAATCTGAAAAAAGAACATGAGATTCTTAGAAGTTGACATACAATCCAAAGTTTAGCATCTATCTTAAAGAAATTTTAAAGGGATAGGATGATATGTGGCTAATAAGATTAGTTTTTGGAGTGATATAGTAGGAATGGGCATTCTGATCTCTTTGATGCCATGACCAAGCAGCCGAGATGGTCAAGACAAAACCCAAGTAAGGATTCAACAGGCTGTGAAACCAATAATAACTTTCCATGCTAATAATAAAACAAAATATATGAGACTCACAACTATTTAATTTTTCATTGTAGAGCCATGTATTTTATCATTAGCACGGGGTAGGGGTGTTAATTGGACTGGATTTGGTCCAATCCGATTCAGTCCAATATGAGTCCATTATAAATGGGTCAGGTCCAATCCAATCCAATGAATATTTTGAACCATTTTGGGCTAGTTTAATTCAATGTTTGAACCATCCAATCTGTTCAAAAACGTTTTGGTTTAGATTAGTTTCAACCCAAATCTAGTCCATGGACACTTATATTCTTATCTTATATCAATGAACTAGCTATTGGCTTAATCCAACCCAATCCAATAAATTTATTATGGACAGACCAGGTCCAACCCAATCTAATAAATATTTTAGACTGAATTGGTCCAATCCAATATATCTTATTGATTGATCCATCAAATCTATCCAAATTGATTTTAAACTGAACGAGGTCCAATCCAAAATAGGTCGTTTGACACCCTTAGCGTGAGACATTATTATCGTTCAAGTAATCCAAATTAATCAAACCCATGTTACTGCAGGTTCATGTAAGTGGACCTGCTCAGCTGCTCTGTCTCAATCCCTTTGATGCTCTATATCAGCCTATGGTGGAGTTAGGTGAAGGGATGTTTTATTTAAGCACTTATAAGAATTCTCAAGTGAGATTTAAAGTATCAATACACTCCATATCTTAAAAATAATATATGGAATGGAATTATTCGAAGCATTACTTTACCCTGATTCTTGATGTTTCTCTGTCAAATTATTCCAAAAAGGACCTCAGAGAAGAATATTATGCTTTGGAAATGCGATTTTTTTCCCAATTTCTCGGGATTTCAGCTCAAAAAACCAATACCAATCAGTATCGATACTTTGTTCCTTGCTTACATGTCATGTCAATTAGGCTATCTCGATTCTCAAGCTGTGATGGTGGCTGCAACCCACAGATTAAACATTAAAAGGTGGTCCAGTGGGCTCTGTTCAACCATCGGATCTGATCAAGTTTTTAACTACGTAAGAATAAGACGGGTCGACTGTAACTGTAAGAAGTGTTCAACAAGAGACCGAGACCTGCTCTTCGCACATGGCGCTTCACACCGATTTTACACGTACATTCTATCATGCATTGGGAACATCTCCCGTAATTATGAATTATTATTCACGGGAGATGTTTCCAATGCATGATGAGTGTGCCTGTGAGGCACCCTGTGTGAGGAGTAGATTCCGTTCCATTCACAAGACTGGTCCAGTGGGCAAATTCACATTTCACTGAGAACAACCCACAAGTGCTCCCATGGCATATCCCAACTGTGTATTGAGAACGTAACATAAGTGCCACTATTTGGTTGAGATGCGCTGTGGAGCGCAGATGTAAATTCTCCAGTGGACCCAGTCTTCAACAAATTCTTACCAACTACGGTTGGGGTGCTGTCGGCTACATATTTGTATTTATAGACCTTTCAAACCGAGCCTATGTTATTTGAACAGTAGAGTTGGTTAAATGAGGTTTTAATCTTCCATAAAACAGCATTTTTGTAGGGCAAAATGAAGAGAAATTAAGGGGGCGTTCTTTCCTCAGATTTTGAGAAAGGAGAAAGTTGATTAATGAGAAAGTTTTCATTGACCAAGAATCTCATGTTCTGTTTTTATATTTAATAATGGAGTTTCATAACTAAAATGGTCATTGCCTTATTTACATGAAAAATAAAAGAATATAGATAAATACACTTAACTGAGTAAGTATTTCCCAGGAAAAACTTACCCAAATAACTGCATTTACCTGAATAAATAACTTACCAAAAAGCGAATGGGTTAAAAAGGTAACATGCCCAACAAGGCATATATCCCCCCTTGGATGTTGTTGGTTCTACACTACTCCATCAGACACCATCAAAGCCATTTGTTGGTATGCCCAATAATGCATATCCCATGAAACCATGGGTCTTGTTGGTTCTTTGTTCTATCAGACCCCAACAAACCCATTTGTTGGTCTCTGAAAGGGAATATGCCTAATGCATATCCCCATGAAGCCTTGTTTGTCGGTTGTTCTACACTCCATCAGGCACCATCAATCAAACCCACTTGTTCTACTCCAACACCACCATCAGTGGTCCACAATCCACTTTAACTTGGGGACTTCTCCCTAAAACTAAAAAGGAGCCAAAGCCAAATGCATCTCTTTGTATACCGGACCTCAAAGCCAAACTTTGGCATTTGTATAGACAGTAATCAGTATGGACTGTACTTGATGAAGGTAGGTGGCGTCCAGTCTAGGTTCAGCCACCATTCACAAACACTCATCTCTAAACAAACATTAACATCTAATATAGTGAAAACAAATGGGCGTACTCGCATGATATTTCCCATCAACAACAATTCAAGTACTGAATCTTTACTACAAAAAGAAGTTTGGTTAAAGTTAAATGCCACACTCCAGTAGTAAAAAGTAAAAAACAGGGTGAATCTCAACCATTAGACCATCCATCTGATTCTACAAGGCTGAAGGCCCTGGTATTTGTATCCCTCCATCCATAATTCATTACTGATGATGACAAAGTTGTTGGTATCAGCTCTTCCAGAATTAATGTGAAAAAAAATGCCACATCAATCCCTCTTCTCATCTTGAATCACATCCTTTTGTCATTGTAGAAAATAGATAATCCTCTAAGGCTTTGAAGAGTAACAGAAATGAAGGTCTGAAGCTGCATCCGAACGTGATATATTTGCACCTTTAACAGCAAATTGGTGTCCTTTTTTTTGTTTCCCTCCACTGGGTTGGCAAAGCTTTACTTGTTTCCAATTGAACCTAGGCCCATTTACATTGGAGACTTCTGTTTCAGTATGGGGAAGGAAGCCTCACTCTTTCTAGTTGATGGAGCTCATCTCCGTAGCCAGTCAAGATTGATATTTCTGTTGGATAAAGTTAAGTTAGCTATACAGTTAGAGTTATCAATGCCACCTACCCACCTAGAAATGTTAAAATAACTGATACATGAATGCAAGGAGAAAAACGCAGGATATTGATATAGCCTTCTTTAGTGCCAAAGTTATAGTCATTGCCAAAAATCTCCTCTCTTTTTTTGACTTCTCTCCAACAAGTGATTTGGAGAGAGTAAATGGTAAAGAAGTCTAAGGCTAAATGAAGAATAGATCACATACCTTCAGGTGGGGTAATCACAGACAGTAATCTGCAGCTGCGACTGATCCTGATCAGCCATATATTGCCTGATAAAAGCTCTTCTCCACCAGACTTCAAATGCTCTCTGCATATTGGGGCAATCATCTCCTTTGCTTAAAAATCGGTCAAACCAATTCAATAAGATGGCCTGCTGCTGTGCCATTGGCAATGTGAGGATTGTCTGACTCAGTCCATCCTCCACCAATTTCTTATCAACAGACCTGCAAGCCCTCCTCATCCATCCAAAATCTTCATAGAGAGCTTCTAACCATGTTGACAACAGAGAAAATCTTGCTTCTTTTGATACCAATATTTGTCCCCTCCCCACCGCAATGCAGAGTTGGGCAGTTATCCTGCTGATCTCATACCGGAACATGGAAGGAATCTTCGAGTGGAGGATAGCAAGCTCCTTCTGATCTGCCCACAAGTTTACAAACTCGTCACCCATCTTTTTGTCAATCAGAATTTCGACAATCCACTGCATATTGTCAGCTTCTCTAGCTATCTCAGCCATTAGGACACCCCGATCCCGCCTGCTCTCATCCAAGCTTGCTGCCTCAGATAAGCAAAGGATAAGAGAACTGAGACATCTGTGGCAAAGATGGTAAAGAGTTTCCTTGGAGACATCAAGTCGGTCAACGTTATGACCAAGGTGGTTTGTGTTTTCTCTGAGCAATCCAGATATCAAAGTTTTCATTTCTCGCCTGGCTTTATCATCCTTAGCTTGTAGAACCCCTGTCAGCAGTCGCAAGAAGATATCATCAGCTCTAGCAGAAGTAGATGGATCTACTGAAATTCGCTTCAGCACATCTGGTACCGAATTATGAAGTTGAAGTTGACCGAGATGAGAGATGACCTTCTCTTCTTCATCCTCGGACCAGGGAACTCCATCCAAATATTCCAGGCATGACGCTATACCAGCATCAAACATGATAGCTGCAGATACCTGCAATACAATGTTCACTGTGTAATGATGCAGTTGTAACAGAGAAAAAAAAAAGAAAAGAACATGACTTCTTATTTTCATCATTCAGTAAGATATTCACCATCAAGCTTCTCTTAAGGATCTCTGGGTTCACAACTTTACAGGACTAAAACTACTATTATGGTTTTATTTCAGACTTTATTGGTAATAACAATTCTTTTACTAGTTGTTCGGGTCAGATTACCTCCAGAGGAGAGATAACTTCAGTTGAGCTCCAAAAATTAGTCATAGTAACCCTAGTCATCAATTACTTTCAGAACAAAAGTGGGAAATTCCTTTACAGAAGAACGAAAAATCTAAATACGAGAATTTAACAAGTAAAAACAAATAGTTGGAAACCACCTCCATTACAGGGAAAAAAGAAGTAATATCACCAAAACAATGAAATATGATCTTTCTATGGTCCAAGAAAGTTAGAAGAACAACAGGAAAAAAAGAAGTTGCAAGAGAGAAGAAAAGAGACATACTTTCAGCAACCCCAACACCTTCCCCACATCCTCCTTCATCAATCTCTTCTTCAAATCCTCGGAATACATCAAGACCACAGTCTCAACATAAACTTCGACATCATCACAATCGCATATCTCTACCGAATGAGTAATCGCCCCATCTGGCCTCAGCTTCTCCGCAAAGAACCGGCTCCGATCGGCGAGGACACTCCGATGGACATTCATCGAAACCCTAAACCCATCTCTTGAAGTAACCGTGAGCTTAACATCTCCAGCACTCCCCCAATTGGGGTTCTGAAATGGCGCTTCAGCCAAGATCCTCGAAATCCTTTCCTGCAACTTATGACGCTTGTCCTCGGAACGCTTGGCTTCTCGCTGTTGCTCTTCGGACATCATTTCGAAGAGGGTCGGGCTAGACCGCATCTTGTCGGAGAATGCAGGGGGAGGACTACTCTTGGAGGGAGAAGAAGACGGAGAAACCCTAGATATCATCCTTGAAGGAGAAAAACAGAGAGTTGGGTCGGATATGAAACCTTGTTTTATCATTGCTGATACCTCTCGGGATTTTAATACATTGTCGGCCGCCATTAGAGCTCTGAGATCAGAGCTCAAAAAGAGGACATATAGAGAGTGGGAGAGGGGTACTGTGTGTGGTGAGCTGTATGGGGAGTGAATGAAGAAGAAGAAACAAACGGAATCAGATGAATTGTTTCTGCTTTTGATCTGTAATAAAAACATTAGTCTAATAACAGACGCATCAGAAATCAGAAAACCATAAAAACGACTGTTTTAAATGAAGGAATAGGAGGAATTATTGTTTGAACACTCGTTCTCAACGTGGGTGATCAATGCTGATACATCTTGATCATCTGGTGGTGTGGGGCCACCCAAATGGACGGATGGTGATGAATGTGTACGTCTCTGTCTTCTGACGCCGTATGGTGCGGAGTACTTCACAGAACATCATTCCAATCATTTATGATATAACCAACCATCTTCTCTCTTGTTCTTGGAATCTTGGCTCCACGAAATTGAATTTCTTCCCCTTTTTTTTTTCTTATTTTCCCGTTTGATAAATTGCTGAAAGCCTGAAACCTTCCCTATATTTTGCGGTTCATTACCTTACTATATACTAATAGCAACTGGCGGGGACCGTGTGATGCAGGGGATTTGTGAAGGAATAGTGAAACAATGGAAACTGATAATTATATTTATAATTTTAATAATTTGTTATAAAAATAATTTAATAATTTAGATTAAATATATTAATAATTTTTAATAAAAATAATATCCATCCTTAGTTGGGATGGGGATTGACATTCAAGTCCTTTTAATTGGTTAATTGTAAAACCTAATAAATAAAATTTAATTTAGCAAATTTTTATCGAGCAACTAATTAATAAAAATTAGTAATTCATAAAATAATAATAAAAAGTAAAAAATATATTAAAAATAATAAAATAAACCACTTGTAGTTCATTTAAAATTTATAAAATTAATTAAAATATTAAAATAATAAAGACTTGATTATAAATGTCTTAAAACTCCTACTTAGGGATGATTATTTATAACTTAGCCTAAACCTGGCTAAACCAACAAATTTTTGGGCTCAAGCAACTATTTTTTTCTGAGCTAGGTCTAGCTCAGATCTACACCAACCTCATACAATGTAGATAGTAGGATTGTAAATGGTTTGAATTCAGATTTGAACCAATTGTATCCACATCCATATTCGATTATGAAATCTAGATCCACATTTTGCATATGATTATTATGTTGGGTTTTGGACCATCTTTGCATTTAATCTACAACCATTTTATTGTGTTTAAAATGACAAAAAAAGTTTTAAAAAATCAATTATTTTTAAAGCATATATGTATAATAAATATATATAAATATAAAATATTAAATTTATCAATTATAAACTTTATATAGTTATACATTATATATATGTATACATAATTATTGGATTCTAATTGATATTGGTTGGTTTGTTTGGAATTGGAATTGGAATCAATAATGAATATTTTACATTAATGTTTTATTTTTAATTATTAATATTAACTTTTTTATTTTATTATTTATTTATTACTTAGTTAGGAGTAATATTATTATAATTATTATTTTTCCTACTCCAAAATATATTGTATTAATATTTTATTTATACATTATTATTATTATTATATTTAATAATTAATATCACTATTTTCTATTATTATTTTGGTAATATTTTATTATAGTACTATTATTTTATTATTGTCTTATAATTAATTTAATAATATTTTATTACTTTATTAATATTAGGGTTTTGGGGGGTTTTGCATCATTAGTTCTTTAGTCCTTAAGGGGGGGCCTAAAATACCCAAACGTCCTTACATCATCCCCTGTCTCTCTTTAATAATATAAATGATATCTCTTTCTTTCTCATTAACTCTCTTTTAATTGTCTCTCTTTTGTAAGATTAATGATATACAATTTTGTTAGTGACAATAATTATTATTTTATATTTTAAAACAAAAGAAAATAAGAAAAATACAAAAAATAGATAAATACCTATGCTGATTTTGTAAATACAAATATAATTATTATTTTATATTTTTAATAAATGGTTATTTTATTTTTTATACTTTTTATTTATTATTATTAATTCTAATTATCCTATTAATAATAATTATACTAACTCTTATAAATGGTCATCCCTAAGTACAAATTAATACTAATTTTTATTAATTTCTTAACTTTTAATAGTTGCTAGATAAAATCATTTATGATATAACCAACCATCTTCTCTCTTGTTCTTGGAATCTTGGATCCACGAAATTGAATTTCTTCCCTTTTTTTTTCTTATTTTCCCGTTTTCTTTCAAAATTTTTTTACATCAAATTAAAACTTAAAATGTTAAGGCTATGTTTGGTTTGAAGGAAAATGTAGGGAAAAGAAGGAAAAGACAAAGACACCTATACAAGATTTGTAAAGGTTTCCCTACCTTTCCCTACCTTTTCATTCAAACCAAACACAGCCTAAGGATAAATTGCTGAAACCTTCTCTATATTTTGCGGTTCAGTACCTTACTATATACTAATAGCAATGTTAAATTGTTGCATCTACACTCCCTCCATTAATTCAATGTTAGAATGTTAATCGAAATTGGTGATGTCATTGTTTCAACATTTTTAAATATCATATTGCCTTTAGATGGAAACATGTGGTTTTATACTAACCAGAATACTCTAGAACGAATCATTTATATCTTGCTTAAATGGTAGGTTAGAACTTAGAGCCCACCCACCTCAACTTAATCACTTTGATTTGTATACCCACCACACTCAATGTTTTTTCTTAAAACACAAAAAACTGATAAAAATTTTAAAAAAATTATATATATATATATATATATATATAAAGAAATCCAAAATAAAAAAAACATAAAAAATTATATATTTTCTCAAAAATATATTTCAACTAAAAAATCAGAATTGAAGATGCAACATAATGGGCAAGTTTAGAAGCCACTTTACCATTCAAATCGCCAAAGTTGGATATTTTGATAGTTTTGTCAATTTCTGTAAGCTCAAAATAATGGCGAGGGGGTTGAGTCCGACATTTTGCCCAAATTTAAAAGCTAATCTTTGAGTCCGACTATCATATTAGTTAATTCATAATCAATCAACCAGTATCAAAAAATCAATTAACCAATTAGTAGGAGTGGCCACGAGCCGAGCTTCTCACAAGCTATTTGAGCTCGGCTCGGCTTGGTTTAAACCGAGGTTTGAGCCGAGCTCGAGCTTAATATATAGGCTCGTTTGCTAATTGAGCCAAGCTCGAGCCCAATGAAGTTTGGCTCATGAGGCTTGCGAGCCTAGTATAATAAATAAATAATTTATTATTATATACATACATATATATACATATTACATATAAATATATAATAAATAATTTTTATAATTTAAAATTTTTATGTAAAATAAAAAATATTTTTATATGTATACCTTTTTTATTTTTTATAAAAAAAATTGGCTTGTAGTCGAGCTCGAGCCGAGCCGAGCCGAGCTCGAACTTGCGAGCTTTGAACCAAGTCGAGCTCAAGCTCAAATCTCTAGCTCGAATCGAGTTCGAGCCTAATACAGTTTCAGCGAGCTGAGATCGAATAGCCAAGTATTCGGCTCGGCTCGGCTCGAATCCACCCCTACCAATTAGGTGGGATATATCACAAATCGATTGGAGGGTGTTTGTTTGGTGAAAAACCATTCTGATATCATGTTTTTTCTGGCAGCATAGAATTTTTTCTTTTTATTTAATTATTTATTTTTTCTCCATGGGGCTCCACAACAGGATAACCCATCACTCAAATCCATAACCCCTCAACCCTGGTGCAGGGATTCTATACATCTCCGTTACAAACTTACAACTAGCTGAAGACCTTACCAAATAGCTAGTTGGCACCTTACAACTGGCTAGTTTTTCTTTTTGATTCCATCCCTCTCCACCGTCACCTTCCCGAGTTTTGCATGATTTTGATTTTGTTTTTTTTTTTTTGAGTTTTGATTAATAGATTATTATTTTTAATAGACAATTGATATGATGCCGACATTTATGATACCTGAAAAAACTTTAACCTAAAAGGTCGACATGAATTTACCATACAGATTAAAGAATGGGACAGGTTTGAGCTCGAGAGAGTATGATACATGAATTTACCCTACTGCAGAGAGAGAGTATGCACTTACACACAGGTTTGATCCCACAAAGTTTGGAATCCATTTTATATATATATATATATATATATATATATATATATATATAGATATATATTTCACGATAATGTTGTAATACTCAGATGAGACACAAAACTGGTATGTTCACTGGCTTACAGTTTTACCAGTTAACTTGGTGACTACTAATTAGTCTGTTGTTACTGTGAAAACTGGGACCCAAAATGTCACAGGATCATCCAGGATCCAGCTAATCGTTCAACCATTCAGTCCAACAGTCTGATTTTTACAGCACTGGTCTATTTTGCTAGGCAATATTGGTTAAATGATTTTGTGAAGATAATCGCAGACTTCTCTCTAGTGAAACTAGGGGTGTTAATGGATCAGTTTTGGGTTGGATCCATTCACATCAAAACCAATTTGGATGGATTGGAGGGACCAATGAGATATTGAATTGGACTAGTCTAGACTTAATGGTCTAAAGTATTTATTGAATTGGATTGGACCTGGTCCATGCATAATGAATTTATAATGGATTAAGTTGGATTAAACCAATATCTGGATAAGAATATATGTGTCAACGGACCAGGTTTGGATTAGAACCAATCTAGATTAAAATCGATTTGCACAGACTGTATGGCCCAGACATTAAATTTGGCCGGTCCAAAATGGTCCAAAACATTCATCGGATTGGATTGAACTTGGTTCATCTGTAATGGATTCAGTTGGACCAGATTGGATTGGACCAAATCCAGTTCAATTGACACCCATAGGTGGAAGAAGATGATAACAGATTGAGGGTTATATAAAGGTTAGCTAGAAATCTAAAAAACAAGTAAACAGAAAAAAAAAAAAAGCTATGAAGGGTAATTGCATAAAAAAAAGATATAAATTGAATTTTGGTAGAAGAACTGATAAATAGAAAAAAAAAAAGCTATGAAGGATAATTGGACAAAAAAAGATATAAATTGAATTGATTAATTCAATTCGACAGCACAAATTTAAAAAAAAAAAGTTGGGATAAAGAATGTTTTTATGTTGAGATTGGTTCTTTCTCATTTTGGTGGCTTTGGAAGTTGTTGGAATTTTGAGTTTTGGTAGCCGATCAAAAGGGTAAAATTTCTGACACTAACAAGTAACAACTATCACATGTATATTCCAGTGGAAACGCTAATAAACAACGAATTCCTGCAACTTCTGAATTTCTTCTCCCTACAGACAAATGGGGCCCCATTAAAATTCGTCTTGTGTCCTTTCCAAGGTCCCACCATGTGCATGTGTCGAAGTTCCAAGAGTTGCATGTTCCCGTTGTTTACTACCTCACTGGAAGGAAGCAGCCAATTGGTACGTGACTGAAACGGACTGGACACTGAAGCTGCGTGCTATGGTAGAATAATCTGATTTGGGCGCAACCCAGCTGCTCAACCTGTCCAAATTAAAATGTGAAAAAACAAGAATCAAGTATCCAAAGTAAAATGTCTACAACCGCTTTCCTTTGAATTCCTTGTACTCGGTGCAATGCCAAAGGTTTATGAATTTTGTTTCATTTTATTGGATTTGCATATTTTTTTATGATTTTGCAACAGAATGATGCCCACCAGGTTATCCCACTCAGGGAGATCCTAATGCAATGCTTTACCAATTGGACGATTTTGGCCATTTGAATAGATTCTTTATTTAACTTCCCAGTTCCATCAACATACTGCAAAAAAAAGCCACTATGCACGTATACAATAAAGTAGGAAAACAATCAAGGTGCCAGATTTCTCCCTTTAGTTGCTCTTCAACTCAACTTTGTAAGAGAAAAGATTGGGCATATTGAAGCATTATTTCCAAACTCTCATTGTGACTTCTGAAGCAGGAGCTGCAGTTTAGATGCTTGAATCTGCAGAAGGAAAATAAATTAATCTCAGTAAATTAAATTAAATTAGACAATAATAGTCAGAACCATTCTACAGTTACCACAATGACCACTAGCAGAAGACTAATGTAGTAGAAAACTAGAAATTATGGTACAAAGATCACATTTAGGACCTCCTATTTGATTGGTAAAACTCAGGACTCTCAGATGGACCCAACCAGTGGTGGCTAATTCATTGGGCATACAACCATTAAGATTCTATTCACGGAGCATGGCTTGTCTTTTAAAGATCAGTTTCCCAAATGATTAAAAGAGCAGAGATGGAAAATACCTCCTAGAAGACATTAGTCTGTAGATCCAGGAGTTCAGGATCCATAACTTTAACTTCATTTTCAGCATCAGTTGCCTCAAAGAGGGGAGCGTCAAGTTTTGGAGGGTTCTGCATACAATAGTAGTATTCAAAGTCTCTGATGATTATACAAAAAATGAATAAAACCAAGAATAAAATGGTTTTCAACATCCATCAAGATTACCAAGTACAGTTAGCATATCTTGTAATTACTAGTTTAACCAGAATCATATGTAGATACCCAAATTTGATACTTGAAATATATATTTATTGATAGTTTGTTACTCTTTTATCTTATTCTACCCAAGTGTTGGGAGTTATGGTTGGTACAATGTCATGACATAGTTATCAAGGCATTTCCTAGTTGACAATTCGTGTTGAAGGTGGTGCTTGGCCTGAACACAATAAATTTGCAATTAGAAGTCACCCATTATGGTGACAATGTGCCTCCCAGGAGGGGAAAAAAACTGCAAAGGCTAGGAGACTTGTTATAATATTATTAATATGGGTGTATCTCATTAATATCTTATCAGTTTCCTTGTTTTCAATAGTGAACTTAACCAAATTATCTACCCTCCATTTGTCTATAAGCCACCCAATCTCCCTTTCTGTTTTTCTTAAACATTGCATGCATCCAAAAAGTATATATTCCTCTAGAAAAATGGCATCTATCCAATTTATAGTCTTGGAAATAGCCTAAATAATTTGATTTGTGAGGATCCACCACTATTCATCTGCACCATGCACATGGGACACACGGTGGCCAATGACTTCTCAGATGCAATTTTAATTTTGTCAAAATGTCTTTTTTCTGGTTAAAAGCACAAAAGTTTGTGTGTAGACTTGCAAATGCATCTATATAGTTCAACTTTACTTTTCCAATAAAGTTTATGATTCTGACCATGCAGCGAACCAGCGCCCAATTTACACTGCGAAAGAATGGATGTTGCTTAATCTCATTCGCTCCTTCATGTGAACCCAATCGATGTTTGGGAACTCTCTGCAGCAGTTGGTACATTAGTTGCTTTGCATTGAGACTTACCTGCTCAAAGATAAATTTTGTCAGAAGCAACGTTGTCATTATAATTTAAGTAATAAAATTTTGCTATACCCCATAAGCTATGCAATAAAAGCACTTCATATTATGAAAGAGGTTGTTTAAGTCTTTGTAAGAACTAAATAACCTTTTCATACTGCATCTACTGTCTATGTATTTTACATACAGTTTCAAAGCTTGTAAATTATAGTACGCTCAAATTAACGGAATCGAGGATTCAGTATGTCCTACATTCCATGCCCTCATTTGTCATTTGATAGTGATATTTTTATCAAAATTTCCTTTTTTCAAAAAAGAAAAAAAGTGTCAAATTTTCAGGACAAACAGATCGTGGTGACTGATTAATCCCAACCAATCCCTTAAAAGATTATTTTCTTTGTCAAAGCTTCCAGATTTAATCCTCACTAAAGCCATTCTATTGATGCCATCAATCTGAATACTATTTCATCCCTAAAACCCTTTGTTTTAGCTGGAATTTAAGCTTTAAAACCCCTTTTTTTTTGTTCAAATCCCCTGTTCTATTTTGTTCACAATGTTCTTATATAAATACAAATACAAATCAAGAAAATACACATTTCACATCAGCTTCATACATAGACATAATATAAGACGTGGAGCAATTGTATGGAGATTTTCAATATTAAACAATAAGTTCATGGGACTTACTGAAATATTTCTTGGAAACTTAAGATTCTTGTGAAGAATGTTTGCAAACGTTCTTTGCCTTGTCTTTCCTCTAAACGGTGTATATCCATAAAGCATCTCATAGAGAAGAATTCCTGAGAGTGGTTATTGAGCGAAGTCCACAAGTTAAGATAGTAAAAAATTAAGAGGCAGAACAATAAAAAAATCTGTTAAAGATGTTTTACATTAATGCAACTGAAGTATGCCATCTCTTTTTGGAATATTCTAGACATTGGAAGTAATGAACTGAATTACAGAACATGAAGCAACAAATAAACTTTCTGGATAGCATATCCAATATCATATCTCAGTCATTTTTATGCAAACAACGTATGTTGAACCATAAGATTAAATGCTAGCAAGAAAACCTTCTAAATGCATCGGAGAGAGATTAAACACCAAGTTTTTGGTCTTTTTGGTAAGAGGAAACATATTCTAACTGTTTTCATGAATGCAAGAAACAGCATAGTATCATCTGATTTAATTATTTCCATTTAACATTGCTGGTTTTAACTCATTGATATAGATGCAAAGCGTGAAGATGTGGAATGACTCTTTGTATGACAGAAAATGAAGCATGGAATAAAAAATGATGCCCTATGAGACATAATCCTGTTAATTTTTCTCTGAACCTTCACTTACTATGTGAAAACATGTGCAGATGCTTTGGTTTCAGTACTGTTAGAAAGTTTTTTTTTTTTTTAATTATCCATCCAACAAGACCAATGTTGCATGCTATGGCATTTTTTGTTCTAGGGGTAATGGTTGTTCTCAGAATTTTACTTAAAGAAATGGTTCAGATTGATTCTTAAGCATTAAGGTATGTTTTTTTCCCACTAAGTAGATGTCAAGAAACATTTTAAATAGGTTTTCTACTATGGGGAGTAATTTGGGAACACCCCATTTTTATAAAGGGGCAAACCCCTTTATAAAAGGCAGAAACACCACCACTGCTTTGACTTATTATTGCTGACAATGGTTTCTTGTCTTTTCACTAGGGATCTGCCCATTTCATTGAAAATGAGATGCCTCCAAAACACCACCACTGTTTTGACTTATTATTCCATCACAGTGTTGTCTACCAGCAATATTTTGAAATAACTATGTTCCAGAATGGTTGGTGAATTAAGTTAGGAATAAATACATAAATGATAATATCTGTTTGTTCATGGGTGACCCTTGGTATTTCTCATTGTTCCTAATTATATTATAGCTTCTTAACCAGAAGATTTAACATACAGAGAACTGTCAGGTCTTTTCTTTATGGGTTTATGATGCATCAATTAGCAACAGAACCAATCATCTTCTTTCACTTTTATCATTAGTCATGAAAGTTCTGTTTCTTAAGATATAAGAATTTGTCAACTCCTTCCCCTGGGTAGAAAACTTATGTTTTAAATGTTTGCAACAATTTTCCTGACAAGGACCTTATCTGAAATAGATTCTATGATCAGAGAGGGATACTTGAATTGTATTAGATGTGAATAATAAACTTTCCATAGTGAGGAAGTTTAAGTCATAACTTTGAAATACAGAAAGTACAAAAGCTAGATATTTTTCAATAAATTTTATCTAAGCAAGCACACAAGATTTAACTAAAATACAAGTAAAATGTGTCAAAACCTCCAAAGGAGATTGAAATAATACATCCTTTCACAAAACGAAGATCTATATCAGAAGGTTAAGAAGATTGAATAAATGCTGGTAAATGTATATATTTTCACAGACACTGATAATATCAATCTCTCTCGTAAAACTCCCTAATTCATTCCATGAATAGATCTCAATAAAAGAATTTCAAATTGAATGGTTTCAATATTGAGTTCAGAAAAATAAGTTACATATGTAAATCACCATGAGGATGTTTGGTTCCCTTGGTGTTTATTGAAAAAACGCCACCACACCAGCGCCACATAAGCATTGGCATTTATTGCAGATGAAGCAAAATGAAACAATTGTTTGGTTTCACCATTTATCAAATAAATGGTAGAAAACTGAAACGCTTTGATTTTTGTGCATGGGGCATTTGGGGAAACGTCAAATTCTTGTTTCCCCCAACACCCCAGCGTTTCTTGAAACCAAATGCTGATGTGGCACAATTTAATGGGTATTAATCTGAGGTGGAGAGTAAAAAACGTTTAAAGTGAAGTTCAACCAAACAACAAAAACAGGAAATGTTTAAAGTGAAAAAGTGCAAATAAACACCCTGTCCATAAACGCCCACGGAACCAAACACATACCATATCAAGGTCCATCATCTGGCCCTTATCTTTAAAGGTGCACTCCTTGTTGCTAAATAATAGAGTATTTAATAAACACATCTTGTGAACAGGTCCTGGTTTCTAAGTCTTACTAATCAGAGCATAACTCTTAGCTGTGGCTTATTGTTCAATAAGATACCAAGAGAAGGAAACTTAACATGGATGGATATTTATTCGATAAACAGGGAAATGGAATGGATATTTGGGATGAACATAGCTTGAATTAATGATCTGTTTACACAGTTATTGTTGGATACCACATTGTTATTCTAACATTGAAATTTATTACATTTTGCAACTTTTCATTTCCACAAAAAAAAAAAATCCTTTTGAGAAAGAAGATGCATCAAAGAGTATAGGTTTCTTTAGTGATGCATTGACTCTAAGGTAAGTAGGTAATAGTGTTCAAAAATCACTCAAATAATAAAGAATTACCAAGAGCCCACCAATCAACTGCACTTGTATGACCATCCCCAGTGATAATTTCCTGAAAAAGAAAAAAACAATTTAAATCTTGATAAATAGGGATTCCATAATGTGGGATTTAAATCTAATTTCTGATATATCATTTAACTTCATCCCATGACACATATCGCCATTCGGAGAGTTCAAGAAAGATCTGACTAAATTAAGGATGGATATGGGCGCAGCTAGCTCACTTTGTTCATGAAGCTAAAACCAAACCCTAATTTAAGCTTATTTGACCTGAGCCAAACTTTGGTGCGCTCGGCTTGTTTATATACTATATATAATTAATATATTTCATATTGTAAAATAAATTCATATTTGTTCTTTCCAATTAATATACATCAACTGTTAGTCTCAAATAGTGAGTTATGCATTTGGGATTGAGAGGAAATAATATAAAAAACTTCAGTTCAATGATCTGATCTCACCTAGCCTGAGATTAGCAAATTCTTTGCAATCCAAGCTTGGGCTAACCATCTTAGGCTTCGTATGGCCTGAGATGATCTGGGCAAGGTTTGTCTCACTTCAAGTTGTTTATTGACCTACACTAAGCTTTCATTTTGGTTGAAAATTAAGTTATTATCAGATGCAATGGTTCTACATTCAAGGGATATGACATAAAGAAGCAAGTCCGCTCTTTGTGGAAGTTATAGCTTCTTTTTTAATTCTTTCATTTTTGTTGGAATCAACTGGCTATACTGTGTGGCTAATGTAAAAATTTAGCCAATAGACAAATGCTACCAGTCTAACATGTTATCAACCAGTTAAGCTGCCTGGATGCCTCAAAAAAGTCACGAATGGATAAGGATAGACATAGACTTGCAGGACAATACTAACCAGGGGAACACTGGATGAACTCCAAATCAGTGTTTTCAGACTCAGACCGGTTTTTGTCACTGGGTCACGGGTTGAGTGGTTTGACCCCTAGAAGAGCTATGGGTAGACCAAAAAGGACATGAGTAGAAGTAGTAAGAAATGATTTAAGCACTAATAATTTAACAGTGGATATGGCTTTAAATAGAATGGATTGGCAAAACAGGATTCATGTAGCTCACCCCATGAGCCAACAGGCTTTATTATATTTTAAAGCATTTTATGTAAAATAAACTTGAAATAATAAACATTATAAGCTAGAAAATTTATTTGTACAGGCATTTAAGGTAGGTTTGACTAAGCCAACGTTTCTAAGAATGGATTGGAAAAACAGGATTCATGTAGCTGGCCCCATGTAGTTGCGACAAGGCATAGATGATGATGATGATGATTATGAATTGAAAATTCAAGAAAAAGAAAAATAAAAAAAAAGCAAATGGTTTAAAGATTATATTTTAAAGCATTTTATATTAAAATAAACTTGAAATAATAAACATTATAAGTTAGAAAATTTATTTGTACATGCAGTTAAGGTAGGTTTAACTAAGCCAACATTTCTAAGAACCAAGTGGCCTAAAAACCATTTTGGCTGCTGGTTTCCGGTTCTGACAGTCTGACCATCAGTCTGGTACATCTGAGTTTCTGACAAACTGCTCCAAATATGTAAAAGCAAACAAATAGTAGTTGTATTAGTAAATGTTTGTACTAATGTGTATTATCAATGAAACTAATGCTTGAATTTTTGGTGTATCATCCTCAATATCTTTATTTCTTCTTATTAGTTTATGCCTGTACTTTCTTTGACCAAGGTTAAAGTGAGGAAGAAGAACAGTTGAATTATGATCCTACTATTTTCTTTGGAAACCAAATTGCTGGTTGAGAGAACAACATACTGGCGCTATGTATTCCTCAGTTCCAACAAATGAATTTGATGCTCGCATTGGTTCAGCCATAAAGATTGGAAGCAGTTGATGTCCTTTCTGTTTCTTTTTCTTATCCTGGGTATCTGGAATCAAAAGCTACAGATGACATACTGGACCTATTAGTTTTGTGGCAAAATATGCAAAACAAACATATAAATAGTTGAAGTGTAAAAAATAGTCTTGAAATATAATCAGTTAATGGTTAAAACACCTGAGGTTTGCAAGATGTCAAACATGACAGATCAAAATCTGTCAAAGTTACATGCCCATTGCTCTGGAGTAGGATATTTTCGGGTTTCAAATCCCTGTAAATTATACCTGTAGAGAACAAAATAATTTCACCATCTGATTATCTTCAAGAAGCCTGTCAATAAGGTGGGCATTAAGTGAGGAGAGAGAGATGCAAAACTTCATTATGCTTCACTTTTTCTCTAATTTCACTCTTTCGGTTTAACAAAAGTGTATATTTCATTAAATCAATACATGGTTATGGATGATCCTTGCAGTGGTTGGTGAAAATTTTTTTATCATTAACCTTGAATATTAATGTGAAAATTGATGAACATCATGTTGAAGGAAAAAAAATAATGAGAAGTATTGTACTCAATTACAAGGAACTTTTGAACATGTCAATAAATGGAGAATAAGGAAACATATGTGCAATGGTATAAGAAATCTTGTTAAATAAATGGATCATAATCTAGTTGGATGATTAAATATTAATCCAAATTAAAATAAATGGAGGTTTGCATAACAATTTGCTAATATGATAGTTATACTTGAATAATTTCTTCCTGATGGAATAAGGTGAAAACAATATATTCTTTACCTTGACAGTGAAGGTACTCCAGCGCAACTACCACTTCTGCAGCATAGAATCTGCAGTCACCAACAATTTTGTCACTTTCGTTCATTGAATCAACCATGAAAATTTTGGCAAGAAATCATCTTCAAAGAAACCTTTACCTTAAACTGGAAGACTTTTTTCTTTTTTTTTTTATGTCAAGTTCATTACATTGGCTTGCAATTCTTATCTCACAATAAAATAAAGATTTTAATATGTCGATAAGGAAGATTAAAACATCCATTATCTCTCAATTGATAAAATTTCTCAGGAAGTTAGGATTATTGAACAAAAAAGCATTACCAAGCACATGAACAAGAAGTAAACAATTAAAAGAACAGATTTGTGTCAACTCCAAGCCTCTATATATCAGCACAGTGAGAACATTACAACAATGAATCCTATTCTATGATAGTGACCAGAAAACCATGTGGGTCATAGTGTCCTTAATGTTTTGGTTCAGACACTCAAGTGCAGTATCTCTATATAGCAAACTGAAAATTTCACAAAATATTTTCACTTCAGGCCGATCAATTACAAAAAAAAAAAAAAAAAAAAAAATCAGTTGACAAGGCTTTCAGTATGGGTAGGACAAATTTATTCAAAGATAGAGGCTATAAGGACAACAAAGGTAATCCTTTCCAAGAGTTTTTTTTTCTTGTTTTTCTTAGTTTTCTGTTTGTCTTTTCTGGTTTTCATTCTCTTTTCCCTAAAGAAAAATTTCTTGAAGATGCTTTATGTGATTCACAAGTAATTATTAAATGTGCAATCCCTTTATAAGATAGGGACAACACAGAGAATAAAATTGACTGAATATTTAAACAATGATATGTTGCCATCATGCACCAATCAAATTTATCAGCACATGCTAAATATCACTTTAAAACTGATAATAATGATAACCAATACCTCATTGCGTCTTCCTTGAGCACCTTCATTGGTTGCCTGTCCAAAAGCAAAAATAGCTCTCCACCAGGGAAGTAATCAGTTACCAGACAAATATGAGTTTTTGTCTGCAAAATATGTTAAGCATAAGATTCCATCTAATCCACATGAAGGTAAGTAAACATATATAAACATCTATGGATCCATAAACGTTTTCTGCCTAATCTGGAATTGGGGGGACATGCAACAGGTGAAAGAACAATATGTAAAAGATAATCATCACCATCATATCCTTATCCCAACTATATGGGGTCGGTTTCATGAATTCTGTTTCGCCGTTACACTATGTAAAAGATGATAGATGCAATTCCACATTTATAGTTTCTTCACATTTTTCTTCTGAAACCTGTAAGCACTAAATCTCATCTTAAAACTGTGGTGAAAACCAACTTGGAAATCCAGGTTATTATGGCATTTAGGTATGAGATATCCATTTATCAAAAAAAAGGTTGAAATACAACCATGTAAGTTAAGCACATCAAACAGTTAAAATCTGTAACTTATGCAACTCATAACAGTTCAAGTGCAGTTATAATGTGTATCTCTTCAAGTGACAAACCTGAAAAGAGGCATACAATGCAGGAAGAAAAGGGTGGTCCAACATGTCAAGAATTTCTCTTTCTGCACAAGCTCTATGCACCTGTAACAAAGGACAGAAAGATCCCACCAATAAGAACAAAGATCCCACCTCCCAAGGGAACTCACTTTCTGCTATGCAGTGAGAATGGTATATAAAACTGTACAAAGAAATTTATTTACCACTATTTCCTAGGTTTGTTATAGATAAAAAAGGATAAATACCATACTCCCTAAAGGTGTTATTCAAGCAGGCTAAGGTATACAAGGAACTAAAAGCATGGATGGAAAATCTTCATCGCCGTTTCAATAATCTATTTACACTGGTCTTATATAACCTTGTCAGTGCCATGGGACCTAACTCAGCCATAGAGAAAAAATATCTATCATTATTTCTTTATAATATGAATTAATTTTAAAAAATGACTAAATTCGCCCTAAAAAATACAGTCAACAGCACAAACAATAGCCTTACTAATACCCTAGAGATAGCTGTTGGAGATCTTGAAAGGGTTAACATATGCATATGATATCTCTGATGCAACACTTGAACAAAAAAAACTGTTAAATCTGCCCATCTTATCTTCTCTATGGATATGCAACAATCACAATCTAATAGGTAAAAGACTGAAGGTCTGCCCTTGTACTAAAAGAAAGAGTAAATAGTGATTGACACTAAACTACTTAAAATATTTTCTTACTTCTAATGCCAGGTCACTTCATAGAATGTGCCAAAAATTTCACTTGACATCCATTGTTGATAACTCATACACCTAATGAATAAGAAAAAAAGGGCAGCCCAGTGCATGAGGCTCCCACCAATGCGGGGTCTGGGGAAGAAATTTTCAGAGTTAGATATGTTTTCTTTTGTTTTGATCTTTCTTTCTGTCCATTTCTAGAGATTCTACAGAATATTCTCATTTGGAGCATAATAAAAAAGAGTCTTTTTTTTTTCTTGTGTAGCATATGGTTGATATTTCTACAGTAACAACCAGGTCATTGTGATTAGATGTAAATAGTTATAACTTTTCATATTGTCTAGTGTATGATGAAATGCAAAGAATATAGATGCAGAACTTGGATCTAAATACCTTGTTGCGGTTGAGCATAAGAGCCTTGTCCATAGCCTTCATTGCAAAATATTCTCCAGTTCCACACAATTCCACTAAATGTACACTGGCATAAATTTGACAATAGCAGTTAGACTTTCTGGATTGCAGTGAAAATTCATAGTTTCAGAGAGTATACTGAAATTTACGAAACTACATTATATCAATTGCCAAAAACTCGGGTGAAATTCATCAAGAATTCAAAATGCTGCATGTCCATTGTTCAATGGATAATTCAATACCTGAAAAATCCTTCAAGAAAAAATTCATATGCAATGCATCTGCCAGCCATTGTTCATCATGCAGTTTATGTTACATAGGAACTAACAACAATTACTAGCAACATGATGCAGGATAGACGACCAACAGGTTCTTCTATCATCTACACAGTATGGCTGAAAAGCATTGAAGTTTCAACAACAACCTTATCCAAGAATGTGAAACTTTGATGCAACACAAAGGTTAGTTGGAAGGTTAAATTTCAACAACAATAACCCAATATTTTCAAATGATTAAATGCTTCAGATTTACCAAAAGCAACACAGAAACACTATTAATCTTTATGATAAACCAGTGAGATGTTTAGTGAGTGAATTTGAATAAGGTGACTGGTATGTAAGTTGTATGGTTCCAAAATATTATCAATAGTAATGGCCTACTAGGCTACTAGCACATAATTGAGGAAAATAGAAACACAAACCTGCCAGTGTCACCAGATCCCAGGGGTTTTACTGGCCTGAAATGTTTTAATCCTATCTGTTCTCCACTCTCTAAAATCTGGAAATCATAATATATTGGGAGGTTAATGAGACATCAAGAAAAAAGTTTCTTTTTGTTCAATAAAGTATCAAAAAAACCAAAATTTCCACAAATCAATCAGGAGAGTAACTTGGGGTAAATGCCATATCAGAGATATTGATCATACTGCTGTTATGACCTACTACTCTATGCATGGCAGCATTAATAAAAGACCATAGAGTTCATTACCCAATGTTGGTCCCAACTATCTGGGGTCTTTGGGGGGTAGAGTGGGTATGGTCCTAACCTTTGGCATTTTTTGCACAAAGTGGCCACCCTCAGATTCAAACAAGTGTTCTTAGGCTTGCTAGCCTGAGATTTTACCATTAAACCAAGTAATGGCCCCTGCATGACAGCATTAATTGCATTCTTGAAAATATAAAGCAGTTTTTTTTTTGACAAAGGAAGAATGCTTAGTTGATATCCATTTAATTGTAGATAAACAGACAAATCATAGAACAAATTTATTCAAGATGCATCAATAGAAAAAATCAAATAAGCACACAGTAGATACCACTGGTAGTATATACACTATATTTCCAGCAGTAATCCCTCAAAATTTGAAGTAGTCCATTATACACACTCAGACATGAATAGAGAGGAGATATATACCTTTTGAATAGCTCTCCATGATGAGCTGTCCCTTCTATGAGGCTTTGGGAAAACTTTCTTAGAATGATTCACCCATAGATCATCAGGTTTCTGCAGGGCATCAGTAAATTTCACTACTGCTATATCTTGATGTCTTAAATAAAGTTGTGGATAAAAGTGTTGCTTACCAAATTAGCATCTGGAAGTTCTCTCACTGCTTCATCAACATTTTCTGCTGTTTCCTTCACCTGAATATGGATTCCAATTGTTACTACAATCAGTTGCAATGAATACTATATGAGCCAATGGAAGCTTGACATTCATAAAAACTACCCAAAGAAGCAAAGCAACTTAATGAACAAAGCATGCAAAGAGAGTTACCAACTTAGCACCCTTTTCAGCAGTATTTTCTGGAATACAGTTCTGAAGTGGCTCAACATGCTCACTGCCATCAAGTTGCACACCAATAAAATACTGTACTTCTCCCTGTTGACAAAACTACTAAGAATTACACATCGTATCTAAGAGAAATCCTAACAATAAGGAAGCATCAGAGGCCAAAAAAGGAGTTTTACCTTCTGATCACGCATGGGCTGTAGATGGAACAGATTCCAGAATTTTTTGCCTGCATGAACTCAAACAGCTCAAGTCACTTATAAAAGAAAATGCATTTTAAAACAAGAAGCATATTGCATGTTTTATTACAAAAGATACGATTGCTGTTATCAATATGTTGTGAACAGAGAGTTAAACTCGAAATTGAAATATTACTTAATGGTTAATTTATATTTTTAAGAGGTAGTGATGCATACTAGATCTTCCATTTTCTACATAATGAACAATTGATTTGCTTCGACCTCTTCTTGCTCTTGTTTCCAGTTTAATTAGCTTCAAGTTTTACTGAACTAATTATGTTACAAGGTAAATAAATTTTCAAATGTATTCATATAGACGGAATAACTAGATACATGAACCCTTAAGTTAATTTCATTTAATAAATTAGCAAAATTTATAAACAGGATTTACTATTGACTCTTATGAGTTATGAGCAATTGCTCTCTAATAAGGTAACGCAATAATGAGACAACTTAGACCATTTTTGCAATGAGATAGAACTTTATGATGCTTTGGTCTTGCTCTGGTAATAATCAAGAGTGATATTATTTTGTTGGTTAAAAAAACACACAATGTGAAAACTAAAGCTGGCCATCCATATGGATCTCAGGCAAAGGGAAGAAAGACTGTGCTCAGTAGAAATTTATGTGTACCACTTTTTGTGTAGTTTATGAGCTGCACAGTAACATCTGTTTGGTTATCAATCGCTTCTCTTATTTTTCTGACCGTTGCCGGATCAGTCTCAGGACCTTGGAGAAACCTGCATGATTCCAGAGAGAACATTTGGAAGCGAAAACAAGGAGTTCCAAGTATGCATAAGAACAAATAAACTTAGAGGAAATAAATAAAGAAAAGAGACTTTACCAATCTAGTTAGATGGTTCAAGAAGTTTTAAGGTGAAATCTTCTAGAGCTCTATAGTCCAAGAAACGCTAATCTTGAACCGGCTGTACAGTGAATGGGGACTGGTTCTTGCAAGTTGCAACTACCTTGTTTTCCTTTTCCAGCCCAACGCCATATTTCAAAGAGCAACCAACAAAGGGCCCAGTGACTGAACAGGAGAGGGTACGAGTCTCACGTGTACCAAATTAGACACTACTGTACTACACCATGTGGTGGCTCAGTTGGTAGGATCTTGACTCCTTGTAACAGTTAGCACTCAACTTAGCATAGACCTGGGATCAAATCCCACTCCCAAGATTTGGGTTAAGGGGGGATGGGCTTCATTAGTATACACTACTACTCCTACTGTATACTGCATTTTCAAGTTTTCTAACCTAACAGTTATAGCGTAGTTTTAAGGCCTGTTGGTTTTTTTTGGATTTTGAGAAGTAGAAATAATTTAGTTAATGAAATTTTGGTTTTTAACCAAGGTATCTATATATTTTTTTTAGAAAACTTATTCTTATGTGGATAATTAATTTTCTCCATAGTTTTCAAAATCAGACAGGACAGGATGATGGTTAGACCAGAAAAATCAGGAACCGGTTACTTGATTGGTTCCATTTTACCCCAGAAGGCCAGAACCATCTTTTTGGCCAAAAATTATTGATTTGATCAGCAAACCACTGACTTGGACGGTCGAATCGTTCAAACCATTTGAACCGTTCAACGGTTTTTGGCTGTTTTTAAATTTTAAAATTTTAAAATTTCTTTTATCAGAATGGGCTGTCTATTTGGTTCGAACGATCGGACAATTCAACTTAGGAACCGGACCACCCTGAACGGTTCATTGTCTGGTTCTGTTTTAAAAATCTTAATTTTTCCACTTAAGGGGAAATTGCTAACACTTGGATAAGATAAAATTGCCCATATTAATAATAAATTCTATAACTAAAAATGATTATTGTTTTATTTACCTAAAAATAAAATAACACGAATAAATGCATTTACCTAAATAATTATTTCCTGTAAATATTTATGCATTTACCCGAATAAATAACTTTTAAAAAAACGAACACGTCCTAGTTTCCGAGGTCATAGAACGCGGATATGTTTACTCAGGCAGGGTACCAAACAGGAGTAAAATTACAATGATATCCTCTACTTCCTGGGATTCGCAATGCCAATGCGCCTCCCGAGTCCCGCGACATCTTCTTTCAAATTCTATTGTTGAACACATGAACTTGAACTCATTAAAAAGAAAATGTAGACATTGAAGGCCAGAGTTACCTGCAATTTTTTCCCAAGATCTCTTCACGGCTATATTCGGTGAGTTCCAAGAAGCTGTCCGATGCAAATATCTGCGAATTTGAACAGTCAGAATTGGGAAAACAGGATTGATAGGAATTAGAAATTCACTTACCAGAAAATGAGTTACGTTCAGTACTTCGACTACGTACAGTACAATTTTACAAGTTTAAGGAAAAGGGATTGAAATCTTACGATGGGGTTATCAGGCAATCTCGGATCAGTGATGACGAAGTTCTTCTCAATGCGTTCCAGCGTAGTAGCTAGATCAATACCCTTTCTCATTTCCTTCTTTCTTGCTTTGTCATCAACATCAAGGCTGTCTGGCCTCTGATCATCATCATCGCTTTCGCTGTCCTCCACTGCAACTTCTGTCTCCTGATCTTCTTCCACATTTGTTTGACTCTTACGTAGGAACCTGGATGTACAAGAAAGAAAGCAGGTCTTGACTGAGCTCTATATAGTAATAACAGCAAGAACAGAAGAAGAAACTTGGAAAAGGACTCCTAATAAACGTGAGTAGAGAAAAATATATAACTACACCATGAGTAGAGACAAATTTATAACTACACCATTAGTTTTCCATTGTCAAGAAGACCAATGCATCTCATTAACACTGACAATATGTAAATTCTTATACCCCATGAAAGAACGTCGTCGGCCGGTTTTTGTCGGTTGCTTTTCAGGTAACTCGCTAATTCGTTCCATCGAGCTTCTCAGTTTGCTATTGGAATTCCGTCTAAGAGGAGCCATATTTTCAGAGTATCTCCTTTGTGGCCCTGCTGGTAGCTTTGGCCGTTCTACACCACCTTCTGATTTCCTCATTAATGGGCGATTTGTTGATTCTGAGAGCGCAAGTGGTTCCTTTACTGCTAGTACAAGCTCAGATACTGAACCGGCGGCCATCTCCTTTTGTCTTGCTGCAAAAATAATTTTTAGTGTAGTTCAACTTACAGTGATTGATCATCACACGCACTGACGCACACATAACACACACCGTCCGTCGAGAGTTGCATGGGAAAAGAAAACGTGGGCCGGGGGTTTTCTTCATTCTTTTAAATTGAAAATACAATACTTGGGACTTGGAAGAGTAATTATACAGTTGTAGTCATAAATACCCATTCATGGCTGTAGAGTCCACATCCTCTATACCCTTGGTATAGAAAATTTCCTCTACAATCTGCCACACCAACCTGTGCTTGAGTGCTCCCAAGGGTAAAGAGAGAGGTGATTTTATCCATATTTACCAATGGACCTTGCCTCATGTTATGCATTATGGTGCAATGAAAGGAACTGACAAAATTGTAGATTTCATACACGTGCACACAGCTTGTAACTTGAAGATGCAGTAACAGTTATGGCCTATATTTATTTAATTTTGTCTGAATATTATATAGTATAATACAAGGGAATCATGGGTGGGGACAGATGAAGCCCATTAGCCATATTATTATAGAGAGCCTGTAACGTGGGTTTGATCCCGCCCTTCTTATTTGGGAGGGAAGCCAATTGACCATCTCAGGTCTCAATTAATACAACCCACACTAAGATGTCTTGATGGGCTTTGAGTTAGAAAGGCAATCATTTTTTATCATTAGAGTATTAAGAATACGTTGATTTTAATTTTAAGCTAAAATTATTAAAGTATTAATGGCTTAAGTGGGTTGGATCAAGACAAATTTGAGTTGAATCCAACCTATAGATCATTAATAGGTTAGCATCCAAATCCAATTTGTCCAATTGCTGGTATCATGTTTGGTTGGTCAAATCTTTGTTGGTATCATGTCATTTCTACATCATATATTTTTCAGCTTTTATTTTTTTGGGTAAATTACATGTAGGTTGTATTGAGGTGAGCAAATGGATAGGTTGTAAATTCTAAGCAGAATTGAATGGAATCAAACTCAAACTGATCTTATTTAATCTATTATCGGGTAGGGTCTAGTTCCAAATTCTTTAAACCAATTCTTCACTCAGGCCAGTTCTAGGGAGCAAATGGATAGGTTCAATTCTAAGTTCTAACTAGAATTGAATGGAATCAACCTCGAACTGATCCTATTATTACTGGGTAGGGTCCAGTTCCAAATTCTTCAAACCAATTTCCCACTTAGGCCAGTTCTAGAGTTTAGGGTATTATCACCCAAACCAACTTGAAGAAACAATCCTGATTGGCCTTATGGAGCTGGCCTTGGAATTGAATTTGCCTTAAAATAAATCCAAAAATACTTTTGAAGATGTGAATATTTAAATTCAAGCACTCAAGTTTACAAAGACTGTTGCCTTACTTGACCATTAAGCTGCTTAAGTAAATGGATATTTTTTCTCAAATTAATATTTAAATGTGTATAATAAGTAATGTAAAAGATAATATTTAGAAAATATAAATTTTAATGATAATTGAACCATTTGTTGTTATTGTTGTTGTAGTTTAAGCATTTTATCATTGTGATTTCTAATCAATAATATATATTGATAGTAACATTATCAATAATGCAATTTGTGATTATGGTTCTGTTTGGAAAAAGTGAAAATATAAATATGTACAATGCAAAGCCTCTTGTATTTTGTATTTCTAAACTTGTATTTTTACTATACATATTTGTATTTGTATTCTTTCCAAATTGAGCTTATGTAATTATGCCACATTTATAATTCTTAATGTTAAAAAACATAAATTAGCATACACTACTATATTAAACTCAACAACATTTATAACTATCTAATTTGATTTTTAGGCTTAGTTTGAAAGGAGTAAAAATTAGGGGTGTAAGTCGGGCGGGTTAGATTGGGTTTATGGTCAACCCAAGCCCAACCCTAAAATTTGGGCTTAAGGCCCAAACCCGAGGTCAAGCCCGATTTTTCCAACCCGAGCTCAACCCGCCCTGTAATTTGATACACTCGGGTTGGGCTTGGGCCCGGGCCGGGCTCGGGTTAGGTAATGAACCCACTCTTAAATTATACATATATAAATATATTTATGTAAATATATATACACATATATATGTATAAATGTATATAATTGGACCGGGCTACCTAAGGGCTAGGCCCGAGCCCAGCCCAAAAAATAAAAAAAAATTCTTGGGCCCGAGCCCAGCCTAAACATTGAAAATCCAAGCCCAGTCTGTGTAAAATTTCGGATTGGACCAATTTGAGCTCTGGACCCACCCAAGTTGCATCCCTAATAAATATACAAATATATAGAATACAAAACCTTACATTTTGTATATATTTGTATTGTATGAGGAGAATACAGGTGTGAGGAACACTCTATGAGAAATAGATCTCAATTCTATAAGTATAAAGATATCGTACCGATTTTGTGAATACAAAATCCGATCTCCCACTCTCCGATGAAGAAGAGGATACCTGGAGCTATGGTAATTGAAACTTGATAATATACCACGTCAATCTGATTAAATGGACTTCACATGACAGAGTTAATAATGGGTGTGGCATACTGTAGACGCTAATTCAGATAGGGTTCGTGTCTATTGAAAGACTAAACATATATAATCCACCCGACCCAATTTATATGGCCCAATGTTGTATTGACGATGGAGACGGGATGGGCTCCCTACAGAGAATGCCCCACACTCCATTCCTCCCGTGAAGACGGGATGAGTTCCCTACAGAGCATGCCCCACACCCTATTACTCCTGTGAATTGGGAACATCTCCTACGATAAGGACAGAAGATGTTTCCAATGCACGAGGCGGATGGACTGTGGGGAGCCATCCATCCGAAGTCTACACCACGCAACGAGGGTGCGGTGATAACACCTAGAGCAGTGGCCCCTCACCAAGATTTAAGATCTCCTAACAACGAGCGATACCCACATGCCCACACGTACTCATAGGACACTACAGGCTACAGCCACACATCTCCCTTTCTTGTATGCTGTCATTCATGAAGGAGAAATTCCAGATATACGGCGTGAACGTGATGTTTACATCCTAATTCCTACGTCATAACCCCATGTCTTTTAATTATTGAATCATTAGAGGAAAGGTAGTTGAGTAAGGGCACCAACAAATTAATGATCAGTATGCGCGATGTAAAGGTCTGTTGCTAACAAGGCTGTGTATAATTTGGCTATGAATCCAAACCAATTATGAATGATACACAATTAAACAAACCCGATCATACACATTTGCGATTGATGTGATTGGATGGTAGTCGTTTTTTTCAATGAATTGATACGTACCCTATCATACACAGCCTTGAGCAGCAGATTTGGATTCCGCACTTGTGTCGGAGATGTTGTCTCCAACATGAACATGAGATGGTTGGGAGAGAGGAGAATAAGATGTGGATACACATACCATCATATCGAATCAGTGATTCTGGCAATCCATTTGGTCGGAGCATCTTATCCTTAAGCCCCTCTGTGTGCTTGCTAACCTCCACTTGCATTCTGTAACACGCCACATAGAATCATACAACAACAAAAGAGAGAATAAGAAAAAGAAGAGCAAAGAGAACGAGATAGAGAAACCTAACCCCTCTGCACCAATGTCCATTACCCTCTATCATTTTCTTTCCTGTCCCTAGATTTTAGGTCACTGTCTTATTCACAATTTCAATTTGTTCGGTTTTAGGGACTCATGTCACTTCTCAAATTCTTTTATCACATGGCCTCACATTAACTAACCATCATTCATGGGTATGGCCCTTTGTGGTCAAATTAGTGGCTGCATGGCAGATTGGAGCCCATAGACTGAAAAGGCCTAAAACTCCACCCATCCATCCTGTTAGACTTGATCCATCCAATAAATTCTATCAATAAAAATTTTGTAAGACCATGCTTGTGAACTTCTGAATGATGTGCGCATCTCCAATTCGACCCACCTCAATCCGAATCTGGTGCTATTTTTGTTGGATCCGAATAATCCTGTGATAATCACAATTTGGATCACACATCCGATCCGATTCAATATATATACTTATAAAAAGATGTATATATTAACATTTATCAATATATTTATTTATAAATATGTTTTTATTGTATTGCATTTTTTGTAATTTTTTTATAAAAAAAACATGTATATATTAATATATATGATGAAAATAATTGAAAAAAAATATTTGAAATTTTTGTTTTTCTTTATATAAACTTTTATGTTTTTTTAATAACTTATTAAATTTTCATAATTTAAATCGGATCGAAACAAATTCAATTCAAATCACTATTTGTGAGATCCAATCACATCTTCAAGTCGGGTCAGATTCGGATTTATCCTGATTTGAATCCGACCTGACCGTTTGCATCCCTACCCACATGCTTATCAAATATCAACGGTTCTGATCTGTCAGAGATTATGCATTTGATTACGTTAGACCATGGGTAACTAACTCCAATGACCCAATTATTATTCTATTCAAATGGGGAGCTTTTTATGCAACTTATTTTGGCTACATGAAGGAAGGAATCATGTGCCTAAGCCAACATGTCCATTAGGTGGGAGATCCACTGGGTCCACCCATCCAAAATAAAGAGAAGAAATTTTGAATAATGGGGGCCAGGTTGCCCACATGACGCATCCCACACGTGCCGCAATATACATCTTGGGGTGCATTGGAAACATCTCATTTAATTCGTCATGGGGAGATATTCCCAATGCACGACTGGGATATGTGGTAGGCATAATGGACTGGATTGCATTTGAATGAAAGTATATCTGAATTTGATTTGTTATTATGAATAATAGATTAGATCGAATCTTACAAACATTGATTTGAATTGGAATCTAATAACGAAATTGGATATTCAGATCTGATCCAATTTGATTTAATTTTTTAAAAGAATTAATAAATTATTTAAAAAAATTTAAATATATCAATTTAAATAAAAACAAAAAATACAATTATCGTTACCCCATTCACACTCATGATAAGATATCATTTATAGAATTCAGATCTGTGCCCCACAAGGGGGTGCCCCACAAGGGAGTGCCCCACGGTGTTCCACGGCACATTGTATTGGGAACATCTTTCAATGATGACATCATCAAAACTGATACTATCATCAGGAGATGCGGAGATGTATTGTGGGACATTGTGGGGCACAAATGTGAACTCTCGTTTATGCCCAGACCGTTTCTAACAGCCAGCGTTTATTCATTGAATGGGATGTGTCCCGACAAGCAAATTCATTTCCATCAAAGCGAAATGTCATGAATTGCTACCATTGGAGCTAACACAATAATGCCTGAGAGAACACAAGACAAAACAGAAGGAACCTTAAAGACCAAATTGGCCTAGTTATGTTGTCCTTTTACAAGTGTATTGACAGAAATACCCATGAGTGGGCAGCCACTCTCGGATAAGCATTCATAGGTCATAGAAGGGGTCAGATCTAGAACAAATCCAGATCCAATAATGGATCGGGAAAAAGGGTTCAGATGCAGGTTTGAATCATCATTTGATCTCGTATGGTGGATTCACACCCGATCCGTTTATGCATTTGCTTCGAGTCTTGGAAGAAATGCATATACAGTGTCTCGATAATTTTAGTTTTGTGCTTTGGATTGTGAGGCTCAAAACCCGCTAAATAGAGGTGTGGAACAAGGTCGGGTCATGGATTGATCCGCTCCATTTCATGCCATATTTGTCAATAGTGAATACATACATGATCGGTGGTAAGGAAAAGGTACTGAATGCTAAAAGACAGGACGATATATTTGATTGATGGAATTAGGAGAAGGAGGTCTGAAGGTGGCTGCTGAGATCTTGATCAGCAGGAGGCAATGGAGGCCAGTTCCCGTCACTTCATTAAATAATTGAAGATGGAAATCATGGGTTGGTTCTGGTTCACTTATCCAGTGAGTTAAGAAGGTTAAAACTCAAAAGAGTCGATCAGAATTTAAACTCACCCGATGAATTTCAGAATCTTCCCGGTTTCATCTTTGATGGGAGCAATGGTGAGGAGGTTCCAGAAGGGGGTTCCATCCTTCTTGTAATTCAGTAACCGTCCACAGTAATTCGTCCCCTCCTTCAATGCTTCTCTGATCTTCGATATTTCTTCAGGATCAGTATCCGCTCCTTGAAGAAACCGGCTGCACTCCCACCCAATTCAGACAAAACCAAGCTTTTGATTAGTTGAAGTTTAATGAAAACGATCGACAGTGAACTGTGGACCAGTTTCACATTTCACAATAAATTAATAAACGCAGTTGAAAACAGTAAAAAAACGAGGGTTAATGAAAACAAAGTGAGAAAGTAGATGATGTGGTACCAGTTCCGGCCTATGACTTCTTTGGAGGTGTAACCGGTCATCTTGAAGAAACCAGCACTTGCATACATGATGGGATGACCGGGCTTGGTCGCGTCGGACACGACAAACGTTTGCTGAAAGGTGGACAGAGCATCTTTCAGGTCCTCGGATACTCTCGGGAGCCCTCTCTCTTTTCCCGCCCCGTCGTCGGATAGCTCGTCCGAGGTTCGCATCGAGGTGCCTGAGTCCCTCCGGTACGTCCCACTTCCCCTGTTATTCGCGTCGTCGCCTCCGGATGTCCTCACTGTGACCCCTTGCGGCTTCCCCGTCTCCGAGTTGGTTTTCAGTACTAGCCCCCACTCCGCCGCTCTCTGTGCGGCGGTATCTGCTTCGCCCGTTGGTTTTTCGACCCTTCTGTTGGTATCACCGTCTTGTTGGTTCTCCTCGAAGATTAAGGAGCTGGGCCGCTCTGCGTCTTTGAGTGGTGATGGGGTTGGTTCCTTGATGGCCATCCATGACGTGATGGGCTCGTCTGCAGGTCTACCGGAGAGGAGGGGATCGGGTTCCTCCGGAATGGAATTGTCTCGTGAATCATCCCAATTTTGCCACGTCGATTGTGGGCGGAAGACGGGATGGGTTGGCCTGGAAGCATGGCTGGATGGGTTGAAAACTTCGAGCGAGTCACGACGGTAGCCTCGGGAGAAGGTTGACAGGGGAGGTTGTTCAGCAGGTGGATCCATTTCCTTTCCGCAATCTGCATGAAAGTTTGTCTGAATGAAATAAAAGAAGACAAATCCTCAAAAGCGTGTGGGGGGTTGTAATACATCAATTACGAGGACATTTTGGGATGTGATTGAAATATCCACTTTAGTTTAATGATAATCAAACCCTCTAATTGGGGTTATTACTTATTTAGAACCAGATGAATGAATATATTAAGTGCTCGGAGGCAATAGTCGACTGTGGAGCACCGTACCATCATTTGAGCTGGCTGTACAGTAAGCAATAAATAGCAGATCCCGAACCCAAGTCAGAAATAAAAATGGATGGGAGGAATGTTGTCAGTAGAGTGATGGAATTACCATGGTTTTTTATCAAAGAAAAGACATGAGCTTCACTGTTTTAGCACTAATCACCATGGAGATTAAGACCATGCTAACACCATTTTATATTAATTAATTTAATTCATAATTAATTAATGTCTGGATACTCGACTGTGCAGAACTGCAGATTTTCTTTAGTTTTACTTGCATGTTTGACTTGAGTAGAACGAGAACAAAGAGTAACTAATTAGATTGAGTTGATAAGATTTCTACCTTCCTGCGAAAGAATTAATTATTAAATTGGGCAAAATTGAGAAAAAGAAACAGAAGAGTAGAACTGAAGAACTAGAGACAAAATCTATGTTCAGTTCCCATGAAAACAAATAGGAAGGTTTAGAGAGTTTGTTTATACTTGAAGCGGTTTAACGCTCGAGAACACTTGAAGAAGATCCATGTCCAGGGATCTGTCTGAGCTTGAGATTTAATGGTTTATCCCCAAAACAAGAAGAAAAAGGAAATGAATCCAGAAATTCTCTGAGATGAATGTACCAAAAGGCAACACCAGGAGGAAGAGATGTGGAGAAGAAAATTCATGTAGTATTATAACATTACAACTTTCAAGTCATACTGTGAAATTAGAAGATACCCAGGAATTCTCAAAATAAGCAATAGAGGATCCTGGTTTTTCAAGTATGTGTGAAGGAAAAAGAGAATGAGAGACAAGTACGTACGTACCTGAATTGAAGCGCTAGCTAGCTGTTGCGGCTGATGTATCTCTTTGCTCCGATGTTTGAAGAACAATCCGCCGAGACCATGTAAGCTCAAAATCTGAGACAAAGGACGAGAAGACGAAGAAGGAACGATTTTAAATTTTTAAGGCGAAAAAAATGAGCAATAGTCAGAGAATGGTTACAGAAAACGATGTTCTCCATCTCTGTCACACGGCTATGCACATGCTCGGAGGGCCATGAGAACGTGGAACAGAAACTAAATAGAAAATATCCTTCTGTTTCTTCTCTCCTCTCCACCTGATCTCTCTATCTTTTTAAATTTAACAAGAGAGAGATCTCTGAGGAATTTTACAGACTGGAAATCGGTGGCGTGGGAGCGAAGATGTGGTGAGTAGGAGTATCGTTGCGCTCGCGCACGTTTGAATGGCGGAGTCCCGATCAGTAAGTCACAGTACTTACTGACTCTCTCACCTGACAAAGGCTTCCAAATGTGTGCGTAGTGCGTGTTAGAAAGAATACTTGAGGGAGAAAGGATTAATTCCAAGTAAGACGACAAACAAAAGAAGCTCTTTGTTTGTTGTTAGCCTGACTCTCTCTTCTCCTACTGGTAGAATAGATAGAGTTATCTCTTCTCTTTGAGGCCGGGCAGAAAATAAAATATTAAAAAACTATAGAGGATATTTTGGTAAAGAGACAAATGGTTTTGTTTTTGAGGTGAATTTGGGCTTGGGAAGAGACTCTACTAAGGACCAACTAAGGGGGAGCTTGGATTTCCTACCCATACGTACCCACATGACACCACATCCACACATAAGGAATATCTCGTGTGATTTATGTTTTTATGCACGGAAAGATATTTCCAATTCACGGTTATAGTGTTTTGTGGGTATGTATGGGTGGAGTTCTTGTAGGTCAAAAGGGACCTTTTCGGCTATAACTACCAATTCATGAACTCTTTGATTTTCAAAACAAATCTCATAGTTTCTTGGTCTTTGTTGATTCGATCCTCTAATTTCACACTTCGTTGCACATTTAAAAAGAATAATGAATAAATGTAACCTCAATTTCTGAAAATTATCCTTTATTGGGAATTGGTTTGTCTTCTTCCTTCGAGTCACGCTCAAGAACACATTACACAATAGGGGAATCGTTTTTTAGGACCTATTCTGTATTGTGCTTGGTTCTTGAGAAAGTAGTGAAAAAGGAAAAGTTGTGGGATAAATATCTGGAAATGCCTTCTTCATAACTTTCACAATTGAATAAACCAAACATGAAACGCTTTGATCTCTGCGAGTTTGGATCTCCTCCTCATAGGGCACTCCTTATACCAACCTCAGACCATGTCCAAGCTGTATATCAGAAATACTACCATACTTTGTATTGTTGTTCATGGGAAAATGCTCCCAGTACACAGTGGGATGGAGCTGTGAGGAGCAAATCCGTATTCAATCTTTGTGACTGCGCGATAAAGACATAGTACATCTGGTGTAGACATGCATATGATACACAGAGAATAAAAGAACTGCTTGTTGGAATTTCTCTTTCATTAGAGTGCTAAGGATCCGTTTGATTAGTGGGAATTGGAATCGGAATTAGAATGGTCTATTCCTAAAATGTATTTAATTCAGATAGAAACAAGAATGAGAATTAGAATCAGTAGGAATGAGATTTCATTCCCAAAAGAGTAGCAAAAAATGATCATTTGGGGAAATGCCATTCCAGCAGGAATGGAAATGAGATTCTGATTCTACTCAATCAAACAGTTAAAAACGGAATATCCCATTCCGATTCTGATTCCAAACCTCTATTCCTGAGAATCAAACATAGCCTAAATAATTTGATGATTCAAGGCTACCCTACATTGTTAATGTTATAATTAAGTGGGTAATGCGTTAAAAAGATATTTATAATACTTGTTTTGATTTCTATCAAAGCCATAAAATTAAATCATTTAACTTATTTTTCCCATACATATGTGCTCTTACACTAACGTACATTAATCCAAACCCTCTATAAGGCAAGTCTGTTTTTCCCTTAAATGCCTAAAAGGATTTTTCATGAATTCCCTATTCATTAGGTATACTGATGTGTCTTCCTAATTGTGGTAATCTCAAGTAGAGTATCTTTGGCTGTATTTGGTTCTTCATAAAATAACAGTGAGAAAGGAAAAGTTGAAAGAAATTATTAAAAGAATTTTATAAAATTCATTTTCACAGTTTTAACTTTTTCCATCAACCAAATACAGTTATGGGATCAATGGAAAAGTTGTTATAAAATCATCAATGAATTTCATAAAATACCTTAAGGCCCCGTTTGTTTTTTGGTAAGTTATTTATCCGGGTAAATGCAATTACCTAGGTAAGTTTTTCTTATGAAACACTTATCCAGATAAGTGTATTTACTCATATTTTTTTATTTTTCAGGTAAATAAGGCAATGACCATTTTAGCCAAAGAAATCTATTATTAAAAGGGGCATCTTTGTCCCATTTATGTATTGACAACTTTTCCCTTATGTGGGAAAGTTATTTACCCACCTAGGAGATGGGTATCACTTTCCTGGATAAGTGGTACCCAGGAAAATAAACTTTCCCTAGTCCCCACTATAAATTGAAAAAAGAACATTGAATTCTTGGTCAATAAAAACCATAATCCCATTAACCAACTTTCCCCCCTCTCCAAATCCAAAAAAAAAGAACGCCACTAAAAGGTTTCCATGACCTTACCTTTATCATTAATTTTCTAATTTAAACCAAGCATGTATGGGATTTGGGATCCAAGTAGCAGCAACATGGGAGCTATTCCTTGGTGTATTGTCCTTTTCACGACACCCTCAGCATTTTCCTTGTAAATATGACAAACGGCGTATAATTAAAATGACATCTGTTGGTTTAATCACCCAAAAGAAGTATTTTCAATACCAGACCGGACCTGATGGTTGGATCAGATAAACTGAGAATCGGTTTCATTTTATCTCAAAACCGTTATTCTTTTTTTAATAAAAAACTGTTGATTTGGTCAGCAAATTACTGACCCTGACAGTCAAACCACTGAAATCATCAACCCAGACAACGGTTTTTGGCCTTTTGTTTAATTTTTTTGTCAGAGCGGATAGTCCATTCGGACCGGATAGTCAGACTATTTGACCCGGGAACCAAACCCCATAACAGTTCCCTGTCCTACCCGGTTTTAAAAGCATTGCCCAAAAGTGATGAATAGGAGAAAGTAATAATGTTTTGATTTAGATATTTTAATGTTCAATTTGATTCGAGCTCATTAATAATACATACACACATACATACATATCTATCTATCTATTTATGGGTTTATTCAATTCAAATTGATTGAAAATTTTTGACAAAACAAACCAAACCAAAAACTATATAAATCAAACCGAATCAACTTATTTGGTTCGGTGTCCGAATTTGAACACTCCTGATTCTACGAGATCTTATGGACCAAATAATAGGGTTAGACTAGTGCATTTTAAGCCCATGAATTCTGTGGCCTTAAAATGTACATAGTGTGATATGTGTATTGCTATTGTTTACTTAATGGAATATCCATTTCAGGAGTTTGCTTTGCTAAACAATGTAAAACAGGCCACATTGTTAAAACTGCATGAATGGATGAACCAACGCTCTTTTTCACCATAGCCTAAGTTGCGTTTGGTTTTTTTGGCAATATTACTGAAATTGAGAAAGATGTGGGTAAGTCCTTGAGGGGGTATGGCCTTAAGGACTTATGCACAATTTTCCGAATTTCAGTAATTTTATCATAAACCAAATGGAGTCCAAATGAAACCCATATCTATATTCACTCAATTAGTTGCATTTAATGATTTCCATGTTCTTTTTTTTTATTATAAAAAAAGTTAAAAGAAAATGGACATACCATCATAAAGCAGAAACAAATTATTTTCTTAGGTACTATAAAAAATAAATGAATTATTTAACCAGAAGTTATTGTTGATATTTTTTGTGTTATCCATTATATATTAATGGTATGTTGTTTGAATTATGCATCAAAATCAAGTAATCTGTTCACTCTCTCTCTCTCTCCTACGCCTAGGATCATTTACTTTGTCATGGATGTTGAAAATTAATAACTAGGGGCCAACTAGAGTAATTTTATAAGGTCATTGTGCCCCAAAGTAATAGCATCAATATGACCAGCAAAGTTATTTATATGGCCCACAATTATTTATTATATGGATGGTCAGGATTCTTTGATCAGTCAAAATTTTCATCTATCACTCTTGGAAGATATTCCACAGATAGGGAACTGTAAGGCTGTTATCTAATCTTCTAATTCAATCTCATTAAGGGTGATCAAAATTCAATCAGTTTATAATTGGATTGACTACAAATCCACCTCTATCTTATCTAATTCAATTCTCTCTCTTTCTCTCTCTTTCTCTATATAATATTTCTCCTAAATTATCATAGGTTTAAGTTTCATATAAATAATTTTCAATTCATTTTATTTATAAAATATGATATTAAAGTCCTTCAATTTTTTTTCTTCCATGGGACTACACAACAGGGACAATTCATCCCAAATCGAATTTTCTTCCATGCGATTGCAGTGTACTGTGGGTAAAGCGTAAATAAAGAAAGTGAATAAGAAATCTGAGTTCAATCCATCCTCCAAGCCCATAACCCCCAACCTGATGAATTTATCTATATCCCATCGGATTGGATCCATTTGCAGTCCAGGACATCCACCAAATTAACACATAAATGAGTCCGAATCTCCTGCTCACCTCTACCTACATAACATCACAGCCATACATGAAGAACATCTCATCTTCTGTATAATATTATGCAGAGAGATGTTCCCAATTTATGTGGTTAATGTATTGTGAGTAGACGTGAACAGAATTCTTGTGGGCAGGAGATTCGAACTCTTGATAACATGGCATATGAACCAGGCGTATCGGATAATTCTTCATAGGTAAGTGGTTACCACGTGTATAGACATAATTTCAGAGCAGATTAGCGGGTCGGTTCAAGTGATGGTAAGTGGTTACCACGTGTATAGACATAATTTTAGTTACTTGGCTCTATCTCAGAGCTGTTAATAATAAGTGTGTAAATAAAGAGCAGAGAAACAGGCCCCACGGCCATGTGACCTGCTTGTGCCGTTGGCAAAGGTTGGCAAACCCGTGTTGGCAAAGTACCTTCATTATCATATGGGCCCCCATTGAATTTTAAGCTTGGTGGGCCCAAAGGCCCACCTTCTCATATTACGATTGCAAACCATAGGCATATACGGTAGAAGACATTGTCTTAATAGGGAAAAGTAGCTAAAAGACAAAATTTGAAGAAGATGGTGATAGAGAAGCTACCATACGGATTAGAGAAGAAGAATTGTTTATGGTCCATTGGGCCCTCGTTAAACTATAGTCAAAATCCAAAGCACACTATCCTGAATCTTGATTCCTGAGAGATGAGAAGCGCTCTGATTGGTCTTGCAAGGATAATAGAGGCGATTCTGCCACTAAGTCGCAATCATGCTTTCAACTACGTGTTCAGATCTCTTACCACCGCACATTAAGAATATCTCCCATATTTACATGTTATCAGATGTTTTTATATACAGCAGTTGTATCGTGTGATTCTGTGGGTAGGAGATCCAAAGTGCTCAACTAAGCCTGATAATAGGATCAGGACAATTTCAGATTGGTTTGGGTCGATAAAGTTTAGGGTTAGAGACACAGGTCGAACAGGTCATTAGTTCAAATGCATGGGTCAAAAGTTCTTTCACAACGACAATGATTTTTTTTACTAAAAATATAGGTTTACTCGTCTAGTTTGAATGGTTCAACTGTCTAAATCAACCATCAATTGAATGCACGATTTGAAAAAAAAAAGGAGTGATACGCAGTAGGGCTGTCAAGGGGTGGATCGATTCGACAAGAAATATTGAGGACTCAAAATCAAATCAGACCTATAGAGCATGTAATTTTAGACCCAAAACCAACTGATTGGTTCTCGAGACAATTGGGTCTGTCCCAATAGATTCAATTATACTAAATCTACTGAAAATTATATATATAGGGAGAAGTATGAATTTGTCCAATGCAGATTTTTTATTTTCACTGTAAAGTTATAAATATTTAAAAGGTCAACAACCCATGTTCTATACATCAACGTCTGTTCGTGAACTAGCATCAATTCTGAACTGGCACTTACCCCGACAGTACTTTAAGTCTATAAATTCTAACTCTGGGCTGAACCGTCATTCTCCCTATATATAACCACAACCGACCCATTAACGACCCTAACAGATTTGTGAGGTATGACTGATCGGAAATTAGGTCAGGTCGGCTCATTTTCTAGGGTTGCTACATACCGATCCAGGAGTTTGGGTCTCAAGTCATCTTTGTCGCATAGTGTTCAGTGAGTGTAGGAAATCCCGTATAGACTAGATTAGCATGCTTTGCTTTTAAAATGGAAATGTATGCTTCATGGATAAGAAGAGGTGTAGCAAAGACAAAATGCAATTACGGATATATAAGCATAAAATGACGCTAGAGGCTCGGTTATGCTAGTCAAAGTGTAGAGGTGAAGGCAAGAAAAAGAATCAGAGAATGCAAGGAAAGTACTTGTGGCTCTTCGTCCCTATTTATAGGCGAAGTAGTCTCTTTCATGGTTGCGTTATGGGTTACTTGTAATAGGCCTAATGGCTTTGCACGCTAGGTTGCATCATTGACCAAACTCATTAAGATGATAACCACATGATCGGGCGTTGCTCTAGTATTAAATGAGTATGAGAGTGTCATTAAGGCCAGGGGGAAAATACCAGGAATGCCCCCCCAAGACCTATGAAGTGACGAAATTGCCCTCCAAGTATGCCACGTATATAGTAGGGATTGGATGAATAATTTTGGCTATATCGTTTGTTTATACTCCATGCTCACGCCCTTATTCAAAATTTAATAACCCTACTCAAAAGGCTCAAGCATGCTAATTGGACAATCGAGTGTCTTTGGGCATTTGAATCAAAACAAACCCACAAACGTCAATTACCAAAATGCCCTAGATATGCTCACTCAGTGAACCATAATATTTCGTCTGTGGGGCTCTTTTATTTTGGCTGAAGCTTCAGCAACAAATTCATGCTTATCTGTTGGTTGGTAGTCTGGACAGTGGACCACTTCATCTTAGAATTGATCATAATGATGTGATCGTTCATAGCCTGGCCCAATGATGTGATATTAATAGCCTGGCCCGGAGGGCCCAACTGCAGATCTGTGCCTACAATTTTATGTTCAAGCCCAGCAGGTGTCGACCGACATGTATTGTATGCATGTATTGAGAATTAATTGATACTACTTTAGAAATTTAGGCTATGTTTGATTTGAAGGAAAAAGTAGAGAAACTTTAGAAATTTAGGCTATGTTTGATTTGAAGGAAAAAGTAGAGAAAATAAAGGAAAGACAGAGAAATTTATACAAGATTAGGTTTTCTTAACTTTTCTTTCCTTTCCCTACTTTTTCCTTCAAACCAAACATAGGTTTAGAGAAACTTAGTAAATGTCAGATTATTAATATTGTAAGAGTAATGTTTCCGGTATAATTTCATTTGCATTAGTGCATTTATACTAGATTGCAAATGGGAAGGATACAATTTATAGTTCAGTTTATTTTTGAATTTTACTTTGTTTAGGCTACTTTGTTTTATATCATATGCAATGCTAACAAAGAAAATAAAGAGAAACTGAAAAAAAAAAATCAGAATTTTGAACTCAAATAATTTGTACTTTGCACCAGTGCAAATGAAGTTACACTACAAAGTGCAAACAAACCAAGCACATGGAAATCTTATTTCTGTTGAGAAACAGTATTTAGGCGATGGACCTGTTCAAAATTTCTTGGGAAAATCTATGATACGGAAGATATGATATGGAAAAAGTTTTGACCAATTAAAATCCACCCATGAATTTTGGTAAATAATACCTGATTCGCTTTCATGTTTATAATTCTAGTTTATTGGTCAGTTGTTTTTTGGATATCATATCTTTTTCATATCATAGTCGAACCCTAATTTCTTTAGTTTAAAAAGTAAACAAAGATTAACAGATTGGGAAAGATCGGATGGGGCTCGGTCCAGTTTATGACTGACTAAGGTTTTAATCCAAGCCCAAGTATTAAGGCCTTGGGCCCGGTGAAAACCCAAATATTCAAGCCCATTGTTTTGTTGATGTGGCAATTGTTTTTTTTTTTCAAAATTAAAATCATATACATTGCCGAATACCCACTTGTTAATTTTCTAATTAAATTATAATGTAATGTTATAAAAAAATTTTATGTATGAAACATGAAATTTAGCTAAAAACTATTTCAAATTCTACCTTTTTTTCACTGATTTATACTTGTATAAAAAATAAAATACCAAATGAATTAGCATATGTTGGTTTGTCAAGGATACAGGTTGCTAAGCATGTTCAATTGGAAAAT
Organism: Nelumbo nucifera; assembly: GCF_055504915.1. Lineage (NCBI taxonomy): Eukaryota > Viridiplantae > Streptophyta > Magnoliopsida > Proteales > Nelumbonaceae > Nelumbo > Nelumbo nucifera. The sequence goes on along the minus strand of NC_142650.1, from coordinate 42,596,392 downwards.
TTTATTAAATGCTCACCGAACGTGCCTACTAGATCTGGTCCCGATTTTAATAGGGTTGCTCATAGCATTACGAAGTATATTTGCTTTATACAAAGCATCTATACCCGGTTATGGGGTGCATCACTGGCCAAGCTGCCCATATGAGATCGGGTTTAAAAAGAAGGCCCAATAAAAGTTACTTTTTATTTGACTCCATCCTCTGATTAATAAGTTCAGACCGGCTTATAGTTTTGGGTCGTCTCAATAGTATTGGACCCATTGAGGCATTGAGGACAGGTTTTATTTTATGCCAACGTTGCTGGTCCAAGGAATGTTTTTAATCCATTGTTGACTTAGTCGATCGAATTGTTTGAACCGTCACTCAGTCGGAATTTCGGGTAATTTAACATATATATATGTTAAAATATATATTTATATACACACACACAAACATCTATACTACTTTAAAAAGCACAAATGGCCTAAAGAATATTTCTGTAATTATCTAAGGACAAAATTTGTCCCTTTATATTTAAATTTATTGATAAAAAATGAGGGCAAATAGGGTAATCGATTCTTGATATTAAATGAGTTGAAAAGAGGTAATTTAAAAATATTCAATGCATTCAATTCTTTCTCATTAAATTCAACATTTAAGTCATTAACTTGCATTCATGTTCATTGAACCATATATTTAAGTCATTTTTTGTTTCTTCTCATCATTAAGTTCTATTAATTGAATCCATATTTAATAAATTAATAATTTCAATAACATAAAATCTTATACTTTTAAAATCTACCTAGCAAAAATAGTTTTTTCATCTAGGTGGTGGTAAGAAATTAAATCATTTTGGGTCAAATGGGTTAATCCATGTTGCCACGATTAAATAATAAAATTAAAAAATAAATAAAATGAAAAAATAGAAATTAAAAAATTGAGAATGTTTTTAACATACATATTAAACAATAATAAGTATTATAAATAAGAAATGTTTTTATTAATGATGAAAATTGAATGTAAAATTTAAAACCATTTGGAAATAAAAATATTTTCCTATTCTCTCTAATTAAATCCTATATTTAAGATATATTTTTCTCATCATTAAACTCTTATAATTAAATCCACAATATTAATTTTGATAGTATAAAAATAAATATTTTAAAAAGTAATTTGAAAACAAAACCATTTTCTTCCTTCCTAGTGGTGGGTAAGCAATTTGACCATTGCCAATCAAATGGATTAATAAATAATGTCATAATTAAATAATAAAAAATTAAAATAAATAAATATGAAATGTAAGAAGTATTTTTATTAATGATGAAAATGGAATGTCAAATTCAAAATCTACCTAGAAATGAAATGATGCCATAGTCAAATAATAAAATTTTTAATAATAGAAAATACAAAGAATCATAAAAATAATAAAAAAAATAGAGAAAATTTTGGGCACATATCTAATGCTATATGTTTATAAAAAATAAAATATCGGGTACATCTCTAATATTGTGCATTCATTATATTGAACAAAAACAAGTTTTATACATAAGAAATAATTTTATCAATGATGTAAATGTAATACAAAGTTTAATTATGTTAACCTAGAAATCAAACAACTTTTACTTTTAGATGCTGGGTTAAAGGTTTGAGTCAAATGATACCATAGACAAACAAAAATTAAGTGTGATAAGTAAAAAATGTTTTATATAATGTAAAATAAATATATAATTTAAAGCAAAAATTATTGTCAAAGTCAGATGTACATTTAAAAATTAGGTTGCAAGTTGGTCCAAAAACCAACAAAACTATGACAACCGGCTCTACATTTCAAATTATAAAAACCCCGCCATGTCATCGGAGGCTTATGTGCTATTGCCAACATGGGACTCTTAGTCCATGTTGGACACAACAAAAGACCTATACCGAAAATAGGTTTTCAGTTTCTTTCCCACTCCCTCTGTCTCTCAATCTCCCTCCGTTCTCTCTCACTCTCTCAGTCATCTCTCGATCTCCCGCTCCCTTTGTCTCTCCCACTCTCTCAGCTTTAATCTATAACCAAATCAAAACCTCTCTCTCTCTCTATTGTTCTCCCTCAATCTTTCTCATTCTTCTCCCTCACTCTCCCTCTCAGACAATATCTCTTCCCTCGATCTCTATTGTTCTCCAGTTGGTGTAAATTTCATAGTCAAGAGCTTCTTGTGAATTTTTATTAAATTAGTGTAATAATTTTTTAACCATAACAAGTTGGTTTCATGTTTCTTTTATACAATCTGATTAATACCATATAAGTGTGTAAGACAATTAAAAAAAAAAAAACGAGAGAGGGAGCGCGAGAGAAACTGAGAAAGGCTGATAGAAATTAAAGGAGAATGAGAGAGATTGAGGGAAAACGACAAGTAAAGAGAGAATGAGAGAAATTGATATAGAGAACATAAATACATAAAGCAAAATCCGTTTTTATTTATTTTCAAATCACATAGTCGTTGAACATAAACATGACTGTGAGTGATAGAGTGTGAGGGGGAGAGAGAGGTAAACTAAAAACCTTTTTTTTTATTTTCCAATCACCCAACATTAAAGGGCAATTTCAGTACAAGCTTTTTGTTGTGTCCAACATGGATTAAGAGTTTCATGTTGGCAATAGCCACATAAGCCTTTAATGACATGGCGAGGGTTTTTATAATTTGAAATGTAGAGCCGATTGTCAGAGTTTTGTTGGTTTATGAACCAACTTGTAGCCTAATTTTAAATGTACAGTCGACTCCGACTATAATTTTCCTTAATTTAAAACTAATCCAAAAGCAAAGCTATTTTCTTATCTAGATAATGAATCAATGATCCAACCATTCAAAAATACCCATGATGTCATAATTGAATAATAAATATTTAAGTTTATTTTCATATTGTTAATTACTTTTGTTAATTTTTAATTTTTAATTTCTATCTTAACTATGATATATTTAAAATTCAAGTAATTAATATGAAAAAAAATTCTCACATGCAACACATGTGCTTAATTAGTAGTGCGTATGTGTATGTATGTGTATACAAACACACATATACACTGACGTGGCTGATCAAACCGGTGACTCACGACCTGAAGAAAAAAATAATTCGGCCACTGGGTCGGTTTTTAAAACATTGGTTTCAAACTTGGTTTATGTTGGCCCTGCCAGATCTACTATACATCCTAAAATTCATAGTCATGATAGAAACCCGCCTGACCTTAAAGAGTTCAACTAAGGTATTACAAAATTTTCCCCGTCAACACTAGGGAATGCACCCTAGTTGAACTCTTTTAAGAATTGATAAATTAGTGAAAATTTTGTAACACTGATGTGCAGCCAAATTTAATTGGCTTATATTTCATTGGTTTACATTTTAAAATGTATATTTTTGTGTTTAACAAGATGCACTTACCATCACATGTAATCAATCACTGTCTTTTGCTACAGCTGCAACATATCCTTCTGATCTATATGAGGGATTCTCTATCATATAGATCATAATACCCATAGCTGAGGTCGCGTCTGTGCACCCATGGGTGGAGAGCAAATGTATTGGGAATATCTCTCGATGATGATATTAGAAATGATGATGTTATCATCAGGATATGTTCACAATATACGGCGGGGATATACTGTGGGACGTTGTGGGGGACAATCTGGTGGGGGCTGATTTGAACTCCCATAGGTGCACTGGACGAGTGAACCCGCGAATCACTTTCGTCCATGTGATTGTTCTAGTGCGAGAGCCAGAGGTGGGCGTCTGGTTGTTACAGAAGAATGCGCCTTCACGATGGAAAATTATTTTTTTAATACTAATGCCTTTTACCTCGAATCCTCTGTGAAGATGATACTCAGGTAAACTTCCGTCGAGACAAACTGAAGCAGAAAAAGGAAGAGAGAGTGAGAGACGGTCAAAAGTTGATGAAACGAAATCTAGATCCACCGGATTAGATTAAAGTTGCAGGAAAAAGAAGGAAATGGGAAAAATAAAAATAAAAACCGGAAGCTTTGAGTAGTTTCCGTTGAAGTCTTGCCTACGCCCTGAGCTTTTGCGTTAGGAACGAAAGTCATGTGCCGGATAAGGCGCTTCTTGTAAACAATCCAGGGCGTACATGTTTACAAGATAATGCATCTGGGAAAGATATCGGTTCTGGTTATTGGAAATACCTTTTCGCGTATAATTTAACTTGTCATTTCATCCATCTTGTTATCTTTTATACCCGCCCATTGACCTCATAGTATTACGCCATATCTCGGTTGTAACCGTTAGTCACATTAAAAAGATTAAATATCCATTAGTTTTTTTTCTAAATTTTTTAAGAATTCCTAGAAAACAAATCTGAGAACTCGTATGGCAAAAGGAGACCAAGAAGTACTAGTTCAATGTTAAGTTTTTGCATAGGTGTGTATTCAGAGTGTGCAACATCACATCCATGTCAATAATGATTGAGTAGCCAAGTGGCAAATTAGAATATTGCAATAGATATATTTATATTGCAACCCGGAACCAATGGCGCGGCTGCACGCGATGAACCCAGATGATCGTCCCCCTCAAGGCCGGACCACATTCTGACCGTCCGAGCCCACCTACTTCAAAGCGGTCCCAAGTATAAATAGGGGGCAACCCTCTCAAGGTAAATATCAGGAACCTAGAGTCATGATTTCTAAGAACTCTCGATTTCCTTCATGGCCTTGTTTGAGTGTCCTCACCTCAAGCCTTGCCCAACTAGTGTTGCACCCAAAATAATTTGACTGTCGGAATCTTCACCTCGGGTTAGCACTCAGGGCCTCTAACTTTCTCTCTCTCCACAGGCCCGACCTACCAGTCCTTGGCCGCAATAGACATCGGACTCCTCAATCAGCCCTCGGCTCAGAAGTAAAATTACAGTATTGCCCTCAGCCCATTCTGACCAGCAACAGTGATGTTTATAAATGTCGTTAAAAAAGTGCAGTTTGGGTGACGTTTATAACGTCGCCAAAAAACATAGTTTTGGTGACAATTATAAACGTCGGAAAAAGGCACAATTTTGGTAACGTTTATAAACGTTGGAAAAACTATGTCCCATTAACATATAAATTGGTTTTAGCGACATTTGGGCAAACGTTGACGAAAATTTGCAGCGCCGTTTGTTGTAATTTTGGTGACGTTTGTCTAACGTCGTCAAAACCCCTCTTTTTAGTGATTGTTTAACCAAAGTCAAGTAATGCAACAATACTTGGTTTTTTCAAAAATTGGACATAAGTGTCTTTCTTTGATCCTCTCCCCTTATCTTTCCCAGCAATACAGTACTCTAAATTCTAAAATGGTCACTATATAAAGGACAACACAAAAAAAGAGGATTTTTTTGAGTTGTAGCGCCTTTTGTTATTTAGGTGGCATTCGGTAGTATGTATATATTGTGGATTGGTCCCGTTCATAATAAGATATGGTGTTTTGCTATATGTGGATCATGATTTTTAAAATTGATCCAGAGACCGAACCGGTCAGGGGTCCAATTATCGGGTTGAATTGTTGGCTCGTTCTGACTAAAAAAATAATAAAATTAAAAAAAATTAAAGAATGGTCAAAACTGTTTGAACAGTTAACCGCCCAAGTCAGCGGTTTGCTGACTAAAATCAACGGTTTTTTAAGAAAATCTAGTTTTGGGGAAAACTGAAACCGGTCACCTGACCAGTTCCCAATTTTTCTGGTCTGACTATCCGATCCGGTCTAGTTTTGAAAACCATGATGTGACACAAAATAGCGTGGACAGAGACGGGCCACACCCCAATTTATCATCCACAGTATTTTCTCGTGGATGGTCCACACTATGGTGTGGACAATTTGTGGGAAGGTTTCAGTATAACGCAACTACGTTACATTGGTCCAATCACTCTCATTTTATTTAATCTTTTAATAAGTTTTAACATTTTATCAATAAAATAATAAATTTTAATGTTAATTCTAGCACAAGTCCGACGGTTCTCCTTCTCAACTCTTTTTTCACTATTTAAATATTATTTTTTAATATCTTATCAATAAAATATTATTTTTTTTAAATATTTAAAATAATATTTTCAAGTAATTAAAAAATGCAATTATTGTTTACATAATGATGCCTTTTTTCAATTTATTTACCATATAAAATGCAAAAATTAGACATTTATGATCGACTGTGTAGATTTCCCATAAAATGTATATGAGATACATGGAATCAAAAAGTAAAGTGTGGATTGGCGGTCCACACAATCCATCCACAATTTAGAACAGCTCTGGACTGTGAGTGTGGATTGGTCCCTACCATAGGGTGTGATGTAGACCAATCTACCCACCAATTTTTCATCCACACTCCATAACACCCCCTTAGTTGCAACACAGAAGTATGCATTTGTTTAATACAAATGAGGTATGTACAAGTGGGAGTTTTGGAAAATAAAATAAAATAAACAAACAAAAATACAAAAAATTGTGATGTGAGATATAACATAATTTTCACTTGATTGAAAGTAGGGAGACAATCAATTCAGGTTGGAGTATGAATCTATAGTGTTCCTTTAGCTCCCAAGTTTCACCTTTTTGTTATTATGGAATGATGGTAGGGATGTTCACAGGTTGAATTGGGTCGGTTTGAGTTATTTTTTTCAACCGACCCGACCTAGTCGGTTTACTCATTGACTAAACCAAAACCGATTGACCCTGTAGCAAAACCGACCCAAACATGAAGGGTCGGTTTGGGTTGGTTTATCGGTTTAGTCAATTTAATTGATTTTTATATATTTTAAGCAAAACCGAGTTGTCGGTTTATTTTTTCATACAAACCAAAACCGGCCAGTAATTTTGAAAAATCGACCAACTCAGGTTGGGTTGGGCCGGTTTGGTCAATTTGACATTTAATGTAAACAACCCTAAATGATGGTAGCTGATTAGCCATCTTTGAGCTTGCGAGGTAGTTGCAAATATAACTACGAAAATACCAAGTATTCAAGGAAATTCAAGTAGAGCCGCTTGTTTGGGCATTTCCGTCAATGCACTGTAAAAAAAATGAAGAAACACAAGACACACTTCGGTAAACAATAGCTTGGTGGGTTTATTGGTGAACAATAGCTTGGTGGGTTTATTGGTGAGTAGTGGGTAATGGTGGCGATGGGAGTGCGGGACTCGAAGGTTCAACTCCACTATACTAAGGTTTTAAAAACCGACCCAAAACCAAAATCATTCTGGCCACCAACTTCTGGGTCGTATGGTTTGAATGGATGGCCCATTCCAATTTAAAAAAATAAATAAAATAAAAAAACAACCAAAAACTTGAACGGATTGAATCGACTGGATCAACAGTTTGACCACCCAGGTCAGTGAATTGCTGACCATTTCAACAGTTTTTGACCAAAGACTAGGTTTAGGGTAAAATAGAACAAGTTGCCTGGATGGTTCCCAGGCCGAATGTTCCAACAGTCCAGATCAATGGCGGTTCAAAAACACTGCACTAGGCTATACCAATATAGCCCAGATTTCTCAAGAAGTTGTTTATCTTGTCCTTGCTCAGAAGTGCATGCACTGATTGTTGAACGCAGACAGATGTTCACTTAGGTCGGTGTACAAGACAGCATTTATTCCCCAGTGTTGGACATAATAACATTATAGAAAGGAGGTTGTTCGTTGTATGATGGGCCTCCATACATCAAGACAATGAGCACTCACTAATCACAATTGACAATGAATCTGGCCATAGCATAGTGCATCATGGTGCCCATGTAGCAGAATAGCACATATTTAAGCTCATCAGATACCTATTTCACCAAGATCAACATTGTGAGTTGAATGATATCTGTAAAAATGAATTAATCTTTCCATTTCAATATTTTCCCTGTGCGTACAAATTTCTCAGATCTTACAGCATTATCAATGAGTAGAAATCAAGAAAAAAGAACATCCTTTCATGGCTATACACAACCAAAAAATAAAGAAAGTTTCTTCTCTGTTTTACAGCCAATGGTTAGATTGTCCATCATGTTAGCTTGTTATCTTGTATATTCGAGTTCTTCCAATTGATAATGACATCTCATAAACCTTCAGTTTGTGAAACTGCTTGCCATGACATCCTGTATCTCATTCTTATATAAGCAATTTGGTTGTCCATTTTTTTAATCAGTAATTTGGTTGTATCTATTGTCAGATTGAACTTCGACCTCCTGCTTATATCTTGAACACATCCATAGAGGCCCAAAATTTTTCAAAAGCAGTTACTGGGCCAAGTCTAACGCATCTAAGTTTCCTTCAAAACCACTAAAAGATGGAAAGAAAATAAGGTCAGTCCAGTCTGATACCCCTTTCTCTGGCTGCTTCTACAACAGCAGTTATGTTTCCTATTGTGCTAGACAATTTGAAAAAGGATTTCCATAGGCTAATGGAAAAGGGATACACTGATAAGGCCCTCTGATGAAACCTCTCAGAAATGGATTGGGTTACCTCTAGATTACCCAAAATGCCTGCTGCTTCAACCCATATAGGTTCTGGTGCCACTGGGACCGTCTGAAAGATGGAATTGACCAGGAGAGAGCTTGCCCAAAACACAACACTATGAGAAGTAATTGCACCAGAATTTGAAACATTAATCATCAACTTACAAATCGACAATGCCAACTGATAGTTTGCCGGTGAAATCTCCATTATAGCCTCAACAAGATCCACAAAATCCTTAAGTTGACCGAATTTTTCAGGCAAAAGAGACGGCCCATGCCATGCTTCGAGAACAGAGTTTATTAGAGAGCAATCAAAAGAAACTGGACCAAGAATGTTATTGATCAGCTGCCGTAATCTTGGTTTCTTGATATTTTCAATGAATTTTCTAGACAATGGCTGGGAACTAGGAAAAGACCAGTCATCAACCAAGTACCTACTCAAAAAGCTCACTATTTCATTGGCATGAGTATCCTCCATTGGTTCTGAACAATCAGCAAGCAAAAACCTGGCATGCTCTCTAACACAGTACTCATAATCCTTGGGAGAGGCTACTTTCAATGCCCTATCAATTGTCCTACGAGCTTCAGTTAAATCTTTTTGCAACAATCTATGGAGAGAAAGATTAAGTAACCCAAACAATGCATCTCTTGTATTAGACAAAGCAGAAGAGTCTTCTTGATTCACAGATAAAGGTAATTCCAGTAAGAGTAACTCATTATCCATGACACTATTTGTCTTCTCATTTTGAGGACACTGAGCCTTCCAAACAGATTGAAACCATCTAACCATCAGTTCTTTCGCTAAATTAACTTTTCCATTCTCCAAAGCATACTCAGCATATTGATTCCATATGCACTGAACTCCAGGGGTATCACTCGGCCAACCACTCAAAGCCTCTTCAAATCCTTCAAAACCCAAACCCTCAAATTCATGATCATTCAGTCGAGCTGATAACAGAAAGAGTTCTAGGCAAGTAGGATATTTTTTAAGGTATTTGCCCAACAAATTCTTACTGTAGTCTAAGCCTTCAAGTGCTGCCATACACCTAACATGACTCACAGCTAACAGGTGTGCTGATCTGAGAGCGGCTTCCCTTGTATCTGAGCTGGAAGCAACTGACCCCACAGCCATTTCCATCAGTTGTACAACCAGTTGTTTCTCACCAGGTGTTAACTGAACTGAAGGCCATTCTATCATCGTATGGAACTCTTTCTCAAACTCAAACTGCCTTACTACTGCATCAGGCATCTTTTTGTAGATCACCAAGTACAGACAACAAACCCAGAAGATACATTTGTCAGATACAGTTAAACATACCAGGATATCTGAGAGCAACAAAGAATGGGTGCTGCTACAATCTTTCACAGTCAGTAAGAGTGTCTGTATTCTTTGGATGGCCTTCCCCACATCCCCAGACATGCACAATAAATCCATCATCTGTAAAAACAAGTCCAAGATGCATGCACTAGCATGTTTTATATCCCTATCAGGAGAAGATGCAATGCGGCAAAGTGCCAACAGTGCATTATCATATGCAAGCAACTGATCATCAAGTTGTAAGCGACTGTTGATGTACATAAGCCAGAGCTCATAAGAACCTTCATTATGGTGGATCTGGTGAACAAGATATGATGTTGACATAATTTGCATTTCAGTTCTCCAAGGAAAAAAGATTAAACGATGTAAATGAATAGATGAATTCTCTGCATCATAAGAAAACTACCCAAACAATAACGGTCAAATGCAAGATGTGCACAAGGAAAAGTTCCCAATGCACAGCTAAGATGGTAAAATCACTTAATGCTTTGATATTGCTATATGCGTCCTTTTTCTTTAGTTATTTTTAAATCCTCCATTTTTCATGTGTGATGCCGCATATCTTTATCTAAACTGGAAATGAACTATGAACCTCAGAATGCAACAGAGACACCTAATTGGGCTGCTTGAAGAAACCAACTACATGACCTTCTGATATCTCTGGACTCATCAATTCCACAAAATCTCTCTACTCATCAAGTCATGTTTGAGGAGCCATTGCTTGGTGCAGTGGTTAAATCCCAGGCTGACAAGCTTGAAAATGTGGGTTTGAGTTTGAGAGAAGCAACTTCATGCACAAAAATACCAAAGGTTAGGTCCATATCCAGCTCACCCTTCTGAAGACCCCAGATAGCTTGGAGCAACAGAGCCAAGTATATTGGTGGGGGTTGTGCGCCCACCCCACCCCCCCAAAAAAATAAAAAAAAAAACTTGAAACTGAGATGTGAAGGATCACTCTCTAGTGCTCCTCCAACTCCCAAAATTGAAAAAAGAAGGTTTACTTTTTCTTTAAAAAATCTGTAATAGATCCAAACCTTCCCGTCCCATTTCTCTCAAAACCTTACTTTTTTTTATCGATAACAGAACTCAAAACCCTACTTCTTCTATTCCCTATTTCACTTTCTTGTTTAACTTGCCCCCCCCCAAAAGAAATGCTTTTTTCATGCACTTAGTTGGAAAAGGTCCACAAAACATACATACTTTCATCTTCAATTTTTTTAGTTCTAATTTCACATGGTTTCGGTTGAGGTTGGGATGATGGATGCTCAGAAAGGTCAATGAGGTTTAAGTTGGTTTGTAATATTCTCTGTATTGCTATTTATCGAAAAAAAAATATTCTCTGTATTGCTTCTAACTTTCCTCCCTATCCATCAAGTAATGTCTTCAGGATTTGAATTTGACTACTTTTTTTCTTGGTGGTTAATTGAGATTTTAATGCAGTGGTATCAACTACAGGTTCCAACCCTAGCGAATTTTCAATTCTCCATGTCTTTTGAGTTTCCTTTTTCATTTGCCGCTATAAACAACACTAGCTATCCAGAGTCTCATTGAAATTATTTGGTGTTCTCAGCATGAGTAGGCTAACTCATTGCAACTTTCCAACAGTTGCTGAACATCCACATGATGCACTGCCATTTAGGGCTGTCAATGGACTCCGAAAGTCCAAAACCTGATCCAACGTCAATTTTATTATTCCGGATTCAGATGTGGCTGTACTCTATGACCTGGCAAAAAGTTGACCCAACCTGTGAACCCGACCCAACCCAACCCGAAAGAGACAGGGGGTCTCATATCTAGCTACCTTAATTTGAGAATGACCTAAGCCGGCCCAACCAAATTAGGACTATGTATGTATAGTTAGAAATTTTCATTCTTTAATTTTTACCAGTGTTTTAAAAGCACAAGGGCCAATTTGCGCCTGAGGTGCACAGCCTTTTGAAGCAAGGCGCAAAATTACAAAAAAAATGATAAAAATTTAAAAAAATGTCAGAAAATTCAAAAAAACCAAAAATTTTATTAAAATGCAAAAAAAAATAAAAAAAAATTAAACATAATGTTGATAAAAAATCTAAACTTAAATTTTAAAATAAATGTTTTAAAAAACCCACAATCTCTTTTTCCTCGATTGCATTACTTCAAGTAGCTAATGTGATGTAAAACATATTGCATTCTTGATTCTATGAGTCACCTTTGTACCACACCCCTCGAGGAAAGCCTGAACAAGTTCATGTTAGGGTCTTAAATTCTTATTTCTTACATATAAGAATTTAAGACCCTAACATGAACTTGTCTGGGCTTGCCTCGAGGGGTGTGGTCGTGGGTCTAGGAGCGGAGCCCCCGGCCCAGTAGTTAGGCCCAAAAAAGCAAAAAGCGCAGAATTTTAAAAAAGGCGCATGCCTGGGCTGGGGTGCAAGGCGCATCAGGCATGCGCCTTTTGAAAGGGATGCACCTAGGACCTAGGCACGCCTCAAGCGTGCCTTTTAAATCACTAATCTTTACTATTTATTCTTTAATCTTTGAATTTTTGAAAATTTTCAAGTTTTTTATTTTATGTTTGGAATTTTAAGGTTAATTCCTTTAATTTTGGCGTTTTTCATGTGTTTTTTCTTTATATTTTAAAACTCCAGTTATTTTTAGGATTGACCCATGGGTCAACCCTAACCCAAACATTTAGGGTTAGGGGCATTTGCTAACCCAAGCCGAAGTGTCTTGACCCAACCCAATTGCCAAGTCTATGTGCCATTCAAATAGAAGTTAAGATCCGCTCAATCATCTGTATTTCATGTCAGGATAAGGCATGGAGGATGATGACAATAAGAAAGTCATACAGCATTATATAGTTTCAACTTCTAAGAAAATTAGAGTTCCACATATCCAAAACTTGAAGAACATCTAGAAAATAATAATTTTAATATCAAATCATATCCACTCAAGGATGGCTACAATAAACTTGATGACAATATGATGAAAATAAATAAATCAGTGAACATTGTACACTGACTGGATGAACTAAGTTCACAAATAATCATGACCAAACATCTATAATCTATATATCTGATTTACATTCATAGGTTAGAATAGATAAATAGTATTATCGTTCCTTGAGAAAAATCAGCAAATAAATCAATGAATTGTCAAAAAAGAATGGCTGGAAAAACAATAATGGCAGAGAGAAATAATGAATCAACATTCAATTTGTAGTTCAAGAAGATAAGGTATTTGATTTTAGAGATGAATAATGTTAGGAGTCCCAAAGCCCATTTACCTTACATGTCAAAAAAAGCAAAAAGAGAAACATACCGCATGAAAAAACATGTCATCAGTTCCAATAGCCTTTTCATCCCTATAGTAAATATGCAGATAAACAATCCAGAGGACCACGGATGTTGGATCAGTCTCAAGAGATCGTGACAAAACAGATAGTGCCTGCAATATAATTGTAAGAAACATAAAAGACAATAATGACCAGGTTTCGGAATTATACTTAGACAGGATCAAGCATGGATATAAATGTTTTAAATAATCAAAAAATGAAACAAATTTCAGTTTTATATGGCATGCACAGATATATATAAATACATTCACATGACATGGAAATTTGACCAAATCAACTGCATGCTGGACTACCTATCAACCACATTTATTTCTGGGGTCAGATGACAGTCCCAATAGTTTAACTTCCAGTCCAACCCAGGTCACAGAACACAAATAAATTTCAAAAACATGTTTGTAGTTGTTAATATTTTTAAGAACAAGCCAGATGCATCACCTTTTTCTTCCCATCTACTTTGTTGACCTCCTGATTGAGAAAAATAAAAGCCATTTCCAAGACTTGCTCAGGATCAGCTGAACCATGGATGACTTGCCTCTGAAGGACACACGTAAGGAGTTAGAATAGTTCTGGAACATGACTCAGATAGCATGACTGGACAACTCTAAGGATTAGAAGAGAAACTTGGAAAAAACACAAATTTTCCAAAGCACTGCACTCCACGTGACAAAAAACTTAACCACTGATATTTCTACCAACTTGCAAGGAAGAAGATACAAGTAGCACATATGTTGTACACGACTAGATATTGCATCCAAACAAAGAATACATGAAAAACAAAAAGATCAGAAAATAACTAATAGCTTTTTTATAAGCAAAATAACTAATAGTTTATTCAAAAATAATGGTTCCAATCTTGAAATGAAATAATACTAAAGGTGAAAATAGAGCTTAGTTTGTATAAATTAAAGAATGATCCCAATGGTAAGAAATCTGCAGGTATTTACCATACTTGCTATACGTTCTCGTTCTGATCATCTTTAATAAGATAGATACAATTAGGACTGTCAATGGACCAGATATTGGTCCAATCTGATCCGGTCCAGTATGAGTCCTTTACAGATGAACATGGACCAAGTCTAATCCAATCCGATGAATACTTTGGACCATCCTGGACTAGTCCGATTCAATGTCTAGACTGTCCAAACTGTTCAAATTGGTTTAAATTTAGATTGGATCCAACCCAAACATGGTTCATTGGCACCCATACTCTTATGTCAATGGACCAGATATTGGTTCAACCCAACCCAGTCCAATATAAATCCATTACAAATGGATCAGGTCCAATCCAATTCAATAAATACTTTGGACCATTAATTCTGAACTGGTCCAATTCAATGTCTTATTGGTTCGCCCAATCTGTTCAAAATTGATTTTGATTCAGATGGGGTCCAACCCAACCCTGATCCATTGACACACCTACATACAATTTAACACTATAAACAGTTGTTTGATCAACAATAGAAATTTTGTTTCAGTTGTAACATGCACAATTTGGAGAAAGCAAAAGGTCTGTCAATTGAGTCTCTCAAACAAAATGTTTCTAGCAACTTCAAACATAACCATTCACAACAAAAGTAGAAATGCAAGATACCTTGATAATATAATCCATTGAACTATAGAATTTAAAAGAAGAAGAAGAAGAACATATCAACAAACCATTGCTTCATCTTGACTATGGAAATATAAAGATTGCCTGGTCCAACTGTCACTGTGACGCAACAGAGATGCATCTGAAGGAATGTTTCTCTGCAAGCAGAAAGGAAGAGACAAAGAAGTGCTGAAACCCCTTTGCCAGCATTGTCCAATACTCCGAGCCAGTATCGATTCACAAGAATGCAAGTCAGCTTTAAGAAGATCTGTGCCAACTAGATATGTCACTGGAGCTGGCATTGGATGATAATTAAGACATTGAGGAGGTATGCATGCTCTATTAGGTTTTTCAAGAGGTGATGATGGTTTAACATGGCAATCTGCATAAGAAAATCATTTTTTAGATTAAAAGAAAGATTGCATCAAGGCTTGGAAAATTTGTAAAGATTTTGTTAATACCAGAACTATCAGAATCATCAATCTGCTTCATATTTCTCTGAGAGTAGTCCCTAAAATGCTGCCAAGAACATTCTTCGTTGTTACATTTACCTCGGAGCTCAAACATACAGAGAGGCCAAAGAGGATCAATTGAAAGGTCACAAGTATAAGACCCCATTTCTCCCATGCTTCTACCTCTTGAAGTTTCTGTTGTCCTCAAAACATCAAGCATAATCTCATTATACCCAACACCAGTGTGCTCTTCATGTGAAATCTCATCTAGGCACTTATGATGATTAGCAGTCTGGGATCGGCTTATGCTGATTATAGGTTTAAATTTCACATAACCAAATGTGCACCTCACATCTGAAGAAGGTAAGACAGATACAGATGTAATTGAACTATGACTTTCTTTCAAATAGGACTTGTCCTCATTGGAATTGACAGTACCGTTAAATTCACCGCCTAAAGAACTCTTATCACCACAGCTCTTGTCTGTGATTTGCAAAGAAAGCTTAGAAGCACCTCTCACTGAACGAAAAAAGAAATATAAAGTTACCAAATCAATCAAACAAAATCCCATATGATTTGATTACTGCCAAAATACACAACCTATATTAGGTGACAGATGAAATCTAGAATCAAGTCAGGTTGTAGGTCTGGTAAAAGAAATGGACGTAGAATCAAAGACTAGATACCTCAGATTCTTACTGAAATCCAATTCTGGACAGAAGCCAAATTGTAGAATGTTATCCAAATAGCCCTTAAGCTCTCTTAAGCTCTAAAAAGTACAAGCTTCCTACCTCATATCAAGGTTCAGCCAAAATATATACAACAATATTCAAGGAATTCCACAGATTCTAGGATAAGCATCATCAAATTCAAAACTGTCCTTATTTATAATTTATATAGGCATAAGATGTTATGACAATTCTTTTTCAAAAAACAAAAGTAGGAAGTCAGGCCTATATGATAAAGGATTTAAAAACATGGATGAGAAATCATCATAAACTGCAAACTATATGCTTTTCACCTTTTCTAAATTCTAATAGCTTCTAAATCTTGTACAACCATGAGGATGAAGTACCAAAAATACAACCATTTACAAACTTAGATGTAGTTATATATTGAACTGGAACACAAAATTCTGATGGCAGATTTATCACCAAAGTTAAAACCCAGAAGAACCAGAATGTTGAACTTAAAGGAAACTTGAGCTTTTGATAGAATATTAACAGATAAAGAATCCCAATAGTGTAACACTAAAAAACACACTTCTGAAAAACTAGTGAACAGAAAATACCTCCAGTAGAAGAAACTTGGTTTTGTTCCACTTCCAGGACTGTTTGGTTGCCCATAATCCGATCAGCTGTCTTATTTCCAAAATCACTTCCTGTTCCTTTTTCAATAGTGCACCCCCTCTTCAAGCCTATACCACTTTCTTTCGACAAAATGTTAGTTCCTAAACGTGCAAACAGTTCAGACCTCAAGGAAGCTTCAAGAAGGGCAGGATCCCGGATACTATCAATTGAATACTTCCTTTCCAACCTGGCAGGAAAGCCCATTTCCTTCTCTATATTTTCCTGCTTGCTATCACACTGTGACCTGCACTGAACAGATTTGTTGTCAAAAGGAAATGTCTCTTCATCTTCATCTGCTGGCACGTCTGGGTGGTTTGAAGGAGTGCATACTCCATTCACAGCACTGTTGTCCTTGTGATGTAATGGTTCTGATGTACTGGCATCAGGTTCACTACATGGTTCAGAACCTAAATTTTGCCCACTCATGGGCTGGTAAGGTGCATTAAAAACAGTACCATCTCTACATTGAATATTTGAATCACCGGCCAGCTGATTCAATTCTTCCAGTTCAGCCTGCATTTGATGGCCTAAAGTGGGCGATTGGTCCAGGTTAGCTTCAGGAACAATATTTGAGGAATTTAATCCAATTTCTGTACATTTATTCCACCCAGAACTCCACAAAGAATTGGAACCCTCCATCGTAAAAGCTCGAAGCTGAGCTGAAAACAGCTCTCTTCTCCGATAAAGAAGAGTACATCTGGCATTAGCCTCAACCAAAGCTCTTTGGGCTTTACGATAAGCTTTAAGTGCTTTTCTTTCTTCAAGTTCACAATGACGTCTGTGCTCTTGTGCCTCCTCCAACTCTTTATCTTGCAATTCCTCAATTTTTGCTAAAGATTCAATATCCATGCTATCATGTCCCAAGAGATTTAGCTGACCAGAACAATTTAACAAGCATGTGGTATTCGGAAATGCCTAGCATTAACCAAAAAAATAAATTTACCACACTGGAAACAAAGTAGCCAAGGAAAATGTAATATACAAGCTCTACATTCCTAAAAAACTTGAACTTACATCAGAGGTTCTCATATTGCTTTCCAGAACATGGAGGGAACACTTATGACATGTACTATCAGATATGGGCTTAAGTGTCCTATCACCAGATGAAATTTCGTTATACTCACTGCCTCTCACTAAGTGTTCAGAAGCTGACTTGTTCTGAAACATGGATGAACGAATCCCCCCAAGTCTACTAGGAAATTTTACCATGTCAGTGTTCTGCAAAAGTAGAAGATTAAAATGATAAAAAGGAAACAGTAGGCAATTGAGCAAACTCAAAATCATCTGGATGTGGTTATGTACAAATTTAATTAAAAGCAACAGTAAGTTTGACCACATTATTGAGGTTAATCACGCTACAAACTCACAGACACTTTGGTGCAAACCATCTCAGACATAAAAATTAAAATGAATATGAAATAGGGAAATATTTCATTAAACCATCCACATTGTGAGAACAAGAAGTGGTTAGGACCATATCCAGCTGCATAAAGGTAACATAGAGAAGAACACTTGAACAGTTATATCTTCCTACATGCAATGGGTAGGCTTTATAATACTTTCCTACATGCAATGGATAAACATTATAATACTATGTAATTATAGCTAAATTATAGTGAAGATAATAAAACTTATAATTAGTGACTTTTTCCCAAAAACAAAGAAACAAAGTGTAATGTATTTGTAAATATTCACCAATGTAGTGGATTTTGTTGTTGTCATTTTTGCCATTCCTAACAATTAAAATCAAGCATAAATACATGTTTTTCTATTTGAAATTTTTAAAACTGAACGTTTTTAAGACCATGAAATATTTATTCCATGCTTTGAAAAGCTACAAAGAAGAATGAATGTGTTCTTGAGCCACTGTAGAAACATGGATAGGGTTAATGATGGAACGAACAATGAAACTTTGCAACAGCATTTTTGTAAACGTTCACTTGCATCACATACACAAGTGATCCGTGCAATAAGGTCACCCATAACACAGCTCTCCCACTGTAGTTACCTTAGCCCCAGGTCATGCCAATCAACAATATTGGAAAATGGCAGCTAACTTCATAACTAGTACTGAAACTTGAAAGCCGGTCACCTTTTGAGTCTCTTTATACAGCCTGCTTTGAGTCTTATAACCTTCTGTAAGATCGATGTAATGTGTGGGACCCAACTGAGAAAATGAAAAATCCACAGTAGCCAAGAATGGTTAATAAATTTTTTTATTTCATGGAAAATGTCAATATAGTTTCACAACGTTGGATAGGGTTAATAAATTCTTATAAGCTTCTGTAGAAACATGGATAGGGCTAATGATGGAACGAACAATGAAACTTTGCAACAGAATTTTTGTAAACATTCACTTGCATCACATACACAAGTGATCCGTGCAATAAGGTCACCCATAACACAGCTCTCCCACTGTAGTTACCTTAGCCCCAGGCCATGCCATTCAACAATATTGGAAATGGCAGATAACTTCATAACTAGTACTGAAACTTGAAAGCCGGTCACCTTTTGAGTCTCTTTATATGACCTGCTTTGAGTCTTATAAGCTTCTGTAAGATCGATATAATGTGTGGGACCCAACTGAGAAAATGAAAAATCCACAGTAGCCAAGAATGGTTAATAAATTTTTTATTTCATGGAAAATGTCAATATAGTTTCACAATGTTGGGCCCACATTCCTGGAAAACCACTCATGAAAACCAACAACACTGGCAACCACCAAAGTCATATTATATCAGGGACATCTTCAAAAATCAGCTATTGATCCAAAAATATATATTCACAAATCAGCTCAAGATGCATTCAAATGGGTAGAAATCTTGAATGTTAAATAAGACAATGATTCGGTAGCTTTAGATTTCTCACATGGAATAAGCTTTACAACACATATCTGATCATGGATGAAATTCATCAATTCAGAAATTTATGTTACAAAAAATGTTAAATATTGATTAGGAAAAAAAGGACAGAAAAGCAAAGGATGGCATAGAAAAAGGTCAGTATTAAGTTGTGAAAACTCAAGTAAGATAAATAAAACATAGTATACATTTACTTGTTCCTTTGGGGAATGCACCCTGAGCTGGCAAGCAGGTCCATCATCTACTCTTGATGTCATCTGCATTAATAGTGAGCTTTGATTTAATGAAGTATGAGAACCCATCAGCTTAGCGCTCTTCTCAGACTGATTGCAATTCATAGAGACACCACCACCTGATAATTTGCAAGGACCCTGCTTATTAAGCAACTCAAAGTTCAGTGCATTAAATATGGTTTCAATGGGACTGAAGATTTACCATCTTTCACCTCAGTTAGTAAATTGCTTGATGGAACAGGATTCTGTTCATCGCCTGCTACTCGCCGTTCATCTGTGCTTGGACTTTTGGTTCCCTCAGGAATTTCTTTGGAGTATTGGCTGTAAACCACCAACTCTCTGTCTGTAAGAGTGTTGTTCATTGACGACATTTTTGGTTCTGATACAGATTTAGAGGCTGGTCTCAACTTCTGCTGCTGACAAACTGATTTGAGCTTATTTTGGCAAGTTTCATCAAGTTTCAAACGCTTGTTCTCCCGTTCATTAGGAGATGGCTGTATGGTATTAGCAGAAGCTGTTCTACCCTTTCCAACAGCATTGTTGGTGAGCTTTCCACCACTGTAACCCTTACGTGAACTTGAAGTAGTTTCCTTGTTTTTCTGGGCAGACTTATATTGAAGCCTCAGTTCATTTTCTCGTATGGCAATTTGTTGGCGTAAGCTCTCAAGATTGTTATTGTTCAAATTCATACCTTGGTTATGCACTCGGTCACAACTTGCCAACATCTTACTGACAGAATCTAAATTTCGCACACGAGATGCCTGTTCAAGTGAAGGTCTCGATCCCCTGGAAGTGGCTCCATTGATTTTGGTCATCGAAGTGATAAAAGTGCGACTCAATGGGAGTTTCTTTGGCACTGTTCTCACTTGGTTATTTGAAGTTCGTTGCAACATATCTGCTTTTGACTGAAAAAGTTGTCGTTTAGATGCATCTACTGCAATAGAGCTGACATTCCTTTCCAAAGATTTTTCTGGTTTATACTCTTCAGAATCACTTCCACTGTCATCATCTGAGAATCTTATCACAAGATTATTATTTGTCCCAGAAGGAAGATACCAACTGGAAGAATTTTGATGATTACCCGGTCTGGATGGTGCTGGACTAGTCTCCAAGTACTTACGATGGTTTTGTTTCACAGATAAAAGTTGAGTGCGACCAGAGCTTACAGGACCATCTATCAATAAAGATTCTGTTAGTTAGATTAGGTACTTGGGAGTTTTACTAGAGGATTCTTTAAAAATAAAATATAACTGTATTGATATTTCCAAAATGTGTGTGTATGTGTATATATCTGATTGAGCAAGTATTGAATATATGTATCAATTGCTCCCAAAGGGGGGGGGGGGGGGTAAACATCCTGGTTCTAACACAATTCCGAAATAACAGGCATGCCTACCACAATAAAGAATACTTAAATTACACCTCATCTGAGGAAAGAACCAAACAATGATCATACTCAACCCCTAATGAGAGGGGGCTTAGAATTGTATTGAGAAGTCATCCACTATGAAGGTCATATGCAAGTTGAATGTTTGAAAATGGAGTTAGGTAACTGGAACTTGCCATCATTAAAGAATGATGCTTGTCACACTTTGTATTGTAATCCATTCTTTTCCACACATTAATGTAAACAATAAAAAAGGACAGGCGATCATCATTATCACCCATGCCTTATCCCAACTATATGGAGTCGGCCACAATAAAAAAAGGACAGGTAATATAAACCAAAATATGCAGTAACTAGTAATAAACTAAAGATGGATGCTAAACAGAAAACAGGGTGCATATTAGACAATGAAAATATAGATGTTAGAATAAGATTAACCAAGAAGAAGAAAAGCATAAATAAAATTGTTTCCATGTGTATGTCAACATCTAAGAAATTGTATAAGATTTTGAAAAATGCTCAATCTCAAAGATCAGGAAGGATGGCTTCCATGCCTAATCTCACAAAATGGCGGTCTTGAGGTGGATTGCCCCATTATAGATGGTTGTGTTACTAAGGCGGAACTTAATGCCTTGCTTGTGTCAGCTTGTTTATCTTTTTTGGGACCGAGACTGGAGGCATTATCCGCTAAGTGAACCAGATTTTCAGTTTTGAAATAACTTGGTTGGTACTCATGAGAATATCCCTTTCTAAGAAGTTTTGCAGAACATTTTTTGATTTTCTTGAGTGGAGACACTAAAAATGTCTGGGTGCTCTGACTATCCAGTTACAGTAGCAGGTGTGCAGAAAGACCAACTGATCATAGTGACGTCAATGAAGACAAATAGGAGGTACTAAGTTGAAGTTTTAGGGCCTGCTCGTTTGCTCTGAAGTCTAACATCTAAAAGTGCAATAATTACATTAAGAGGTATACTGGTATTGGTGAACTTTTCTTTCCTCTGAACTCTGAATGTAGAGAATGTTGTTCTGAATTCTGAAAATTATCAAATATCCAGTTTGACCCTATATATGAGAGTTTCTGTTTGTCTTTTTGCGGGTATCATTGGAAAACACAAAGTTGTATGATTGGCTGATTGCACTTTAAGAAATAAGAGATAAGAGGAAACGAACACCCATTTTTCTTTTAAAGTTAAAAGATTTCTCTTAAGAAATAAGAGTTAGGAGGAAACAAACAGGCCCTTACTCTTAATCAGAGAAAAGCTCGCACTAAACGATGTCAAATTTTAAGGAAGGAAGATTAATCAAGAAGCTTGCAGTAGTCGGCTCAAAAAATTTTGAAATAGAACAAAGGAGTGTCAACCAAGAAGAAGACTTCACAGTAACAGAAAGAGGTAGGGGAGAATGGACACGAATCTTCCTGTTTGAGGAGGATATTCTCTGGATCAGGGGTTTCATTCAGGAAGCAATGGAAAATCAACGATCATTCATCGCTGATCGCAAGAGGGTATCCAAAGGAAAAATCCTCTGCTTGCAACTTAAAGAAAACAAGTTGGGGCAGATATGTCCAAGTCAGTTGTTGGGAAAAATCAGACAAGGTAAGAAGCATCTGCATTCCAGAAGAGCCAGTCAAAGGCGGTTGGAACATTTTCGTCCAGCTGTTGAAGTTCTTCTGTATCCCCAAAGCGAACCCCTATCCTGAAGGTTTTTCTTTCCTCTGCTCGAATCCAGGAGTAGGATCATCAAGACGGGGCTCAGTGTTCATCTCCGTCATCCACTAGGATAAATCGTTCGGTATGTTTGCTCAAAGCCTACTTCGCTGAACTGGAGAGAAGTAGAGCTAGGATTGTCAGCAAACCTTCACTCTGAATTTCTGTTGAAACTGATTCCTCTTGAAGAAAACAGAGCAGTGGGTTTTGCTCCAACGGAAGATCTGGTTTTAGCCTGAATTAAACAAAAATCTTTCCATGTTCAGTAACTGGGTTACTATAGAACAATGGTGGCCAAATATAAATGCAGTCCCAGAACTGTTAAACTTCAACAGTTGGATAAAAGTGAGAGGACTACCATTCCACCTTTGGACGAAGGAGATTTTCTCATTAATAGGAGATCTCTATGGAGGCCTTGAAGAAATAGACCATCGACTGTCAAACCCTTCTGATTTGAGCTTCACTAGGATTAAGGTGAAGAAACGTGGTGTTCACGCCATCCCTCAGCTGATCCCTCTCCTTAAAAGAAATGTCTAGTTCTACCCAAGGTCTTAAAAGGCTAAAGGCGGAGGTGGGACAGTTAGTTCTTAGAGAGGTGAGGCGTAAGCCTCAAAGTAAAAAAGATAAAAATTATAGATATAGTCAATAAACAATAAAGGCATTAAAAAACATGAAATTGGAGTTTTGTGTGATTTTGTTTGGTTCATCTAATCTATTAATGGTCCAATGACCATAACAGGATCTCCTAAAAGCAAAAACCTTATACACACTACAAGCATGTGCATCCAACCACCCATTGGGAATTAGAATGGTCTAAATGGAATGGACCATTCTGATTGGTTTAGATGGGATTCCAATTCTGCCCAACAAACCAGTTGTATTTTTTATTTTGATCAATAACTGTGAAATGTATTAATTAAGATTAAGAAAAATTACAAAGCAAGGGGGCTAAACAATCTTATCTCCCTAGAACAATCATTGAACACCAAAATACAATTACAATATGGCCCAAAATATAGAGTTTCTGTTCACCCCTTGCCTAGCTAGACCATCTGCCAGTGAGTTTGCACTTCTCTTTTCATTGTTGTAATTCCATATCCTAGAGTTATCCTCTTTTAACCAGTTCACCACAAATTCAGAGTCTCCTTCTATGATCAGCTTGCTAAATTGCATATCCTTGACTCTTTGTACCCCTTCAAGAGCTGCAAGTATCTCAGCCCTCAAGGAATCTCCCTCCCCTATTGGTCCAGAAAACATAACTAACAGATTCCCATGTTCATCTCTTATTGCTCCTCCTATTCCGGATGGCCCTGGATTACCCATACTGCTGCCATCAAAATTCAGTTTAATAAAGCCATGAGGTGGAGGAATCCAACCAGAGTTTGATGCCTTCTTAACTAAAGCTAATTCTGCAATCTCCTTCCAGTTTTTTAGCATCTCATCTACTAAGAATTCTGCAAACAATGCCAAAGTTTTCAGCCAATGTATCACCCTAATATGGATGACCTCCAATATTACTTCCAAGCTTCTCTCCTTTTTTGAGAAGATCCGTGAGTTTCTCTCCTCCCAAACAGTCCAACAAACTGCAGCCCTCATACATCTCCACATAATCTTAGCCCTTTTTGTTGGCCAACTCGGCATGGAACTGAATAAACTTTGCACATTCAAAGGGGGTCCACCTGCACCCAAACAAAGAAGTACACCATTCCCAAATGACTTTAGTAAATTGATAGGAAATTAGTAAATGGTATTCAGACTCACCATCAGCTTTACAGAAAGCACACCAGTGAGGATACAGACAACTATTGGGTCTTTTTCTTTGAAGTAAATCACCTATATTAACTCTTTCCAAAAAGGCTTCCCAACAGAAACTCCCAACCTTTGGAGGTATAAGAAGACACCACACCTCTTTAACAGGGAAGGACAGACCCAAAGAAGAAGGTTGTGTTAGGGCTTTAAAGAAAGAAGCACATGTGAAAGAACCCGAGGGGGTAAGTGTCCAAATTCTACTGTCTGCCTTTGTTGGCTCTAGGAAGACCCCTTCAAGAATGGATAACAAGGATAAAATACAATCAAACTCTGTGTCCCTAATTTCCCTTCTAAAGCCCAAGTTCCAGTTGAACCCAGAAGCTGAGTTAGAAGGAACAAGGAAGGAGGAAACTGGTTCATTTTTAAATGTGGAAAGAGTGAAAAGACTCGGGAATTGGTCTTTTAAGGGAGAATCCCCAATCCAGATATGTTCCCAAAAATTGATGAGATAGCATGAGTGCAAGTCATACCTGATCAATGGAGAGAACAATGGAAAAATAGCTTGAATAGCTTTCCAAGGTGTTGCTCTTGTAGTCCTTGCCAGAATCCCAGAATACCATCCATTGTTTGCTACCCCATGAATACTGCCCACTATCTTCACCCACAGTTTATCCTTCTCCAAAGAAAATCTCCACAGCCACTTCCCTAGTAGTGCCAAATTCCTATTCCTTATGTTCCCAATACCCAATCCTCCCTCCCTCTTGCTCCTACAAACCATCCTCTAGTCTGCTAGCCACCCTAACTAGAATCTTAAAGACTAATAAAAAGTAGACAAGAAGGTTAGCTAATGTAGACCTGATTAAAGTGATTCTCCCACCCAAAACTCATCTTTATGAGGGTTATCTCCCAAAGGCAAACCGAGGTAGTTTAAGGGCCAATTAGAAACTGCACACTCTGATGTCTCCCCCTCCCCCATATTGACCCCAACTAAACAATTCTTCTCAAAATGCACCTTAAGGTTTGACATTTGCTCAAAGAGTTGTATAATGAGCTTCAGGTTTCTTATCCTATTAAGGTCCCCTCCTTCACAAAAAAGTATTGTGTCATCTGCAAATTGCAAATGTGTGAGTGGCACATTCTCCCTTCCAACTCTCCAACCTCTTATTAAGTCCCTGGAGTCTGCTCTAGAAATTAGTCTCCCCAAAACTACTACAACCATTGTGAATAAAAAAGGGGAAAGGGGATCTCTTTGTCTTATCCCTCTCAAAGCTGGAAAAAAATCTAGCACTGTCCCATTTGCCAATATGGAGTAATGGCATTTTCTGATGCAGCCCATCACCCACTTACACCACATGTCTCTGAACCCAAAGTTGACCATCACCTCCATCAATAAAGACCAATCCACCATGTCATAAGCCTTTTCCAAATCCAATTTGCATACCACCCCTTTTTTCTTGGATCTATTGAACTCCTCCAAACTCTCATTTGCTATAAGTATTTGATTTGTTATTTGCCTCCCTTTCACAAAAGCTCCTTGGTTGTCTGCTATGATTGTTGGGAGCACTTTCCTAATTCTAATGGACAGCACCTTAGTGATGATCTTATAGAGGTTATTAACTAGGATGATCGACCTATAGTCCCCCGGGTGATTTGCATTCCTATTCTTGGGAACCAAGGCAATGAATGTGGAATTTAGCCCCGGGTTTATCATTCCTCTAGAATAAAATTCATCAAACACTAGCCTTAGGTCCTCTTTTAGTATCTCCCAACAATCCTAATAAAAAGCCATCGTATAACCAACAGGGCCTGGTGCCTTTGATTTGTCCATAGAAAACACTGCTTCCTTTATCTCTTCCAATTCAAATTTCCTTTCCAGTCATTCCCTATCCTCCAGTTTCAGTGTTGGCCAATCCAATCCCTCAAGCCACACCCTATTGTTTAGGGGTCTTCTAAAAATAGACCTAAAATGATCTGCAAAGGCCCCTACAAATTCTCTTTGATTGGAAATTATTGCCCCTTCAAACTCCAGACTTGAGATATAGTTCCTTCTCCTTCTTCCACTTGCCACTACATGAAAAAACTTGGAATGGACCATTCCGATTCCAATTCTAGACCTCTATTCATGTAAACCAAACAAACCCTACACTACTACCCAATTTATAATTCCTGAAAAACCACTGTAAAAACTAAAAAGAAAAAGAATTAAGGTCCACCATTAGAATACATGTTGTGGACAAAGTTTCATTAGAATACTCAAAAAAGTAATTTGTTTGTTTCGATTTTAAATTTTAAAGCATTGGTTTTTTTATCAAAGAAAGGTAATTTATTTTATTTACCAAAAAATTTAAAGAATATGATGGCCGTTAACAAAAATACCCTCTAGAAAACCCATTAGACCATTGGATTTTGAAGTGTTGGTATTATTTGTATTAATTAATTCATACTTGCTTACTAACAAAGTACAAACCATATCAACCATTTGTCACCTAGCTAAAAACATAAATATAGAAATACTTAACAGCCAATTTTTCATCCACACAAAAAAAAAATCATAAAAGTACAATCAACCTAAAAATTTCAGAACTTAAAAGACAAGTTTTAAAGCTTAGCATAATAGTTTAACCTAAAAAATCTCCACAGAAGTACAACCGTAAAATCAAAACCTAAAAAGTACTGCTTCGGTTTATCATGGATTGAGCGGTGGATGGATTTCCGAATTCCAACGCAGAGTATGGTCGATGGGTTTCCAAATAAATAGAGCAATCTTCAATCTTTTCTGGTAAAAAGGTTTGGTCTCATGTTCTCACTTTTTTAATCAATTCTATGGGTAAATCTCCAACAAACAAGAGCATGAAGAAGAAGAAAAGAGATATCTTCACCGGCCATTCATGAAGAACAAATGTTTGTTCTCTTTTATAAAAAATATGTTTTTGTTCTCAAGAATCATGATTTCTCTCTTGGATTGTAGCACAACAAAAAATGCATTTCTTAATTCCATTGATTTTCCATTTTGCAGGGGCAACTAGTGTGTGCCTCATAAGTTATAAAGCACAAGGCGAAAGGCGAAAGGCGAAAGGCGAAAGGCATGCGCCTTACCCCTTTAAGGGATGAAAGGGGTAATACTTGCTGGACTTTCAGTGGTCCAATTGGCTTGGCTGACTCTATAAAAGCTGAGGTAATAGCGGCTCTTATAGGAATCAGAATAGTGAAAAATCTGGGAATCCAGAACAAAATAATTGCAGGAGACTCACCAGATACCATAAAATGGTTAAAGGAAAAGGAGGGAGGACCTTGGAGACTGAACCATTACTTGACAGAGGCTAGGAACTCCCTGAACTACCTAAATGCAAGACTAACTTGGATTCCTAGGGAACTAAATCACATAGCAGATGGTTTAGCCAAATGGGGTGTATTTCTGGAAGAACTGTATAGTGATAAAATTCCTCCTCTGTAAGCTTTGGGGTTCTACCCCTGCCATGTACATCTTCTCATGTACTTTTCTTGCTTTAATGAAATTTGGTTAATCTTTCCTCAAGAACAAAAAGAGCATTAGCATATTCTTTATTAGTCATATTTAATTAAGGTTACAAAGTCATCCATAAACAGCATCCCCAAATTTTAGGACTGCACACTAAGACATTTCACTGAGGATGGGCCTTGGCACTTTCAGAAATGATAACCTAAATTTGGCTTTCCCTTTATTTTCTTCCATAAATACTACAAAATAACAAGGTTCTCACTATTCAAACACCAAAATACTGAAATTTATTAAATTTATTGACCTTACCATACTGACTTTAAATTAATTTGAAACTAAAGTTGTTTAGATTTATTTTGCTACCGATAAGAACAAGTTGTTTAGATTTATTACATATAACATTAATACCCTTAAGTTGAAACTAACTGATTTATTACATACATAATCACCTAGGACTCACATTATTACCTTTTGAGCTCAAGATGACAACCAGTGAAAGGATGATGGATAAACGGACAAGATACAAGATTGGTAAATGAAAATAAGCAAGGAGGGAGAGGGAGAGGGAAGAGTAGATTGTTGAAGAATGCCAAAAAGACACGATGGCAGGTGATGAAAATCAACAAAGGAGTATTTCAAGATTGAACTATTATTCTGTCTCTTTTGATAGTTTCGTCTATCTATTTTTTTAATTACTAAATAATACACTCGATAGTCTACTTTCAGCATTGAAGACCAGTTTTTTCCCTTAAAAGGTTTGCACACTTCATTTATTGGACCATGGATCAATTATAGCTCCATCTTCTCACATGTTAATGACTTTTTCTATTGTCTACCCAATTATCCACTATTACTCATTAGAATAGCAGCAACAACAGCTGAACAGCAATAGGAATAGCCTCTGCAGTAGAACCAGAATAGTACCGGAACATTTTAAGTCCTTCTAGTACCTCTCCAACTGATTGTAAAGCGTGAAGTATGAAATAAAAAGGAAACTAAAGGAAAAACTGCAAATGAAATCTGAAACAGTTGAATGAACACTCAACAAAAGTAAGAGAACAAAGTTTCCGAATTGCAAGTGCGATTAGATGATGAAACAAACAAATGGTGAAACACAGTGAACGTGACTTACCAACATTAGAGGTTCCACTATGTTTGTTCGGAGGAGCAGCATTACTACGCCCAATTGAAGGCGCAGTAATATTGGTGGGTTGTGCAGGAGAACATGCATGAATTTCCTGAACAAAGAAAATGACAAAAATGATAAAAACGCAAGGACTAACAAAAATCTCCAGTAGTCTTCGGCGAAGAATATATTAGATTTACAGGGGAAAGGGCCAGAAACATCCAAATAATTGCGAAATTTCCATCCAATCAAAATGAAGTAGAACATACTCAAGAACAAGCGAGTTGTTACCAATAGGAGGAAGAGAAGAAGAACAAAAATACCAAAGCGTACAATTGGAACCTGAATTGGTAAATGAGTTGGGGAATGAATCTAAACTACAAGAGAGCATACGAAGGATAGCTACTAGAGATCAGTGACAAGATGCAAATTTAGAAGGAGCAAGTCGTCGAAATGATATAATATAAAGTTAAAAGAACCTAAATCTCGGAACCATGGGATAAGATAAGATGTACAAGCAGAAATTCAAAATAGAAAAAATAAAATAAAATGAAAGTTGGGAAAATTGATCTATTGCAGAATCATCAATTCATCGAGAAACAAAGATGGAACAACAGATGAATGATAGAAAAAATCAAGGTTAAGAAAGAAATTACATCGCTATCAGATGAAGAAAGCTCGCCTTCTTCTCTGATCCCTATGGGGTTCTCCTTCGGCTTCGGGTTAGGGTTTGAATGTGTAGACATTGATGCGATAACTTTTGCCCTGAGCTCCTCTATCTCCTCCATTACCTTTCTCTCGTTCCCTTCACACACTTCCTCCTTTCCTTTCCTACGACTTTCCTATGGAATGACGGTTAGAACACGAAAGGAAAATCAGCCATTAGTGAAAGTGGAGCGGAGCGGCGGCAAAATGGAAAATGGGCGTCGAGGCTCTTTTCCATTTTCTGGGTAACTTAGAAACACCCCCTCTATTATGGGGTCAGTGACAAAGTCCCCTCCTACTTTTTTTTTTTTTTTTACAAAGACTCGTGGACTTTAGCCGTTAGATAAATACCGTTAAATCAGGAGGTATTAAGGCTGCGTTTGGAATCGGTACAAAACGTCATCGGTATAAAAATATCGATGGTGAAAGAGTGTAAAGCTTTAGAGCTGATGAGATTTTACATCGATTATCAACATAAAACTCCATTCCATTTAAACTTACATAAAATTAAACCGGAATGGAGTTTTACGTGAATAATAACTATACTCACTTTTCAAATGCCTACAAAACCAAACTTATGTAAATACATATATGGTGGATATCGGGTCTTAAGAAATGATTTTGTTTGCTTCCATTATCAGAACATCATGGTCATATATAAGAAGATTTACGAGGCCAAGTTCCGATGCCTTGCTGATTCACCCTAGAGCTTATTCGGTTCCTCTCCTAAACTCTTCATTCCAGACCCACCACGTTCATTAGTTCCCATTGCACTCTATTCGGGCCCTCTGGACTTCTCATCATCTCCACCATGGCCCACTCGATTGCCAATGTGACGGTCCGATGCCACCAAACATCACATCCTACACAGGATTAATAATTTTTTTACAAAATCAGCAATATAATTGACAACAAGAAGAAGAAACTTTTTTTCTGACAAACAAAACTTTAAACTTCAAATGGGTTAAGCATACAGTAAGGTTATGTTTGGTTTGAAGGAAAAGGTAGGAAAAGGAAGGAAAAGATAAAGAAACGTTTACAATCTTCGTATAGGTTTTCCTACTTTTCCCTTCCTTTCCCTGCTTTTTCCTTCAAACCAAAACAGCATTAAATGAAATGGATTCGTAGAGAGAACCCCATACCTTTACAGTTTTCAAATCGCAATTCAGTATGCTAAATCAATCTTTTGCGATTCGTGGAAGAGGATTCTACTAAGTCCACCGTAAGTCTTCTTATTCCCCTTACTTTTTTTTCCATGCAAAAAGAACTATAAGCTAAGATCTGATTCTTATTCAGTTATTTGAGGGCTCGCCTATCTGCAATTCTTGAATACCACACCCTAGGGACAAGATGACTAGGTGAGTACCCATCAGCATTTCAAAGAGTTGCACCTGTTGCATATCATGTAAACTGGTGTTCTTTTGGTCTCAAGCTCAATGAAAATGAAAATGACAAAGAATTGCGAAGTTTCCATCTCTGATCCTGCATTGGTTGACCTTTAACTTATATTAGCAATGGCGGGCTTTTGTATTTGATCAACATCCAGTAATCAAAGTAATTCCAGCTTTACACATTCCGACCACTACCCATTTCAATTCTTAAATTCCATACATTTCTGAATTCGGTTACATATAATTAAAAATCTTGGCCCCTAGAGATTCAAGAAACTTGTATAATGATGGTTTCAAATTCCATTCCAACCAAGTTATAAGAACAAATTAGTTGTTATTATATTGCCAAACATGTTTGAGCCTTGTGGAACTTCTTGTAGAATTACGAAACAGGTTGAAATGTTAGATATGAAAACTACCAAACAGTTTTTAGATTATATATATATATTGTCTCTTGTTTGTTACTTGGTTGTTGAAACATGAGAATTGATTCATCATTTCCTCCGTAGGCCTTTGACAACAGTGGATTTTATTGGTGTGATGTTGCGCGAGCCCTAGAGCCATATTCAATCATCCATAAGAAATCTGTCCAATTCTTTGTTTTGTCTTTTTACTTTGTTTGATATATTATTTGGTTCTCAGTTATTATTTCCATCATAGTTGCATGAGATTACCATCTTAATAGAGATAACCACATAAAAATGGGCTACTGATGAGATTGTTGAACCTTGTTCTCATAGTCCTTGTTGACGATAATTGTTGCATGAAAGTTTGTGGAGTACATTTACTTGATATTCTAATAGTGAGCTACTAGTGATATTCTAATGGAGTACATTTGCTTACATGATTTGCTCACTTTACAAGGATTCTTATCAAGTTCCCGTTATTTCCCTTTGATCATACATCTGCTCTTTCTTCATTATTTAATGCATTCATTATGGGAGTTTTCCATGGATTCAGCCCTATGTTCACATGAGACTGTTCATGGGATGCAGTGCAGACTGTAGAGGTTATCATGTTGGAGATTTATGAGGCATCTGTCATTGGGTTGAGTCCAACTCCAACCCAATTCCTAGTTTAATCTATAATAAAGGTTATTTCCTATCCTATTAATGCTGAAGACTTTATCGTCTGGACCTACTCTTGTATTCGCCATTTAACCATAGCTTTAGGTTATAAAGATATTAAATTGGTTGGAACCCAAACTTCTATAACTCGTCCACCTTTTGGTGATGTTTCATAGAAGTCTTTCTGGCACATTCCACACATTCTCCCCCAACAATTCAGGTCTTTTTGTGGCGGGTGCTTGTATGATATGATCCAAATTAAAGGTGTATTGTGCAATAGGATGCCTACTATATTGATGTTGTTTGCCCATTGGTTGGCAACGTGGTCTAAGCTAAACTAGAAGATATTACATTTTTGCAAATGAAGCAGCTCACTCTCTGTGTTGTAAGGTGGCGCTTGAAGTTGAAGGTGCTAAGGTGAATGTGTTTCTAGTGATTAATAGTGAGTGTGCATGCACAAATTGAAGAGAAGGTGTCCCATCTGAGAGCTATACGAGTAAGCGGGGTTTGATAATCTAAATGTTGGTGGTCATCGAAAGGTAATTTGGACCAGACCAAATGTGAATGAGTTGAAATTCAATTTCGACGGGGCAAACTGTAATGGATACATAGGGCTGCCTCTAGTGTTGGTTTGTGATTGATTGAGTTACTTTTGATATGGCATGGACCTATTACATAGGTTTATAAAGCAAAACGTCCAAAAATTTTTCATTTGGGCCAAAAGGGTAATATTGACAATAGTGTAAAAATGGGCTTCTTATCAAGAAAAATGGGTTGAGGCAAAAGAACATGAATAAGTAATTGGAATGACTCATTTACCTGGTAAATTTCAACAAAAATAATATAGGTAAATAAACTTATTTGGGTAAATTTTATCTGGGAAACACTTGCCCAATAAGTAAGATTGGGGTAAACAAAAGAGGCCCATTGGAGATAGATTTACAAGCACAATCTTTACCCATGGAAATATTGGTGTACAAATAAGTCATGTCAAGTTGTCCCTAACCCAACATATGGCCCAAGGTGTAAAGATCATGGATGTTGGCAATTTTATGACCCAAAACATAATAAGTCTGGTTGTCTAATCCTCGCTTCATGTTATTTATCTTTTGTCGTTGGACTAGCCGGCCAGAGCTAGATTCTGGTATTTCTTGTTATTATCCTTGGTGCCCTCGGCAATGGGACGGTGGGTGTTCAAGTTGTTTGGCGAGAAGACAATGAACAGTACAAAAGGATAGTTTAGGAATTTAGAAAATTTTAAATAGTGGATAGACATTTTTTTTAAGTTAACTAATGGCTTGGGGCATTTGTCTAACGACTAAAGTTAAGGTGGATATTTGTTGCAAAAAATAAAAGGTACAAGGGGACTTTATCATTGACCTTATAGTACAGGGGGTCTTGTAATTTACCCTTCATTTTTTTAATAGTTTTACTAGTTGTGCGGCACATGCGAGAGGAATGAGATACAATGGAGGAAAATGGAGTAATATAGGGATTGATCATCAAAAATCGAAAAATCATAGGCAACTCATGAAATCGAGCCGAAAAATGTGATTAATCAAACCGATCCGTTTGTTTAGATTCGGTTTTTGGAATCAAAAATAAAAACTAACGATATTTGGTTTGGTTTTGGTTAATTAATATAAAAATGGCAGCTAATCAAACCAACCAGTATATATAATAGTTTTCATATATATATATATATATATATTTCATAAACATTATGCATTAAATATAAATATGGAATACCCGCAACATACACCAACTCTCTTCTACAATGACTTAGGAGCCGTTGTTGGGAGGGATTTGCACGACCTTCTTGGTGTTTGAGGGTGTTGAGCGGACGCTTAAGGGGAGGGATTTGTGTTGTGTCCAAAATGACGTTTGGCAGAAGACAAGTTTTCTAAATGGGACCTCTTTTTCATCTTATGGAGGAAGAAGATGATGAATAATGTTATATTTGAAAATGATAGTTTTCTCACTTTCAAAAGTTTTAAGTTGTACATGCATATGATGTCACGTAATACACGTAACTGATGATGGATATGAGAAAAGCCAAGCCGAATACTTGGCTATTCGAGTTCGGCTCACAGGAATAGTATCAGGCTCGAGCTCAAGCTCGGCTTGGTTCACAGCTTGCAAGTTCAAACTTGGCTCGGCTTGAACTCGACTATAAGCCTTTTTTTTAAATAAAAATTATATGTATTCTTTTATTTTTTAGACAAAAAAATTATTTAATATTATATATACAAAAATAATAATTATAAAAAATTATTTACTAATATACATGAAAAATAATAATTTTATTATATATATATATATGTATGTATGTATGTATATAATAAAAATTATTTATTTAATACTAGGCTCGTGAGCCTCACGAGCTGAGTTTTACTGGGTTTGAGCTCGGCTCGATTGGCAAACGAGCCTATATATCGGGCTCAATTTCGGCTTAAAGCTCGGTTTAAACCGAGCTGAACCGAGCTCGAATAACTTGTGAAAGGCTCGACTTGTGGTCACCCCTAAGTACATGACACTAAAATGCAATATTCTCAATAAAACATAAAGATGGCTAAGAAGAAGGAGGAAGAGGAGGAAAATGAAAGAAATGAAGATGCTTGATTCAAAATCTTTGGTCAATTGTGCATCAATTTGAAAGGAAGGGGAGAAGTGATAGAGGAAGAAAGAAGAAATAAAAAGGATAGGTGAGAAAGAATATGGGTCTACTAGACTACTAATACCAACTGCCCACGGTATTAGCAAGGACAATATCACAATAGTAACAAAAGGGGAAGGAGGGAGCAAACAAAGAGGATGAATGGGAAGAACAAGCGTGTGTTTGGAATCATGGGTGTTTTGTTGAATAAACGCTATCACATAGGCACCACTTCAGCATTTCACCCATTATGTGGATCCATATGCATAAAGACTTGCAAAAGAAGGCCTTGATTTATGTGCACACTTACCATTTGGGGAAGTTTCATTTTAGCACTTCCCCCGATAGGTAGGCATTATTCACTATTTTGTTGATGTGGTGTTTAATGGCGCCTAAAATATTAATAAATGAATTCATTACTTTTTCTCGATTTTGCAAACAAATCAAATACAAACATTTTCATTTTAGCACTTCCCCCGATAGGTAGGCATTATTCACTATTTTGCTGATGTGGTGTTTAATGGCGCCTAAAATATTAATAAATGAATTCATTACTTTTTCTCGATTTTGCAAACAAATCAAATACAAACATTTAATGAATAAATGTCATGATTCCAAACACATACTAGATGGGATAGATGGGAAGGACACCCAGCCGATGACCGGCCATACCTTTCCTAAGATGGTAGTCCGCCGTCGCATGCCAATCTAACAATGTACTCTTGCTACTACCTCGAACTGGTTGACCTATTAGCCAACCAATCAGCCGCTCCATGTCTCTTTTAAAACATGAGAATAAACAATATTTAGATTGAACTCAAGACAATAATTGAATAACACTCCACAAAATTTGTGAGCTTCCAAAGCCTCCCAGCTTCTGCCACACCAACTAAACATTAACCCATTTTTCTGCGGCAGTGGGAGAGAACTGATGTAGGGTGATTTGGCCCGACCTCGTAGCACGGGGACACGTGGACATGACTTGACATAAGTGACAACTCAGCGCGATAGTCTGGCCACAACTCGGCATAGCAAGCTCGCCAAGGCCCGACCAAACGACTCGGCGGGTGTGACAACTCGCCGAGAGGCAAGGCCCAGCTAACCCCAAGCCTGAGGGTGGAGCGCCCCGAGCTCCTCCTGAGGGGCTCCAAGCTCTCCCTTCCTAAGAAGGGAGCACCCTAGCTTTTGGCTAAGTGCCCCGAGGGAGAAACACCTCGGGACAGCACCATCGAGACTCCTGTCCGTACTTGCTTAAGGCTCGCCCCTAGCGCGAGCACCTCGGCACCTCGATACAAGGCAACCCAGCCCAGGCAGTTCGATGCAAAGTAGCTCGGAAGCCTGCAGGGAAGATCCGCCTGACATCCGTACATGCCGGATCTGGTGGCAGCGCCCACATTTCTTGCCAAGCGGCGTCGTGCCTGCCGTCTCTGAAAAGCATGGCATGCCTGACGGGTCCGTACCCTACAGCAGCAGCCTGCACCTGACACCTCAGTCCTGGCAATAACGGCTAGGGAAGTGGCGGTTACGCCTGATATGACTAAGCTCCGGTATAAGAGGACCTCGACCCTCACGAAGCAAAGGTATTGAAGCTAGCACTTTCAACACTCTTAACTCTCTGTGTTTTCCTTGACTTTTCCTCAGAGTTCTAACTTAGCCATCGGAGTGTTCCCGCCGGGAGAGCTCCCCGGGAACCCTTCACTTTCCTCTTCCTCTCAGGTGCCATCCAACACAACTAGGAGTCAAGTCCCGGCCAACTAGAAGTGTTGAGATCGTGCAATATCATTTGTAGTTGTCAGTGGAAAACGCTTCAAAAGGCCTTCCTCTAACTTCTGTGCAACTCTCTTCAAATAACTCATCAGCATCACCGACACCTATGGCTTCCTCCAGCAATGCCGGACGCCGGAACACCCCTGAGGAACAACCCCAGTTACCCACCGTCTGCATCGAGAAGTTCACCATCCCCCTCTCTGTGGACGGGGTTCCTAGTTTGAATGTGCCTCAGACGGTGGCACCCGTGACTGTTCCACTACCTTCTGCAGTCGGAACAACCTTCGCTGAACCCACCATCCTCCCTTCAGTGGCCAGCCAAGGTCAGCTTGAGGGTCTGATAGTGCATGCGAGCCATGCAGGCTCAGATGCAATAATTCCAGCAACTTCAGTTCCACTAGCAGCAAGTGCTGCACCAAGTTTCCCAATACCAGTATCAGCAACAGTTTCCTTCACTCCCTCCTCAGCATCCAGCTGCGTAGCCAACCAAGCCTCACTGCCAAAGTGAACTTCCTTCCCGCCAAGGAGAGACCTCGATATCATCCCATGGAAGGAAGGAAAGACCCCCTATCCCCGCCTCGCGGCCTGTAGTTAGGTCGGGGGCTTCCCAATCGATTAGGCCGGTATCACCTTAGTGCTCGCAGTTTGAACCTCCGCTTGCCGAAAACCGGTTCGAAGTGCTGGTCGATGACCTGGAACAAGGTCCCTCTGTTCGCAACTACCGACAGTCGTCCGAGCATTT
This sequence comes from Nelumbo nucifera, assembly GCF_055504915.1. NCBI lineage: Eukaryota > Viridiplantae > Streptophyta > Magnoliopsida > Proteales > Nelumbonaceae > Nelumbo > Nelumbo nucifera. The sequence continues at coordinate 42,559,059 of NC_142650.1, read as the reverse complement.
CCCTGGGCCCATCGAACTCAGTAATACCGAAGCCAGCAGCACCAACGCCGAGCCAGCTAAGAAGCAGCGAAGGCGTCGCCGAGCTCGCCGAACTGCCACCCACGATCTGCCCAAGCTCAAAGGCAAGGTAGAGGTAGGTTCGGGAGAGGTAAAAGCTACACTACTTCTTTCAGTTCCCTCCCCCTGTTACCGGAGCTCCTTGCTGTCCCCATGCCAAGGGACTTCAAGCTTCCCCCGCTGGACAAGTACGATGGGTCCTTCAATCCCAATGACCACGTGGACGCCTTTCAGTCCCAGATGCATTTGGCCAGAGCGAGCGAGTCTTGCATGTGCGTGGCCTTTTCCACCACTTTCAAAGGAGTAGCCCGCACTTGGTATCGAAACCTCACGCCAAGTTCAATAAGGAGCTGGGCGCAGTTCGTGCAGGTCTTCACCTCCCACTTCGTCACTAGTAAAAGGTGTCCGAGGACCCAAGAAAGCCTCCTTAGCATAGTCCAGAGGGAAGGAGAGTCCATCGGGAACTACATCAAGCGGTTTAATGACGCTTGCTTGCAGATACCTGACCTAGACCCTACAGTTTGGCTCACTGCGGCCAAGCGAGGCATCACCCACAAGGAGTTCAAGTGGCACGTGGTTGTCAACCAACCCAAGACCGTGACTGAGTTCCTCGAACTTGCAGATCGGTTCATAGGGACGGAGGAGGAGATCAACCAGAAGGGCAAGCAGGCCCTTGAAAAAATAAAAAGGGAATCGGAGCCCCCAACTCCAAGTGACAGCAAGAAGAAGAAGGACCAAGCTCAGGGGGCAAAGCCAACTCAGCCTTTCCGAGCTCCGTCAGTAGAAAGGGACTATATGCCCCTCAACGCAAAGCGGGCCGAGATCATCATGGCAATCAAGGACGCCCCATATGTGAAGTGGCCACCTCGGCTTAAGGCCGATCCCAATGTTAGGAATAAAAATTTGTATTGTAGTTTTCATAGAGATCACGGTCATAGTACAAAAAATTGTAAGAACCTCCGCAACGAGATAGAAGAACTAATCCGTCGCGGATATCTGAGAAATTTTGTACAATTAATAATAAAGCAAGTCGGCAGGGGGAGGAGAGTAAAGAGGCTTCCGAGTCTAGCAGACAAGCAGAACAGCCGTAGAGGCAGCCCCCCGATGAGAGACCAGTCCGGGGAGCCATCCATGTGATTGTCGGAGGATCAATCGTCACGGGCTACACTTCGGCTACAGCTCGGTCGTCAACCCGCGAGGCCGCCAGGGAAGAGCTTAACCCCTCGAAGCGGCCAAGGATGGAGGAACCGATCTTCTTCACAGAAGATGATGCGCGAGGGGTCCATTATCCTCATGATGATGGTCATAAAGATTAAGATCAATGACTTCGAGTTCAGACGCGTCCTAGTCGACTCGGGCAACTCGGCAGACGTTCTCTTCAAGGTAGCCTTTGATCAGCTTTAGCTCCAGGAGAGCAACCTGAAGCCCGCAAACACTCCACTTATGGGGTTCAGCGGTGAGAAGATCAGGCCTTTAGGGAGAGTCACTGTACCGGTAGAGGTCGACACCTGGCCTAGTGTGGTAAGGCTCAATCATGAGTTCCTAGTGGTCGCGGCCCCCTCCCCATACAACACAATAGTAGGTCGGCCCATCACCCATGCCTTGCTAGCAGTAGTCTCCACCTACCACCTGGCGATGAAGTTCCCTACAGACTTTGGAGTCGGAGTGACACGAGGCGATCAACTTGAGTCCCGCAAGTGCTATGTAGCCGCCCTCAAAGGAAAGGCCAAGGTAGCAGGCGACCTCGAGTTGGAACGACCTACGGAGCAGTTCGCAGAGCGAGCCGCACCTACCGAAGAGACCATCCCCATCCCGGCTTCGGCAGAGGACCAAGCTCAGGTACTTCAGATCGGTGCTTCTGTTGAGGAACCCCTGCGGTCTCAACTGGTAAGTTTCTTACTCAAAAATGTAGACATTTTTGCATGGTCAGCGGCAAAAATGCCCGGCATAGACCCCAACATTATAACTCATAGACTCAACACTGATCCTGTAGTTAGGCCCGTTAAACAGAAGAAATGCAACCTAGCCCTAGAGCTATGGAGGGCAATCGATTAGGAGGTCGGGAAGCTCATTGCAGCTGATTTTATCAAGGAAGTTCATTACCCGAGTTGGGTGGCCAACCCCGTTCTGGTGAAAAAGGCTAACGGCAAGTGGCGCATGTGCGTCGACTACACTGACCTGAACAGAGCTTTCCCAAAGGACTGCTTCCCACTTCCCAGGATCGACCATCTAGTGGACGCGACTTCGGACGAGTTGCTGAGCTTCCTGGATGCCCTATTCGGGCTATAATCAGATCAGGATGGACCCAACTGATGAAGAGAAAACTGCCTTCATAACCAAGTTCGGCTTGTACTGTTACAAGGTCATGCCCTTCGGGTTGAAAAACGCCGGGGCCACTTTTCAAAGACTTGTAAATAAACTGTTTTAGCCACTAATTGGCAAAAAAGTATAATGTTATGTAGACGACATGGTCGTCAAAACCCAATTTTCACATGATTTAATACAAGATTTACATTCAGTTTTTGAAATTTTGCGTAGATTTAATATGAAACTAAATCCGAACAAGTGTGTCTTCGGTGTCACCTAGGGTACATCGTTAACCGGCAAGGCATTGAAGCCAACCCGGACAAAATCAAGGCTATCCTAGAAACGAGACCACCCCAGAAAATAAAGGAGGTTCAGAAGTTGAATGGCCGGTTAGCCGCCCTGAGCCGCTTCATGTCCAAGTCGGCAGATCGCTGTCTGCCCTTCTTTAAGGCCATAAAAAGCAAAGGCTTTGAATGGACTGAAGAGTGCCAGCTCGCGTTCAACGAGCTCAAAAGGCACCTCGCCAGCATCCTAGTCTTAACTTGACCCGAAGAGGGTGATGTTTTAGAGTTATACCTCTCGGCAAGTGACGAGGTGGTCAGCTCGGTACTAATAAGAGAAGTAGATTGGGTCTAGCGACCCGTCTATTATGTTAGTAAAGTGTTGTAGGGAGCAGAGACAAAGTACCCAGAGATAGAAAAGTTAGCCTATGCACTGGTCATAGCAGCTCGAAAGCTCCGCCCAAACTTCCAAGCTCACACCATCGTTATCCTTACCAACAAACCTCTGAGGCAAGTATTGCTCAAGCCCGAGGTCTCGGGAAGGCTAACAAAGTGGGTCATCGAGCTCAGCGAATACGAACTCCAGTATAAGCCGCAAACTGCTATCAAGGCCCAAGCCTTAGCAGATTTTGTCGCAGAATGCACCTTTAGCTTCGAAGTCCCCAGGCTGGTGGAACACGAGGCCCCCAGTGTGGGTGAGCCCGGGGTTCCCGGGCTGGTTGAGCTCGAGCGTCGTGAAGAAGCAACCAACGCGCGGCCTCTCTCCTAGTTAGGCCAAGCACGAACTGGGACGAGAAACCTTGGATCCTTCACGTAGATGGCTCGTCAAACCGGCAGGGCAGCAGACTGGGATCGTTCTGTACGGGCCAAGTGGTGTGAAACTGGAGTACGCGCTACGCTTTGAGTTCGCGGCATCCAACAATGAAGCAGAGTACGAGGCGCTACTAGTCGGGTTGGATCTGGCAAAGGAAGTGAAAGCCAAACACATTGTCGTTTACAGCGATTCCCAGCTCGTGGTCAATCAGGTTATGGGTGAGTACGAAGCTCGCGAGCCAACCATGGTAGCATACTTACCCAAAGTAAGAGGGGTTATGCTCAACTTCCGGTTACACTTCATCTAGCAAATCCCGATATCAGAGAACGCTGGGGCCGATGCCCTATCCCGGTTAGCCAGCACTAGTGATAACACCATGAGGACTGTGTATATAGAGAACTTGCCTCGGCTTAGCATTCTCAGGGGAGCAGAGGAGGTCGCTCCCGTCGTTCAACCAGAGCCGAGCTGGATTGATCCGCTCACGAACTTCCTACTACATGGGACCCTCCCCGCAAATCGTAATGCCACCAGGAGGGTAGAGCGTCAGGCAGCCAAATACGTCATGATAGACGGACGGTTGTACCAAAGATCCTATACGCTCCCCTACCTGCGCTGCCTGCAACCCTTTGAAGCCGAGCTCGTCCTCCGTGATACTCATGAGGGCCTGTGCAGTGGACACTTGGGAGGCAGAGCCCTCGCTCAGAAAGCACTACGATAGAGGTATTACTGGCCAACGATGAAGGCAGATGTGACCGAGCTCGTCAAAAAATGCGACAAGTGTCAGAAACACGCCAACATCCACCACCGGCCTGCTGCCAACCTAAAATTCCTCACTATCCCGTGGCCATTTACACAATAGGGGATTGACTTACTCGGGCCATTCCCACCAGTGACAAGGCAAAGGAGGTTCCTAGTGGTGGCAGTTGACTATTTCACGAAGTGGGTCGAGGTTGAACCCCTCCCAACAATCACAACCCGGAATGTGCATAACTTTTCTGGGAAGAACATAGTGTGTCGTTTCAGATTACCTCGAGTACTGATCTCCGACAATGGCAAACAGTTCGAAGACATCAAATTCCAAAACTGGTGCCAAGACATGGGAATTCAGCAGAACTTCACCTCAGTGGCGCACCCTCAGGCAAACGGTCAGACGGAAGTCACCAACCGAGCTATTCTCCGTGGACTAAAGGCGCGCCTGGACCGAGCTAAGGGACTATGGGCATACGAGCTGCCTAGTGTATTATGGGCCTATCGTACCACGGAAAAGACTGCCACAGGAGAAACCCCCTTTAACCTCACCTACGGCACCGAAGCAGTCATTCCAGTCGAGATCGAAGTTCCCTCGCTAAGACTAGAAGCATATGATGACAAGGCAAATGAAGACGAGCTACGTACCAACCTCGACTTACTTGACGAAGTACGAGACCTCGCATACATCAGGACCGCGACCTACCAGCAGAGGGTAGCTCGATACTATAACACCAGGGTCAAAAAGCAGACTCTCCGTGTTAGCGACATGGTTCTCCGTAAGGTTATGGTGCCTGAGCCTGGTGTTGGTAAGCTCGGTCCGAACTAGGAAGGACCCTACCGAGTAAAGCGAGTACTCGGGGAAGGAACATACGAGCTTGAAACCTTGGAAGGGAAACAAGTACCTCGGGCATGGAATATTATCAACCTAAGCCAGTATTACCTATAAATAACTGAGTAGACCACGTGTCGCTCTCAGGGCTCAAGGGCCAAAATGCCGAGCTAACAAAAACCTCGGCGCAATAAAACCCAGTCACTTCTATGCCATGGGCGAACTCCAAGAGCAGACCACGAGTCACTCTCAGGGCTTAAGGGCCAAAATGCTGAACTAACAAACTCCGACATAATAACCTAGCCGCCCCCATGACGAACGAATTCTAAGGGTGGCTGAAGCCACTCCTCCCCGGCCAAGGGGCTAAAACACCGAGTTGACCAAGGAGCTCGGCGCAACAGTACATAATGTATCGAGGGCGCAAGCAGACCATTAGATTCTGCGACGCTTAGCCCACCTCGGCATACAACCAGAAGGCAGTTCGGGCATATGCCTTACTATGTCAATCACCTCGGTGTACGCCACAAGACAGTTCGGTCATATGCCTTACTATGCCTTGCTATGACAATCACTTCGCACACTCAACCATGATAGCTCGGATAAAACAACACTTGGAAAAGAAAGGTCAATTTCATTAACAAGTAAGTTATGTACAATGAGCTCGACAAAAAAAAAAAACAACAAAGACTGAGCTCGCAGGCTCGGAATACAAAGACAATCACTTCGGGGATTCTTCGTCTCCGCGCGAGACCTCCTCAGGAGCTTCATGCTGATCAGGGGTGTCCGCTTCTTCGTCATCGTACTCCTCCTCTGAATCCGGATCCTCTGTGGCTTGATGAGCTATCTCATTTGTGATTCGCGAGGTGGTGATGGCACTCGTGTCAAGCTCGGGGTATGTGTGCCTTATCAGCCACCTGCTGAGCTTGAACCCCTTGCGGTAGGCCTCCCCAAGAACGGCATCGAATTTGTCAGACTGGATATACTCCTTAACATCCTTGATCTTTGTCTTCTCTATGGCTTGAGTAAAGATCTCAGTCTTCTCCTCGATGTCAGCCTTGAGGAACTCCACCTCGTGCAGGAGGGCCTTCTTATTCTCCTTAAGGCCTTCCGCCTCTGCCCTGAGGGCGTCCAGCTCTTCCCTCAACGCACCATTCTCGCGTGCCAACTCCGCCTTGAGGGCCTCCACCTCGCCCCTTAGCACATCCTTCTCGCATGCAAGCTCGTCCTTCTTCGCTGTCAGCGCCGCAATAACGTCCCTCGGAGCCCTGGTGCCGCTCTCCAACCGGTAGATCTGCTCGCGAGCTGCCCTCGGATCGGTATGAACTGCGCGTGACGACTCCTCGACAGTCAGAGCCCGCTTCAGGTTCCTCTTGGACTGAAGAGCTAGAGCGTGCACAGCGGATTTCGCCTAACAAAGAAAGTTGGTTAGTACCGAAGAAACATACATATAAAAGAAAGGGAGAAAGAAAGGAGATCTTACCACCATAGTGTGGGTAGCAGCTCAAGCTCCGAGCTGAGCAGGGTTGAGCATATCAGCCCAGCCTAAAATTTCCTCGGAGTAAACGACCCCTTTGCTTTTCCGAAGGCCACACTGGGGGACCAAGATACCTCGGCCCCCATTCGGGCTCCCCGAGCTGGAGACCGCCGTCTCAGCTGTACGAATGGGCTCGATAGAGACCTCAGCGGCTACGTCAACAGCCCCGGTGGCAACCACGGGCTCAGCTATTGCCCTCGTAGCGGGCTTGGCTGAGGTCTCGGGCTCTCGAGGTGGTATGGACTCCTCCAGGTCAATGATCGGAGGAGCGCCAGGGAGCTCGGGCTCAGAAGATGGAACTGGTGGAAGCTTGGGCTCGGGAGTGGGGGCTGGCGGTGACTCGACCCGAGCTCTCTTAGCAGCCCGCTTCTTCCTCCCCTTCATGTGCCTGAAGAGTCTATCTCCCTTAAGCTTATCCGCCTCCATAGGACCTGCAACAGAGCTCGGCATTAGTACTCGAGTAAAAGAAAAGGAAGGTGCAAGCTGAACAACTAAGGTACTAACTACCTACCCGGGCTCAAGCCGGCCTAGATGAGCTTGCTCTTGGTGATGTAATCTTTGTAACTACACCCGATTTCAGTCCACGACTGGAATGTCTCTCTTGTCTTCTTGTCAAGGATGATGCCGGGGTCTTGGATGGCCGCCCTCTAGTGAGTAGGGAAGGGCCACCCTGCAGGGTTCCGGACTACGAAGTAGTCCTGCTTCCAGGCTGGGATCTTGCTCGGAAGCTTATGCATTAACTTGAAGCCCGGGCGAGGGGACAAGTAATAGGCCCTCCTGTGCTCGGGGAGAACGCATGAAGTGCTCTTCTTGATTGTGAGGATGAAGCAGAATATGTCCAAGTCAAGGGGGAGGACATAGTCGTAACAGAGGGAAATGGTCCCGACCACGTTACGGACCGTGTTCGGGTGAAGTTAGTCTATCATAACATTAAAGTGGTTCAGGACCTCCACTATGAGTGTATGGAAGGGAAGGCGGAGCCCGGCTATGAGCTGCTCCCGGAAGATTACGACCTCATCAGGGTCGTGCTCCCATGGGAAGTTACCCGTAGGTAAACTGTAGGTGTACTCCCTGGGCAGGTTGTACTGCTGAATAAGGTAGCAGAGCCTCTCCAGGGTCATGGTGGAGGGCCCGAACCTGTCCGGCATCCGACCTCGGTGAGAGGTGGACGCCAAGTTACCCGAGGCCTCCCGCACCTCGGAGGACTGCACTCCAGTAGGGTCACCCTGAGCCGAGGTACCCACCTCGGGCTCATCTAGCTGACTATCAAAGGAAGGCATAACTAATGAAACTGAAGAGGGGCTAGGGTGATTCACCAAGGAAAGATGAAACCAGACTGGGAAGAACTGACCCGAGCTGGAGGCTTTGGACGTGATCTCAAGACTACGACTGAGGATTTGTGGTGAAGGAAAATGGCCAGGACCCTCACTATTTATAGCCACTATACACGGGCATCAACGATTGAGATTGAAACAATCTGACGGTCCTCATGAAAACCAGCTGTGCGACCTTCGAGGCGAAATCGGTTTAGCCCATTTTTTGACGTCCCATAAGTCGCGTGACGTCCGCGCGTAGACCGTACGTGACCTGAGCTGCACCTAGTAGAGCCGAGCAGAGAACCGGTCCAACCGATGAGTTGGTGGACAAGAAAGCTTAGGCCCCGAACCAAATCCACCCAGCAGACCGCGGACTCCCCGCGCTGGGTCAAAACCCCTAGCACGGGGAGTGGGGGGCAATTGATGTAGGGTGATTTGGCCCGACCTCGTAGCACGGGGACACGTGGACATGACCTGGCATAAGTGACAACTCAGCGCGATAGCCTGGCCACAATTCGGTGTAGCAAGCTCGCCGAGGCCCGACCAAATGACTTGGCAGGTGTGACAACTCATCGAGAGGCAAGGCCCAGCTCGCCCCAAGCCTGAGGGTGGAGCGCCCCGAGCTCCCTCCATGCAAAGGGACCCGAGCTCCCCTTGAGACCCGAGCTCCTCCTAAGGGTTTCCGAGCTCTCCCTTCCTAAGAAGGGAGCACCCCAGGCGGTTCGGTGCAAAGTAGCTCAACAGCTTGCAGGGAAGATCCGCCTGACATCCGTACCCGTCGGATCTGGTGGCAGCGTCCACTTCTCTTGCCAGGCGGTGTCGTGCCTGCCATCTTTGAAAAGCATGGCACGCCTGACGGGTCCGTACCCTGCAGCAGCAGCCTGCGCCTACCACCTCAGTCCTGGCACTAACGACTAGGGTAGTGGCGGTTACGCCTGATATGACTGAGCTCCGGTATAAGAGGACCCCGACCCTCACTAAGCAAAGGTATTGAAGCTAGCACTTTCAGCACTCTTAACTCTCAGTGTTTTCCTTGAGTTTTCCTCAGAGTTCTAACTTAGCTATCAGGGTGTTCCCGTCGAGAGAGCTCCCCGGGAACCCTTCATTTTCCTCTTCCTCTCAAGTGCCGTCCATCACAGCTAGGAGCCAAGTCCCGGCCAACTAGGAGTGCCGAGATCGTGCAGCATGAAGAACCTTTTCCATTTCCATTATCTTCTTGTCTGATCCATCTTACCCAGATTATTTTTTTCTTTTTATTTAATAAAAAATCTTATGAATTTTCCAAGGTTAGGACAATCAATAATTCATTATATTCTAAGCAACTGCTGCTTCCAGTTTTTTTTTTTTTGGCTCAAAGAAATAAGAGTTTTCATTAACTACGAACAAAGGAAAAGGATTTCCTTCAATACATACATATTGACGTCATTAGCTAGAGGGGCATTCTTTGCCACATTAATTATGTGATAGGTCAAACAGAAAGGCAAATGTTTTGTCAATTCCAAAGTAACAAAACCTTATTCTGTTTTTCTTTTTCATTTCTTTTCTTAGGTTATATAATGTTACTCCATTTATTTTTTCACACGGAACAAACAGTTAATAAGAGAAGAGTAGGAAAACAAGACAAAACCTCTTAAAAAGAAAACTTGTATATGAATGAAAAATATGAACAAAATGAAAACTGGCGTCGCCCGGACTCGAACCGGAGACCTTCAGTGTGTTAGACTGACGTGATAACCAACTACACCACGACACCCGATTTGTTGACAAGTGGATATCTATTACTATTTGTATGATATATAAATGTCCCTAGGATTAATTTTGGCTCTTTGGATCTGTTTTTCCCCCCAAATATTTTTCTGCACCTTCCTTGCCTGTCCCTCCATGCAAAAACCCTAATTACCTCCTCTCCCCTGTCCCCAAAACCCTAACGTTATTCAGAAGTTGATCTCATTTATCATCAACAAAACGCTCAATTCTTTTCACCGTGCGTCTCTGGTTATTCGTTGCCATCTCTGTTCATCCAATTTAAGTATTTTCAAAGATGTCCAGTGCTTTGGACATGACTCTTGAGGATCTGATAAAAAACAACAAGAAATCTGGAGGGGGTAATTTCAGAGGCAGAGGCAGAGGTTCAGGCCCCGGTCCATCTCGTCGATTCCCGAATCGCGGTGCTAATCGAACGGCGCCTTATTCGACGGGAAAGGTTAGTTAGGGTATTTCATATTTGTTCCATGTCTTTTTTGTTTGTTGGATTCCCGTGATCGAGGACAAGGTTAGGGTTTTGGTTCCATGCCTGTCTTCTTTTGGATCTCGTTTAGCTGTTTTGATTTGTATTCATCGTTGTATACGCAGCCGGTTCAAGCTCCCGATTCAGCATGGCAGCACGATATGTTCACAGATCAGGCGGCGGCTTATCCGGCGCAGGCGGCTCGAACTTCTGCAATAGAAACTGGCACCAAGCTTTACATCTCCAACTTAGAGTATGGCGTCTCGAACGAGGACATCAAGGTTAGTTTATGATCAGTAAAAGGTATTTTGAAGGTCGATAGCTTTGTGAGTATCTTTGTTTTTTATATATATTTTTTTGTAACACTGGTCATAATTTCACGAATAAGCTGATTTCATTTCCCTTACCCTCATTATTGTCTCAGTACTTTCAGGATTTTTTTATCCTTTAAATCCCGCTGGACCTGAAGATATAAAATGATTGTAATTAGTGTTGTCCGAGGATTATGGTTCTATGTCCTTGTTTGCTCATTTTGTGTGGGCTTCGCTAGGACTGCATTGTTTCATTTTCAGAAAGTGCAATCGTGTCTTCACAATGGATCTCGTATAAGATTATTTTTAATAAAAATCTTTTATACTAAGAAGAACAAAGATGCATATCACTAGTTGAAAGGGGGGGTCTTGTTGAAGTGGAGGCAGGCGAGCCGGAGTGGATTCTGCACTAAACTTGGTTCTTCATAGTGGATTCTTGCATTTTATTCTTGGAAATGTTTTTATTGATGCTTCCATTTGATTGGCTTTGTTGTGACCTTTAGGGGTGCAACTCAGATTCCCAAGTTGAAGATTCTGCACTGCATTTAGGGGCTGGGCCTATTCAAAATTTAACAAAACTTTTAACTTGATCCATCCCAAGTTGCACTCCTGGTGACTTTTTCTAACTGTGCACATTGTAGGATGGATTGGAGCTCTGATATGACTTGAGTCTAGTTATTCATAACAAGTTCTTATTTATTACTAGACGTTACATTCAGGAGACTAGAGCTTAGGAGGTCAGAGTTAACATCTTGTTTGGATGGTCCAAAGGTCAGACATTCTATAGCTGATACTTTTTTTAATAGATCTCTAGCTGATTATTTTCTAGAGCTTGAATTGAATCAATTGATAGGGTGGTACTATATTGTTGTGGCTTTTAAGGTTGCCACTTTGATACCCAAATTGAAGGTTTTACACTGCATTGGGCTAGGGGCTGGGCCCATAGATAATGTGACAAAAGCTTAACCTCAGCCCTCCCAAGTTAGCACTCCTAGTGACTTTTCCAACTGTGCACAGCAATATTCATAATGAGTTCCTACTTTTTCCTAGACATCACATTCAAGAAACTAGATCTTGGGAGGTCAGGGTGAACATCTGGTTTGGATGGTTCAAAGATCTGAGGACAAATTACTGATCAGATTTTAATTGCTAATGAGAGTGTGGAGAACTTTAAGAGGGATAAGAAGAAGGGAGTGGTTTGTAAGTTGGACTTGGAAAAGGCTTATGACTTGGTGGACTGGGATTTCTTGAGGAGAGTTTTGACTAAATTTGGGTTTGGGGCTAGATGGTGCAAGTGGATCATGGGTTGTGTCAGGAATTGTCATTATTCAGTGCTAGTGGTAGATTTCTTTCCAGCCAGTAGGGGTATAAGACAAGGAGACCCCCTGTCCCCTTTCTTGTTCATTCTAATTGCGGAGGTTTTGGGGAAATTGATTCACAGAGCAGATTCTAGGGGGCTCATTAGAGGCTGGAGAGTTGGGAGGGTGGAAACCCCCCTCACTCACTTACAGTTTGCTGATGACACGATCCTATTTTGTGAAGGCGGTAATGTGAGCTTTATCAGGAACTTGAAGTTGGTAATACAACTGTTTGAGCAAATGTCTAACTTGAAGGTTAACCTTGGGAAAAGTTGTATAGTGGGGGTGAACTTGGAGTAGGGAGAGCTCAGTGAGAGTGCTGAAGTGTTGGGGTGTGAAGGTTCGGGGTGGCCTTTGAACTACTTAGGGTTGCCATTAGGTGATAATCCCATGAGAGAGAGCTTTTGGAACCCGATGGTGGAAAGGTTTGAAAAAAGACTGGTATCCTGGAAAAAGAACTACCTCTCTCTCGGTGGGAGAATTACACTAATTAAGGCCACACTTGCTAACTTACCCATCTTTTTCCTATCGGTGTTTAAAATCCCAGTGAAGGTTGCTAACATATTGGAGAAGCTTATGAGAGATTTCCTGTGGGAGCCAGGAGAGGAGAAGAGGGATCACAGAGTTAGCTGGGAGATAGTATGTAGGAGTAAGTCTTGTGGTGGCGTAGGGCTTGGGAGTATCAGGAGAAGGAATATGACTCTGTCGGGGAAGTGGTTGTGGATGTTCCCTATGGAGAAGGAGAAGTTGTGGGCTAGAATAGTGGCAAATATACATGGGCTGGAGCACAATGGATGGGACGTTGGAATCAGAGCTAGGACCACAAGCAATTCTCCTTGGAAAGCCATTCATGACTTGCTACCAGTTTTCTCCCCTAATATCAGTTTTGACTTGAATTCCAGTAATTCCATAAAATTTTGGGAACAAACCTGGGTGGGGAGCGCCCCTTTAAAGGATCAATTTCCTTCTTTGTGTGCTCTTTCTAATTTGAAAAATGAGCCGATCTCATCTTTCATCACCCCGTCCTCTTCCACTTTTGGGATTGGGTGGAACTTGGGTCTAAGAAGGGATTTGAGGGACTCAGACCTTGACAATATTTCGAGCCTTATTGCACTTCTTGATAATGTTGTCTTAGACCCCACTAGGGTGGATTCTAGAATTTGGACACCTACCCCCAATGTTATCTTCTCTTGTGCTTCGTTCTTCAAAGTCTTAAGTCAGTCCATCAGTCCTACCTTCCCCCCTTTCCCTGTTGATGAGGTTTGGTGCAGAGAAAGACCTCCTAGGGTTGGTAGATTTTGTTGGGAAGCCTATCTGGAAAGAATCAACACTGGTGATCTACTCCAAAAGAAGAGACCCAATACTTGCTTGTCACCTCAGTGGTGTGTTCTATGTAAAGCGGATGGGGAGATTGGTTTTCACCTACTGGTGTCTTGCCACTTTGCGAGGTCAATTTGGGATTGGGCTTCCTTATTTGGATGCAGTTGGAATCCCCCATCAGACTGGTAGGTCCTTTTCTTCCCTACCTTTTTCAGGTGGCGGATAAAAAGGGGAAGGATAATGTGGAGAGGACTAAGGGTTGCAATATGTTGGACATTGTGGGAGGAAAGAAACTCTAGGATATTCTCAGAAACCCAAAGAGGAGCAACAGATCTGAGGACTATCATACATATTAGGGCGGTACAGTGGTTGAAATATTTGGAACTATTCACAGATTACACCGTGGATGACATGTTGAGGAAGTGGGGTGAAATTGCAAATTGCACACAGACCAAGGCAATAATGAATGTGGCTTGGACTCCCCCACCTAGTGGATTCTTGAAGTTAAACTTTGATGGATGTAGTAGGGGAAATCCGGGGCAATCGGGGATTGGAGGTGTTTTTAGGGACGAAAATGGGGTCATCTCTGCCATGTTTTCAGGCCCAATTGGAGTGAGCGACTCCCTTAGAGCTGAGATCTTTGCAGTTATGGAAGAAGTCCAGAAAGCTGAGGAGCTGAACATCAAGAAACTCATAATTGAAGGGGATTCAGAGGTGGTGATAGGGTGGCTGACTAAAGATCAAAATGGTTTATGGAAGTACAACAATGAGAGGAGGAAATTCATGTGGCTGGTGCGGGAGATGGAAGTTAAGACATGTTGGGTTAAAGGATCGGCTAATTCCCTAGCTGACAGTTTAGCTAAACAAGGGGCAGAAAGGGATTCACTGTTTTGGGCTAAGCTGTAACTTTAGTGTCGTCTTTTTTTCTTCTTTTTTTCCTTTTATGAGGCGCTTTGTGGCTCTTGGAAGATAATTGTGTTTGTCTTCCTCCTGTAAATCTTCTACTGATGATTTAATGAAAGTGTTATCGATAAAAAAAAAGGTTCAAAGATTGGATATTCTATAGCTGATCTTTTTTGATTGATGTCTAGCTGATTTTTTTTTTTTTGCTTGAGACTCAATTGATAGGTTGGAGTTATATTGTTGAGCAGTCAAGTGTTTTAAAAGGCATGCCTGAGTTATCCCTAGGTTCATAGGTGAGTTTCATTTTGTGAGGTGTTTCTTGCCTGAATTCCTCATGGCTGGGATTGATATTTGGTAATGACTTTTTTTTTTCTTGCCTAAACTGAGGTGCACTTCACCTGGCTTGTGTATGTGTTTTGATGAATTATCCTTGAATTTGATATTGATTGCGTGGTTTATCATACTGTAGGCTGTGCTATGATGTTTAAGAGTGAAATAGTTTAGCCATATGTAGGACTTGAATGTACATTTGTATTAATAACCTGATGATCTAATCAATTGAGCTAGATTTCTTTTCATTGAAACATTGTTATTTCTTTCAGAATCTAGATTTGCATACTCTTGCATAAAGTGGAGTATCACCTCATTCATGTGCATGCCTCACATTGCACCTTGCGCATCAGTCTCTTGGAATATCTTTTTGCTTCACACTTTTATAACAATGGGTCATACCTTTGGAGTTGTGTTTATTTTGGAATCATATTTTTTTGGGTTATTACTTTTCTATTATTGGGTGACATTGATTGAGCTATTCTTGTTTTCAAAGGGCTTCGTGTACCATTTTTTCTTTGACTATTTTTCTCATTACTGTTAAAAAATCATGTAAATATTGGATATAGGGCCATTGCCTATTCCCCCTCTCCATGCATGTACTGTGCATTCTGCACCTTTGTGTGGTCATGTATTTCCTTTAATTATTCTCTTGATTGTTGCCACCTCATTTTACATTCTTCTTTTGGAAAATTCTTGTGGTGGTCAAAGTTGGAATTAATTGTTTTGTATGCCTTAAAATGGATATGCTGAACTTTGGTATTGTAAGCATGCCTTTCTAAATTTTTGCTATGCTATTTATCCAATTTTAGGTGGTTGAAAATGCAATACAGTGCATTCTTGTCTTATCTACCAGTTCATTTATCTATAAAATTAATATCTCCAAGATGTTACATTTTCCAAGCATTTTAAATTAGTTGGGTAATTCTCTCTTAAAGTTTTTAGTGATTTCCAAAAAATATGAATGTTTATAGTGAAGCTTTATTAAATTTGTACTTTGGAACTCTGGGCAGGAGCTCTTTTCAGAGGTTGGTGACCTGAAACGATATACAGTCCATTATGACAGGAGCGGAAGATCGAAGGTACCTGCCAACATCTGTCATTGTCTAGCTCTTTGAGCATTCTTTGTGTTTAGCCATAGATAAAAGTGATTCCTTATCTTAGGGGACGGCAGAAGTTGTCTTTTCACGCCGGGCAGATGCTCTAGCTGCTGTCAAGAGGTATAACAATGTTCAGCTTGATGGGAAGCCAATGAAAATTGAGGTTGTAGGGACAAATATTGCGACGCCTGTTGCTGTTCCACCAGCTGCAAATGGCGGCTTTGGAAATCCAAATGGTGTTCCCAGAAGGTATGCTCTTTTATCTCAGCGACATTTTTTTTTGACAAATAGCTGGAGTTTGGACATTTTTCTTTTTCATCCTAATAACTCTCAAATTTGCTTCCTGCATTTAGATTTCCTTGTAAATACTATTCTCCTTGGTTATATTTTGCAAGCACCTTTGAAAGTATCAAATTACCAATAAATATCTAACAGGGCTTGATGCTTGGTAGTTGGTACTTTGTATATTTTCCGTCCTATGATATGCATGCAATTGTTTATTTTAAGTTTAACTCTAGCACATCAACTTAATAATAATATTTAGCCTTCTACTGGTGGATGCATGGATGCACTTTTTTTTTCTTTACTAATATATACCTCTATTTGTATTACAACCGTACTGTTCCAGGCTATTAGTTTAAACTAGTTGTATCATGAATTAATTATTCATGATTTCCTTCCTGATTTAAAAAGTATCTCTGCTTGTAAAATTTGTTATTCTGTTCTAATGTGTCTGTTTTAAGCTTTATGCTGATTTGCTACAGTAAATACCCTTAGGGTGTAGGGGTTTTCTCATCTACTTAAATTTATAAAGTGTTTTTGATTGTTGGACCATCCTTCCAGTTATGGGAGTTAAAAGATACTGTCCTCGAGCACTCATCTCTCTTTTTCCGTTGTCATTTTTCTTTGCATATGGTTAGGGGATAAGTACCAAAGAACAAGTTCTTGCATGCTAAATTTGGTCAAGTCCATCTTTTGTGTCTTTTGTGCTTGTGATGTAGTTATATCTGGTAGAATCTTTTTGTACAACTTCTTAATTTCATATGATAATGCAACAGTGGACAAGGAAGAGGTGGAGCCATGGGACGGTCTCGAGGTGGTGGTGGTCGTGGATTTGGAAGGGGCCGTGGGCGGAGAAGAGACCGTGGTGAGCAGATATCTGCAGAAGATCTTGATGCTGATTTAGAGAAGTACCATTCAGAAGCAATGCAAATAAATTGAAGGTGAACTTTTTTGGCTTCATAGTTCTGCTATAACATTATAAATACGTCGTTGCTCAAGGATGTATACTTTTACCAACATGCTACTCTTACAAGGAGGAAAATACAGTGAGGAGATTGTTGTGTCTGGTTTATGGAGCCAGGGCCTTTTATTGCTCGTTTGAATTTGACATGGTACTTGCGTTAATAGACAGCTGCAGACTGTTTCTGTGATCTCTCCTTTTGTCTTATTAGCTGTTTTTCTTCAAAACATTTTATTTGTTTACACAAGCGGAGCCAGGGAAATTTTTCCCCTTCAGGTGATAGAAACAATGGAGAAAAGAATGTCAACAAATTGAATTGTAACGGGGCTTTAACACTTCAACACTAAATCGTGCGTTGTTAAGCAGGTGGGATGTCAGTTGAAGGTAGTTGTTTTTGTCAATTTCTTTTTTCTCCCTATCATTTTTTTGGAGAAAAAAAGGTCAACATATTGAGTTGTAGCGGAGCTTTGGCATTTCATCATCATGCGCTGTTACGCAGGTGGGATGCCAGTTGAAGGTAGTTATATTTTATTTCAATTTCTTTTTACTGCCCATCAGTTTTTGGTGAAAATTTCTATATATCTGAAACATTGTTCAAAGGTTCCATTTGGCATTTTTTTTATGCACTGTAAATAATGTAGTTTCTTTGTTTTAATTGGTTTGGGAAATGCTAGATCTTGATTCCCGAAATTATATGGGGGTATTAGACTATTCGTCTTTTAACCTTAAACGCAATGGCGTGTCTTGGCATGGAGGTACACTGGAATGGAATTTGGTCGGGCATTGTCAACGTCACACCTTGCTTAGACTTGCTTTACACCGACTGAAAAGATTGAGGGTAAAAATAAGCCTAGAACTTAGTATAACGAGATTTGAGCGTGGTCTGAATTACTGATGCTCCTCTTTTTGGTAAACAATTCAATACTGATGCTCCTAATCTTAGGAATCGGGATTTGCCACACCGATCTGACAGCAATTCATATCCGTGCCCCACAAACGCCCCACGGCATATCCCATTCGTGTATTGGGAACATCTTCCACTGGCAACTTGGGGAGATGTTGCCAGTGGCATTTGTGTGGCACAGATGTGATCTCATCTTGAATTCACATCCTGTGTATTTGGAACATCTTCCCATAATAACACGAGTATGTAGATGTACCCGATGTGTGGCTTAGATGTGTTGTGAGATTGCTGTGCGGTGCAGATCTGGTCTTGTATCTTAGTTGTAGATTTGTAGCCTTGTAGATTACCCCGTGGCAAAAGGGTAAAACTTAAAAGCTCAAAAATTTATTGGAGGATAATTCACTTTTCATAATTTTTTTATTTTTTTTTATATTCAGTGCCATGCACCATTAGTAACTTGGCAGGATTCGGTTCTGTATTAACACTGGAACAAACCAGCTAACACGCCAATGACTCAACTCTTGATTTGGTTCTTTCGGTGAAAACTATATTATCCTGTAAAAGAAGGTGATATTGGTCAACTTCATGTAAATCAAGTTGGAGCTCCTTTCACCCGAACAACTTACCAACAAACATGTATTCATAGTTCTACTTGCAATTATACCACTCGAGCTGGTGATTTGGTGCTTTTAGATGTGTCATGTGTTAGTTGTCCTCGTATTTATCACGAGTAACTTAAATGACATGGCTGGCATTGATTGACCCAAGCACTAGTCCCGAACTAAAGAGGTTTTTGGTAAGGTGTTGTCGTGTTTTCAGTTGATGAGTTGATCAGTATAAATGTGCGAGAGATTTTTCTATTTAATGTGTTTTAAAACTGTTTTGAGTTGATCAATACAAAGTTTTGTTTTTATTTAAAATATCAAATTTGATATTTATTAAATACATACATCTTTAGTTGAAATGAGAATCATATGTTGCAACATATTTCTCACAAATGTGTTGATTGGCCAAAAGTGTCTGCCATTTCCCAATCCCTTGAATTTTGTGTGTTTTGAAAATTTTCTTCAAAAAATAATCGTACATTGCGCTATTTAACCAGTTCCGTGTCCTTTATAGTTTATGTTACGAAACTATGAATGTAATCACATCTTTTAACAACGGCCTAGCCTGTTGCATCGCACACATAAAAAAACTCCATTGATCAATGTTATGTAGATGCTCATTATCAGTTTTGCTCCTCAATTAGCTCCATGGCTCCAAACACTATCAATCTGCTGTATCTTATTTACAAGAATACTTTAGTCTGCATTTGAAAGCAATATTATAAGCGTTTGAAAAGAGCATATAATTATAATCGACGTAAAGTTCCGCTCTGGTTCAATTATGCATACGTTTAAATGAAATGAAGTTTTACATCTATAATCATTGTAAAACCTAATCAAGCATAAAATTTTCAATGTAAAAACTTTACACTCTTCCACCCATCGTGTTTTTTAAAAAGCAAGTCACTTTCACGGGTTCAATGTAAAACATTATCGGTGTATTTTTACACCAATGATGTTTTACACTGATTCCAAATGCAACCGTAATACATGTGAATTGTGATATTTCAACGAGTCAAGGGAGCTGTGAGCGTGTTATTTACTCTTCAGTTTTTCGATGAGACAATGACGGCTGAGATGGTGAAAGTTTTACCAACTCATCAGCCACGGCAAATGATTGACATACGAACCAAAGAAATCGAGAATATCATCAAGTATGTCGGATCCAGGACGAAACCAAGCTACAATTTCTACTTTGAGACTCGAAAGAAGATAATAATCAAGTATGGCCATTAAGTGAGCTTTGTGCTCGTTAATATTCTCAACATGCAAGTGATTTAAAGCAGCTCAACTGAGAGCAATGAATCAACCCAAAATATGTTTTCGTAACTTGTAAGTGATTTCAGTTGTAACCTTCTCACAGGAAAGTAAAAAGACAAGTGAACTCTGTAAGGAGTGCCATCCTAAATTCGGAGATTGCTGGAACCCGATCTATTCTCTACATTTAGGGATGTTTAGGTTTTCTCAGATTCTTCCAACTTGAAAAGAATATTCTCAGGATAGAGTATATCACTGCCCTGATGCAAGACACTATAAAACTCCAACATGAAGAGGGCCAGTACCATGGATATAGCAGCCGGAAGAACAGACTTATCAGATGCCGAGGATATCGTCCAACCTGCAACCACGAGTGCCAACAGCTTGAAGGAAATCTCAGATGGAAAAGCCACTAATCTGGTTCTTACAATTTCCCAAAGTATGAAAAATGGAAATATGACTTCCCTGCAAGTGACCAATAAGGCTATGTTTGGTTTGAAGGAAAAGATAGGGAAAGGAAGGGAAAGACAGGAAACCAATACAAGGGTTGTAAAGGTTTCCCTACCTTTCCCTTCCTTTTTCCCTACATTTTCCTTCATAGCCTAAGATGAG
This sequence comes from Nelumbo nucifera, assembly GCF_055504915.1. Taxonomy (NCBI): domain Eukaryota; kingdom Viridiplantae; phylum Streptophyta; class Magnoliopsida; order Proteales; family Nelumbonaceae; genus Nelumbo; species Nelumbo nucifera. The sequence continues at coordinate 42,539,001 of NC_142650.1, read as the reverse complement.
GCTATCAACAGGTCGAGTCTGGTTCAGGACAATGTTTACCTGCAAGGTTTTCAAACCGGACTGGACCGAAAAAAATGGGAACCTGTCAGGTGACCGGTTCCATTCTTCCCCAAAACCAGGATTTCTCAAAAAACCGTTGATTTTGATCAGCAAACCGCTGACCCGGGCAGTTAACCGTTTGAACGGTTTTAACCATTTTTTATTTTTTATTTTTAAAATTTTTAACTTTTTTGTCAGAACAGGCCGATCATTCGGACCATTCGACCCGGTAACCGGACCCCTAACCGATTCGGTCTCCGGGTCAGTTTTAAAAACCATGTTTACCGGTCTTGATTGTTAATCAGGACAAAATCATAGACCTAAAACTTCCATTTTTGATAATATAGCCTTAATAAAAATGACAGTAAAATAGTAGATTATTTATATGTAAATAAATCAAATATCTTTGACCAAAATTATCTTATATATTCTCAATCAAATTGACCCTTTTAGACATAAAATATAATAAAAATTACAAGAAAATTAGGAAACCTTTATATATTATTAACTGGATAATTGGTTCAGAACAGGCAAGAACCAGAAGTGATCCAATTATTAATCGGGACAAACTCACAGAATGAGAACAAACATACCCGTTAACAGCCCTAATAAAATATGAGACCTTGGTGAGAGGCATGTGATGGTGGATATGCCAGAAATTTTTTGCCAGGAACTGATAATGCCTGATATATAGGGATCCACATTTACATATGAAAACAATTTACATGACTGAAAAAACATGTGGTGGCCTCTGGGAAGTAAGCAGACGATCCCATCTCTTGAGTCTTGTATTTCATTCTAAAATAAATTGTATAGATATTTATCTTTCTACTATTCTCTAATCTGCTAAGCAGAATTGATCAAATAGTTACTTACAGGGAAAAGCAAATCAAGTGTATCCCATGCTGCATGACGAACAGCTCTTGTTGGATACATTGGACCACCAGGGGATGTGAAACTATACAGGCAGGCTTTCAATCTTGTACTTGTTGTCATCCTCAGCTCCAAACCTAGAGAAATTAACCAACCAACTAATAGTCTACCCAAACATAAAAATGCAGGCAATCTTAAACATCTTATAACTTCACAACATGCACGAGTGAGCGATCTGAAGTGAAAACAATAATATACCCTCGAGGGCTTTCATGTGAGAGAGGTAATGAAGCAGTACTGGTTCAACTTTCAACTTTTGAAGCTGGAAAAAAAATAAAAAACATAACATAGAACACAAGAAAAATGGTTGACTATATTAATTGGTTTCACAAAATGATTAAATGAGCCACATTTTCAAGATATTATTTTAGGTATTACCTGATCTGTTAACTCAATAACAAAAATGTCTGCAGGACCGCCAACCAAAAAAGCATTTGGAAAAACAGGAAATTGCTTTAACAAAGTTTCGAGCTTGTCAACTGCCACAAGAAGACAAGACAATTAATGAGGTAGATAAATTAGATCAGTAAACACTATTGTTAACTCATAAGGACACACCTAAATTGTAAAAGAATATGAATCTGGAAAGCAGAAGATACAAGTCTCTCTGGGCCTGAAAGTAAGTGAAAATGAGCACTTCAATGCACTTGTAGCACTAAAAAACAAATAGGCAATTTCGACAAAACAAGGCTTCAAAACAAATTGGGTTAGCAAACAATGGAAACTCAGACACCACAAATATCAAATTACTATTGCAAGAAAGCTCTGCATGACACAACTGTGTTTTACCTGCAAGGCGATTTTATTCAAGCGTGCTGGTACCAATGCAACCTCCTCAAGAAGATACTGGGTAGTAAAGAAGGGAGAGATTGCAGACAATTATATATTTGGTCATGATGCACTTGAATCATAGAAAGACAGAAAGAAATAAAGCTTGAGCAATGAAATTTATGGTACAAGATGTTTTACATGAAACAAAGACAAGAAACGCCTTGTATTTGTTTGGATGTCAATCCTGCCAATGAACATTTAGTTATATATGGAACATTTTCAGGTTTATGAACAAGTGACATTGCAGAAATGTGTCCAAAAAAGAAAACAAGAAAATTTGGACTGGTAAGCATACACACTTCAGCAACATACAGAGCACCAAAAAATAAATAAATAAAAAAAACAACAACAAAGAAGCACATGAATAATTATTCCTAATACTTCAGAATTTATATTTGAAGAAACCAGAAACCTTTACATTTATTAGTGGTTATTCAACAATTGATACCCATATCTCTAATCTCCATACCAGAATACATTTGTAGCACCTTGAACAAGGGCTGATGAATAACGGAGGAGAACTTCTGAATTTTCAAGTTGAACCTCAAATAACTGCAAAACAGAGTGGCCTTTAAACTTCTCAATTTGTTGAAATGCCACAATGGATTCTAAGCTTAAAATAGAATAGAAGGATTATATGTAAAATTTTCATTGCCACGAAGTCGGCTCATATAAATAGTAATAACAATAGACATCTTATGTAGTGTTACATGGAATGTCAAGCTCTCATATGCCAGGACAACATGTCTTACTTGTGTTACTCTTCAAACCAGCACTAACTCATCTATGTGAGTAATTCAAACTGTCCATCTTACCACACACTGACTTTTCAAAGGGACACATGTTTACATTAGTCAATGTCAGTAAAGAAATATAGACACTATAGAGAGTATATGTATTATAAATATCAGAACATACATTATGGAAGAAGGGTTCACTAGTGAAAATATGTATATAAATTTTTCAATAAAATTAAGAATACATACCCACTTGTGGAAAAGGAGGGCAAAGATATTAGACGCAAAAGACTGGCTCCACAGCTGGACAATCAAATCAAGGATTGGTTTTCCATTCTCAGGCACTATAACATAATGATCAGCGAGAACATTGTAAAAGCAAAGATGGTTAATATCATCCTCTGCTGAAGAAACTCCATCATCATCTTTGCTTATAATTATATCTGTTTTAGAAAGCAGAACATCAAAATTAAAGCCTATACAGAATAGAGGTGACTCTAACATGTTATTAGAATCTACCGTTGAAACATAACCCTAACTATCCATGAGCTCTAAAATCTAGATTTAAATTGTAGTATGAATTACAAATTAATATGGTGGAGAAAAACATACCATTGAAACATAGCCCTAACCATCCATGAACTCTAAAATCTAGATTTAAATTGTAGTATGAATTACAAGTTAAGATGGTGGAGAAAAACATCACCAGTGGCTATAAGCATATAAATTATATGAATCTATGTTATAGGATGCTACACATTGTAATAAAATGAATGAGATATGTGGTTAGTTGAAGTTTCTATATTTCTTTTGGTTTACGGCCCAAATAATCATCTATTTAAACGCAGTTGGGTTCTTTTTGTAATACATAATTAGGAATAATACAAATAGGAGTACAGTTCTCTTTTAGCTATTTCATTGTTTAACAATTTGAGTCCATTACATGTGTGATACACATGCAAGAGACTCATCACTATTGCATCTCAGAATAGATGTTATAACTGCAGGCAACTAGGGCTTCTACCCGTATCAGATCATAGAAGTTCTGTGAGATCTGCATTAGAGGCACAAAGGTTGCAGTACTTTGAGGACTCAGGTAATGTAATGTAAATCAGTTCATATCAGAAATTTAATAATGGTAGGGGATTCTAAAGTTGTGGCGAGACTCCCCTACCATTATTTATTAGTTAGTATAGTTGTCAAGGCACTAAGTTGAGGATGAGCAACAGGGAAGCACCTTCTTGCCTAGATGATTTTTTTAATACAAAAAGCTGGTTAACTTTAGCTTCTCTCTCTCTCTGTATATATATATATATATATATGAGCAACTAGAAAACATAAAAAATGATTGAACGTAAAAGAATTGAAAGATAAAAGTGGAATTGAGATGCACTACACTGTCTATATGAAAAAAAAAAAAGACTAGGGGATGGAGTATGTCAATTGCAAAGAAGAAGAAAAAGAGGTAAAGGGACAGAGTCTGTTCTGCTTACAGTAAGGAAGACAGTGAGGAGTGATTACAGACCCTAAGAAAAAGAACAAGTGAAAGGAAGAGAGAGAGAGAGAGTCAAGAAGAAGTTCCTTATGAAGTTTACTATCTGAAGCTGAACTCATTATTTTCCTATTGCTGGTTTAGTTTGCTCTACACTCACTCATTTTACCCCTCTATAAATTTAAATTTTGTTTTTTAATGTTGGTCAATACCCTTTTATCTTTATTTATGTAATATAAATGATACGGATAAGTTGCGTTACACCTAGAATTAATATACCGCCTGTTTAAGCAGTAAGTTGAGGCACATAGGGGCCCTTAAAGAAGTGCCTTATCATCGCATTGGCGTCGCATTGACAACTATGGCAGTCGGTAATATATCACACTGCCTAAAAAAAGTAATATATCACGCTAAATAATAGCCATACAACCTGACGCTCATGGAAAACAACTAAAAAAACAGTTTTTTAACTAAAAAAAGTTGGGCAAACAGAAGTGCAAATTTCCCAAAAAAATAAAATAAAATAAAATAAAATAAACAGAAGTGCAAATTTCCACAATGAACACTCACCTCGGGCACGGACGTCGACTTCTAAAGCTATGTCAGCAAACAGTTCCTGCAACAAATTAAGTCTCTGGGATTGAGAAACTAGTGCCTGCAAAGATTTAATGGAACATTAATCTACCTCCTGCCGTTCTAATTCACTAGAGTGCGCCTTTCTAAATCCCGAATTAACTCAAATCCATGAAATATAAACACATAATCAACACATAGATTGCGAAGTGTCATCAAAACTGTTTAACAGTAATGAATTCACACGAAAACAAATCAATTAATGAATCATGGACATAACCGACTTCCTGATTACTGTGACACACAACGATTTATGGCAAAATGAATGGAGGCCTCACCCGTTGGAGTTTTTTCTCGATTTCTTGGGCGAGTGCGGTTAGATAAGCAGAGCTCCGAGCCTCGGAAGCTTGTGACATTCTTGTGGAACCACTAAGAGAAAAGCATTTGAAAACAAAATTAGACTTCTGAATTTAATCCTAGATTCTACTCAGACAGGCGGGAGAGATAGCCATGTCCATGTCCCTTCTCATAAGCTCCCGCAGGCGAAATTCAGAGGCCCTAGGCAAACTTTGCAAGGAAAGTTAAGAAATCCAAAACCCTAAAGGCGTTTGAGATCTCCGCTTTCCTACTTTAGTTATACAAGACAATAAAAGAAAAAAAAAAAATCGACCGAGCAGAGCTGTATTTGATGCTGTCCTCAAAGAGCATGAATTGATTCTCCTGAGAGGCTTCAAATTTCATGAGGAAAGCTGAAAGAGTAGGGAGGGAGACGTGTTATTAATGCTTTTTGGATGCCAAAGACAGGTGGATCAAAATTAACACGTGTTAATGCATTTTGGATAAAGTGAACTTGGTTATGGTTGAAATGACAAAAATACCTACCATGAAGAAAGTGGACACACGGTGCTACTGTCCATTTGACTACTCAATAATGCATCCATGGCCGGCCCCGGATCTCTGCTGCTCACTAAGCGCTCCTCACACTAACCTCATATATAAAACTGAATCTCCTGCCAATAAAACACATTCAAACACCCTATATGATTTATTTATTTATTTTTTTAAATCAAACAAATAACAGAAAACAGAGAAACAAATAACAGCAAAATTAACGGAAAGAAAACATCCTAAGGCTGTGTTTGGAAATGATGCAAATAAGTGTGAATGTAAATATATAGAGTGTAAAATGGTTCATATAAATTGTAAAATTAGGTTAGATTTACATTGACAAATTTACTTTCTATCAAACAGGCTTTTAGCGGTAACGAATGCAAATATGAATTTCAATAAAGCATATACTTTTTTTTTTATCAAAATCCCTTGAATACAAATTTACTTTTTCTTATTGATGTACTTTTATATCTTATTATCAATGTAAATATGCATTAATATGTCATTTGTCAAAGTATAAATAATGTTACCAAATACAAGCAAAAATAAACCATAATACAAATTTATATTAAACTAAAATTTACACTCTATTTGCATCATTTCCAAACGCAGCCTAAGGGGATGATCTACTGAAAGCGAATGTAACAACAGCCGGGAGGAGATAGTCAACTATCCTCCAAACTGGAGGCACCTTTAGAAGTCAATAAGTGCTCTGATGCATTAGCTTCTCTGCGTATTAAGCTGAAGAGAGTACCAGCTGGAAGAAGACTGTAAATATCAGTTAGCAAACTCCGAATTTGGGGGTGTTGTCCAAAAGACCTTGATTGTAAAACTTTAACCACTGTCTGATTATCACTCTCTACAATTAAGTTCTGAAAACTCAGCGCCTAACAGCTGCCAAACAATACTGTTTAATGGCTAAGAGTTCATCTAAAAGAGGGAAAACAACTTTACACAAAGCACAGCTACCAAAAAGAAAAGACCAAAAAAACCAAAACCACTTTTGCTGTTAGAGAAACTGCCTTCTGTGTTAACTTTGAGAGTGCGCCCAGAAGGAGGAGTCCATCTTCCCACCACCACAGACATGATACCACATATTTCATACATGAAGGGTACTACTTTTGTGAGAGTTCGGATCTCCTGTTCATACGAACCCTGTCCACGTCTACCCACAATACACTATCCCGTGAATTGGGAACATCTCTCCTGCATAATACTATTTAGGGGATGAGATATTCTCCATGTGCGACTGTAATAAATGTAGGCAAAGTTTGTGTGGACAGGAGATCCGGATTCCTTTTATGATGAGTCCCAGTATTATAGTGAGATGTGTGATGTCAGATCATATTGGTAAGAGTGTTGGAACCTGTTTTATTAATAAGATATTCTAATTCCCTCAAATTACTTTCGATTGTGCAATCTTTTGTTGTCATTCATGGAGTAATGTTTCCAATTTGTGGTGGCAATCTCCTGAAGAACAAATCTGATTTTCTACTATTAAGCGTCCTTGGTGTATTTTCCTTTTCTCATAGCTGTATTGACAAAAATGTTCATTGAAATATCATAATTCTCCATTGAGAGAAGGATTAGAAATTAAGAACAAAGAATGGGTTCGGGGTCGGTTGCTAGCACTAGTGTATCACTTGCTACGAAACCAATCACAAGTGAAGATACCAGTATATGAAACATCAGTATATTCACTTGTGATTGGTTATGTGATAATGGAACATTAGTGTATTGACTTGTGATTAGTTATGTAGCAAGTAATACAGAGTTGCCAGAAGCATGCTTGAATTCGTTAGAGCTTGCACCGCTCGAAGAATCAGAACAAAGTTTGGAAAAGGACAAAAGACTTGAAACATATCCTGAGGTTTAAGTCAAGTTTGAGAGTGTTTAAAAAGCATGGTTTTTAAAACCGAAATGGTCAGGGGTCCGGTTATTGATTCGAACGATCCAACCGTTTGACTCGAACGGCCAGTTTGTTCTGACAAAAAAATTAAAAAATTGAAAAATGGTCAAAACTGTTCAAACGGTTCGAACGGTTAATCGGCCGGTTTAGCAATTTGCTGACCAAAATCAATGATTTTGGAGAAAAATAGATGACCGGTTCCTGGTTTTTCCGGTCCCACCGTCCAGTCCGGTCCGGTTTTGAAACCCATATTAAAAAGTGCTTATTTGAAAGCATTTATTTTGAACCAGGACCGCACCAATTAGCATAGATTGGCATTTGGGAAATTAGCTCAAATTAAGTCCTTATACAATAAGCACATGTTCGAAATTTTACTTCCAAAACACTCCTTGGTTATATTTCAAAATGCCCAAATTGTCCTTTACTCAAAGAACATAAGGCTTCCCCTGTTGGTGAAGATTTCTTCTCTACTTTTCTTTTCACAGACTTTATAGTAGTGGCGGCACTACTCCAAGTTCAAACAAGAAGCTTGTGCATTGAGGTAATCTCTAACCGATAAGGGCAACTTTTTGCTATTAATATCATTAAAAATAATAATTTTTATATAATAACTAGAATATGATAATTTTTTTTTTTAAATATCAAATAAGGACACTCCACACTTGTGCTCGTCTTCCTCCACTAACAAAGAAACGATTCCCTGTGCAAAGAAGAATTTAATGATCTAATTTATAGTAACATTTTTGAACCATCGTTGATCCGGACAGTTGGACCGTTCAGCCCAGGAACCATCCAAGCAACCGGTTATGTTTTACCCAAAACCTAGAATTTTATCAAAAACCGTTGAAAAAGTTAACAAACCGTTGACCCAGGGGGTTGAACTGTGCACCCATTCAACGATTTTGACCATTTCTTATTTTTTAATTTTGCTGTTAGAATGGGCCATCAATTCGAACCGAACGATCAGGCCATTGACCTAAAAACTGGTGCCCATAACGGTTTCATTTCCGAATCGTTTTTTAAAACGTTGATTCTTGGTGTTCTAGTATCTTCTATAAGGATAAGATGAATACCTTCTACAGGGATAAAGGGAGGGATGAGGAATTCCCACTGTTGCTCGTCTACTTCAGAAGACTGGATGACAATTCAACAAGGTGAATATCTTCTACTGGGATAAGGTGGAGGTGATGAAGGAAGCGAACATGTTGAAGAAACAGATGGACGCATTGATAGCATTTCGCATAAAGGTGGAAAATCCCACATTGTCCGATGGGTCAGCCGACATGGCTCGTCTTGCTTCAGATGTTGCCAATTCTGCATCGGCAGTGACCGCCTCTATTCCATCCAGCGCTAGAGACAGCAGTTCCAGTAAGTCTCGACTCTCGATCTTCGCATAACAACTTATCTCTTCATCAATTGTGCCGTTTGTCAATTTGGCAAACATATAATGGGTGGATTTTAGCCAGTAAACATCAAGTATTGCAAACCATACAACAAGCTAAAAGACAAAGTTGGAAACATGGATCCCACTTAATAAGAGTTGCATCATTCGTTGTTTATAAGCATTAATTTTTCCTTGCGACCCCATTAAAACATGGAAACGTCAGCCTCTTCAACTTCAGTTTGCATGAATACAGAGGTAGAGATAGAGGAAGAAGACGAGCAACAATGTCATTATCCTTATTTGATATTTTTTTAAAAAAGTTATTTTATTTTAATTATTATATAAAAAATATTATTTTTATTGATATTTAAGACAAAAAGTTGCCCCTATCGATTAGAAGCCCTTCTATTTTCTTTTTTTCTTTTTTTAATTTTTGTTTTCTCTTCTTCAACCGAACAACGAACATGGCTCCAACTCTGGTACTCATTTTTTTTTCTTGAACGCCAATTTATTCTTCTTTTTAAGTGTGTCTTTTTAAATGCCCAATATGAAATAAGTGTTTATTAAAAAAAAAACCGCTAAATACTCAATATTAAATAAGTGTTTTCTTAATAAACACTTGAAAAAATTAGATGCCAAACATTTTTCAAATAAGAAATCCCAAACTTAACCTTAATAATTTAACTTCAAAGTATTATGAGTTTTTCAAATAGATTTAAATATACCTTCTTACAAATATTTTAAACAGTTTGAATGAAAAAAACACTTATACCCCTCTTTGTAAAAACATGAAACAGGGTCATCTTTTACTTTGAGACACCAACCCTGCAAATCCTAATTTAAAATTTTAAAGAATGAAGTCACAGCTACTAAAGAACTAAGAAGAAAATATCTGAAGAAACAGGGTGATCATTTACCATGGACACCAACCCTGTAAATCCCAATTTAAAATTTTAAAGAATGAAGCCACAGCCACGAAATAACTAAGAAGAGAATATTCAAAGATAGAAGATGGATCGCATTTGCTTTGCTTGTAAACTTTTATCTAAATTCTCCAAGACGATGACTTGACAGAAATTTGGCATCTCCAGAGCTTGTAGAGGAGGTCCAGAGCAAAAATTGTAGATGGCGGTGCTTTGGTCGGTTCCCATCATCTCTCTTTCGTAACAGATTGCTACATAAAAACCAACAAGTTCAAATGATGCTCAACTTACTCATCTGTGGTTTGTAAAAAGTATAGAATCTCTCACCGTGGTCGATATGAACTCGTTACAGATAAAAGATGTTCTAATCCAGATCAAAGAATGCATAAAGAAGGAAACTAAACATGGTGGTAATTTGTTGAAAAGGAAACTCTAGTTAAAGATAAGGAAATCTTCGCAATCTAGATTCCTTGTTTATCATGTGAAAATAACTCCCAGGGATGGAAAGTGAGGACCAAGTCTTGGGTCGTGTCATAGCATGCGTGTGCGTATCAACCCATCAACACCTCATCAAGCTTTACGAGAGATTACGGAAGTGATGCCCAAGAAACGCTACTAAGCCAGGCAAAGGGAGGGGATTTATCAACTGACCACATTCAAACGTTTTATCAAACAGGTAAGGATCACCTGTTTTCTTCCAACCCAGTTTTGGTTTACACTTTACACAAGGTATGCTATGGCCAGGGTAGAAAGGGCAAAAGAACAGGGCATAATTAAGCTTTTGGGTTTTATTTACCAACTCCAGCTACGAGCCTATGAAATCATAACTCAACCGTTCTTACCATTTTAATGAGGTCGCTTTGGCTGTTTGCCTGGGCTGTTTTGGGAGACACCGCAGGTTACCATTTTAATTCCACTCTTTTCAATTAAAAAAAAAAAATGTCGAATGAAAATACTGTTTTACCCATACTCATGATTTATGAGAATAAAAATTATCATATTTTTATTCTCAAATATTCAATCTTTTATAATTAATTAGTACTTAATTGGACTCATTATTTTTTTATTTCGATTCAGGGCATGAAAGAAGACATCGGGAGAAAAACAAGGCTAATCGGATGATTTTGTACAGTTTCAGCACCGTTCAGTAATTTGGGCATAACTCTCACATTGGGACTCCGATCGAGATGATTCAAGATGCATTGAAAAGATAAGGAAGAACTCTAAAACTTTCATGTTTTGGGTTTTGATAGATTTGATCTGCATCGAGGTCAAAATTGGGCCCGAAGTCAAAACAAATTCGTAGAAAAGCCCAGCTCACAGCTGAAGCCCAACTCGCAGAAAAGCCTTGCAACGGCCCAAATCATTAAAGAATCTCAATACGAATGCAATAATAAAGAGTCCTATCAGATTTAAATTTCAATTGTAACTCTAGAAAGATAAAAGATTGAGATTACTAGATAGGATAGGATTAGATCTAATTAGGACTTTCTATTTTTAAGAAAGAACTCCTAAGAGAAGTTCCCTCTGAAGTTCCCTATAAAGGGGAGGGGGGGGAGACTATCTTTTGGCATCAATCACTCAATCAATCAATTACTAAAGTTCCCTCTGAAGTAATCAAGAAAACTTCAAGAAGGAAATCAGCAAAGAGGAAAGCTTCAAGAAGGAGGTGGCGGCAAGAAGAAGAGAAGATTTCAGCTCCACTAGCGAAATCATGAGTTCTTTTTTTCCTCTTGTTTGCTTTATTTTCTTTATCATGAACTGATTTATTTATAACTAGGGCTGTGAAAAGCCCAACCATGATAATGAATATATTTTTATTATGATTCATCCAAGATCGTATTTCCATATAGTTTATGAGTTATTTGCTTAATGCGATTAGGAGTGACCATCTCTTAATTGATTAGATTTATATGAATGAATCGGGAGAGGAATTCATATATTATACCATATAATTCATGGTGTGAATTGAATGGTATATAGGGATATATACACATGATTCATTTGAATGTATGAGTTTTTCTTGCACTTAATGCATTTCTATCTTGAGAACTCTAGTCGAGGGATCGAGGGGTTACTTGATAGAAGTAGGTTTAATATATCTTGGGAAAGAATATTAAATAAAATTGGGAAAACTTCAGTTTATGAGAATGACAAATTATCTTGGTTAATTGCATCCATTAATATTCATTGGAATGGTTAGGTGGACCAATGGTCCTAGCGATTTTAATTAATCGTTGCATATTCAGTTATTGATTACCCTTGCTTTTATTTTCTTTTTCTATTTTTAATTTTCAGTAGTTCTTATTGTTGAATCTGAATTTCGGTTGTCCAAATAATTAAAGAATGTTGTAGTTCTAATACTTATTTTGTTAAATCCTCGTGAAAACGATATTTTTATATTACTTGATAACTAGTGCACTTGCTAGGGTTATAATTATAGCTATCAATGATCATATGTCATTCACAACAGGTTACCAAACTTGTAGAGGCCTAGAGAGTATATTTTAGTTCAATGCGGTCAACCCACATGGGATCAACTACATCAATCACATTTGTTTGGAATCTGGATGCTTAAATAATTTTTTATTACTTCCACCAAAGTCCTTGTTGGTCGACGTATAGTATATATCCTCTTCATTTAAGTTCTGTTGGTCGACATATAGGACATATCCTCTTCATCTAAGTTCTAAGTTCTGTTTAATGCTAAATCCATTGTCAAATTATGAACACTAAAATCATCTCTTGCAACTACCACAGTTACTCACTCCCAAGTCTTATTTTTGGTCTGCCCCTAGTTCTTCTAGCCACTTCTAGCTTGTGGGTGTTGTAGCCGGTTTTCTATATGTAATCAAGCCATCTCTCCCGGGCTATTCATAGGTTCCCTGAGTTCCCTTGTAGATTGAAAGAGTCCGCATGAATAAGGAACTCCATTGGATGACACAGGATACACTAATCAAAAAGACATCTGAAGATCTCTCAAAAAGGAATCGAAACAGACTGGGCCCCCTTTAGATAGAGATAGGGGCAGCTCCTCCCGCGAAAGCTCAATAAAGAAGCAGACCAATTAGCAAAAGAGGTCAGGCCGCCTCAGGCGGACCCGGAGATGGTTTTGGTCGAAGCTAAAAGACGGCTGGACGAACTGAAAGACAAGATGAGAGTCATTAAGTGGGCTGTTGAGGGCGCAGGTGTCATTGTGATGCCTTGCCCTTTTTCGCTCCTGCAATCAAACAAAGGAAAGCCTTTATTGATATGATATAAAATCGCTCACCCGTTGCTTGTTGCCCTTGCTCCAGTCAATCTTTCGCCTTTATTGATATGATATAAAACAAACAAGCTTACTAATAATAATAAAGGGCGTAAGTCAAATCTCGAAAGGTTTCTTGCTTGACTTAGAGAAATAAGCGCTTCTATTTATATTATTTTATTAGTAAAGGCGCGTTAACGCATCCAGCGAAACAAGCGACGGACTGAGCGCTGAGGTGCCTGAACTTGCTGCCGGTGCTTGTAGCGGCACTGCTCGATTAGCGCACTAGCAACAAGCAACGGATTGAGCGCTAGCACGGCGCTAACGAGCGGCTGGGCTACCACACCGCGCAGTAGGCTCGAAAGCCGGAGTACATGTTAGCGCATTGTAGTTTTTTCGCTTGTTGCATCCGGCTTTCTTGCTGCTCACGTTTTTCATCATACTGCTAGCACGCTCCGGCTTTCGAGCCGGAGCAACCTTGAGCGCTGACGCGCGGCGCAGTAGCGCATTCAATACTTTTGAACGAGCGCACACGGTAGTTTTCATCATGCTGCTAGCGCACCTGTAATTTTCCCGCTTGTTTATTCGCATGCTGGCTAGCTCGTGCAATCAACGAAAAATTCCTTCACGCTTAGCTTAGTAAGCTAGCTTGGTAAGCTAAGTAAGCCTGGTTCTCCGGGCACCATGGTAGGACGTGGATCGCTCATGATGATAATGGCCTTCTCCATAATGTAATGTAATGGCCTTCAGTTCCAAATTCTAAGTAGTAACCTAAACTTTCATAGTTCACCACTCATCCAAGAATGAGAACTGCCAGTCATTTTTTGGACATGCTATTTTTTCATGCATTCAAAGCACTCGCCACATGAAACTCATCCACTGCTAGTAAACGATAAGTTGGCGAGCCACAGCCCCCAAGGAAAAGGATGCGGTTCTAGATTGCTATCAAGAAAACACTAACAGAAAGATCTCAGGCTGTGAAGAGTTTAAGAGAATCCAAGTACAAGAAGAAAAAAAATGGCCAAAAAACTTTCTAATGCACGTCATATTCAAAAGAGAACAAGTACTTTCCAGAATTGCAACATATCAAAAACTTCCAATGAATAACTCCACCTACTACCTGCAATATATTCCCCTCTCAGTATCTGCGTAGTCCCATTCGACCCGAGGGGCACTCGAATGCATGGTGACCGCGGCCACCACAATTCTGGCAGATGACAATCGAGACACAATCACGACTAATGTGACCCGGTTGGCCGCAGTTGCGGCAGAATATGTCACGGAAAGGTCCACCAGCTATCTCCGATGCTAAGCCAGACTTGAGACACTGACGGGCAACATGACCCGACACATTGCAGATATTGCAGACAGGTTCATTAGGGCATTCACGGGCCAGGTGGCCAGTCTTGCGACAGTTGTTGCAGGCCTTCTCATTGGTGCAGTCAGCAGCAATATGGCCTGGCTTGTAGCAATTGTTGCAGAGTCTTGGGTCATAAGGAGGTAAGCCTGAACCAGAGCACTCACGAGCCAGGTGACCTGTTTTGCCACACACATGACAGATTGGATCGTTGTTGCACTGGCTTGCAACATGTCCAGGCTCCTTGCAGTTCCAACACATGGTTGCTGAGTTACAGTCAGAGGCAATGTGACTAATAAGAGAAGGCATTCAACAAAAAATACACGTTAGTTTATTTCTGCAGACAAATGGATAGATCGATGTTTGTCGTACCAAGTTAACGAATTGTCACCATGAAATTTAGCACACTTTGCATTGGAAGTGGAAAAAGAAAATATGCAGCAGCTGGATTAGCCAATCTATGGAAAGCAAGGGTAATCTTATTAAGGTAGAAATTACTAATCAAATGTTGTTGTATAACACCCAATAGATAGTAAGCTTAATAGTCAAAATACAAGTTTTTTCAATGAACTGCATCGTCCATTATGCTGATCTAACTATACTTCGGAGCAATGAAAGAGACGATACTATGGAATGTGCAGTTATAATGCACTCCTTGCTTATGCAAAGTATGAAATGCCACAGAATTTTCCCAATGGAAATATGGTATGGCCAGTAAGTGTAGGCTCCAAAAACGGAAACATGAATCAATCCATCTAGGCTCTTAGTATTTTTTTTTTGCAAGGGTTGAGACAAGAAGGTGAATCAACCAAAAATTTAGGTTGCAAATTGCTCAGATGCTATCAAGATGACTTCTAAAAGAGGGGAAAACAGTTTTTTGTAATAAAAATTATATGCTCTATTCAGCTGGAGAGAAGAAAATTGAGTTATTTATTTTTTCCGTGAGAAAATAAGTGGAATTCAAAAAAGAGATGCATGGATATAGTGTATCCACAGTTTCTAGCTGTGCAGAGTGGGATGGGGGTAATTTTATCTTTAATACTATTACCTTTTCTCAAACTTTTTGTGAGAAAAAGACGAGGCATAAACAGATGAACTTTATTGTCAAAAAATGCAAATGCATTGTATCTACGGGACATGTTCTATGATCAATGCCAACTGCTAAAACACCGTTTAAATGGTAGTAAAATTTTGTCAGTTCATAAATCAGCATCATCTTAAATACCAGTAAAGAAGCCCATCTTACCCAGGAAGTCCACAATTGTTGCAGACAGCCACGTTAGGACAATCTCTGGCATAATGTCCAGGTCGTTTACAGTTCTTGCATAGATAATCTTGCCTGATAAGAAAAATAATGGCATCAGCTACCTAAAACTCTTAAAACTCAAAGATGACAGTAGCCACCAAAAGATTCCCATCATACTTAAATAACACAGCCAAAATGAAAATGTTCTAATGTTGGATACATAAGGAAATAAATAAAAATAATAATCTTTAGACAATTTTCACTTTATACACATCAGTGATAAAAGAAAATTGATAGGGTCACTGATCAAGAAGTAAAAATCAAGAGCTACTCATAAATCTAAATTAAAAATCACAAATAACAGCACCCACTGAGAACCAATGTGGTCTTGGTGAAATATTGCTCACTCAGGAAGTGAGCAATTGGGAAAGAAGAACATTATGAATATGGGAGTTTAAAAATAATATTAATTAAAATACAAAAAATCCAAAATGAAAAAAAAATTAAAAATATTACTAATTAAAAAATACATACTTAAACATAACACATACCTAATGTAAAAACACATAAACATACATAAAAATACATAATTATAATGCAAAAATATAACATAAATCATATGCATAGTGAAAACGTAAAAACAAAACCAAATATCACATACAAAGATATTCAAGCATTCAACAATTTAAGCATGAAGAATTTCAAGCTCTTTATTTACTCTGTAAATGCATTGCTCTAATTTACAAACCGCTTTTTACCAAGCCCCTTGAGGCAAGCCCAAACAAGTCCATATTAGGGTCTTAAATTCTTAATCCCTAGTCCATAGTTGTCAAGGCCCGCCTAGGCGACTAGGTGCTTTTCAAAGAACGCCTCGCCCAAACGCCAACTATGTTAGGTGCATGATTATATAAATATTTATTAAATAAAAAAATAAAAAATATATAATATTTTATTGGTTGTTTTTAGTTATTATAATAGAACCTATTGCATGTTATCATGCTTTTGTATTGAGGAAAGTAAAAACAAAGTTAATCTCAAGGGTTTCACATTGACAATAGAATTGAAGTATCGAACTGAGGAAGATGAGAGAGCAACAGCCTCCATCGTTCCCACAATCCTCTAAAGTCAAGGTGAGTTAATCCTTCTTCTTCTTCTTCTTCTTCTTCTTCTTCTTCTTCTTCTTCTTCTTCTTCTTCTTCTTCTTCTTAGTTTTGTTCTCTGTTTCCTGGTTTAAAACAGTGGTCACGCCCCATTTTCTCCTCTTCCTTTTTGTATCTTTTCTCCAAGTTTTTTGAATCATTTTATTGGACTAAAACAGGGGCTCCGCCCCCTTCTTTTGTTCTTAAATTTTCCTGCATGTTTTCAGCTTTTTTTTTCTCATTATTGGTGTCTGAAACAGGGGCTCCACCCCTTCTTTTATTTTAAATTTTTTTCACTAGCTTTTCTGGGTCTAAAACAGGGACTCCGCCCTCTTCTTTTTTTCTTAATTTCTTCATTTTTTCAGCTTTTGTTTGTTCTCATCAATGGTTTCTGAAACAGGGGCTCTGTCCCTTCTTTTCTTCTTTTATTTTAATATTTTTTCACCAGATTTTCTGGGTCTAGAACAGGGGCTCCGCCCCCTACTTTTCTTTTTCATTTTCTTCTTTTATTTTAGTATTTGTTCCTTGTTGATCTAAAATAGGGGCTCTGCCCCTTCAGTTCTTTCAAGTTCCAAGCACAAAAGTAAGTGCAGAATACATAAATCCAAAAAAAAAAAAACTAGTTCAAAAGGGTAGAAATCCATCGGAAACCTTAGTTTTAAATTCCATCACCTAGGCGAGGGCTAGGTGGCTAGGCACCTGAGTGCCCCATGGTTGCCTAGCCTCGCCTTGGCGCCTTGAAAACTATGCCCTAGTCCCTACTTAAAAATTTGGTTTTATAATTTACTTTTAGTTCCTTATTTTAACAAAAAAGTGTCTTCTATTAGGAAGAATGAAACGGACAACATTAGCAAAGCGAACCAGGGGTGTGCCTTTCTAAAGCTAGGTGTGGTGCAAGCCTTGAAAAGTGCAACGCCTGTGCGCCTAGACATGCCTTTTCAATCACAGCAACAACTCAAACTCTGAGGATTTTCTAGCCATGGATTAGACGTGCAACACTTAAAGCAAAAATGCAGGGAGGCATCCAAAGTCCTATGTGATGGGAAAATAATACTTAAGCTAGAAATATAAGTTTTACAAAGCAGCTACAAGGCCAGTAACTGTAATATCATATGCAGCCAATTGTAACGTCATATGTCAAAAAATGAGAATGACAAAACTGGAAATGTTCAGATGGATAAATAGGAAAACAAAAAAAGATAGAAATTAGATAAGAAACTAGGAGTAGCCCCGATAGGTGACAAAGTGAGGAAAAGTAGACTAAGATAGTTTAGTCAAGTGCAGAGAATACCATCATCTACAGCCCCAATAAATAGAAATGACCTGTTATAGGGTCTAGAAGAGCAAGGGATGGGCCACAACAGATATGCCAAATGGAACATATACTAACACAAGTTGGTATTTTTGGTGTAAAAGCAGTTTCCAGTCTGACCAAAAGGTTTCCCCTCACATGAAAGGGGAGGAGGATTGCAATTTATAAACCTTTCTTTTCCAGCAAAGAGCTTAAGAGAGACTAGGGGAGGGGGTTTGCAATTTATAAACCTTTCTTTTCCAGCAAGAGCTTAAGAGAGGCCATTAGCCCCTCATTCAAGTCCACCAGCTGGTATGTTCTCATCCATATCTTTTCAAGGCTTTGATTGCAGGTGAGCAAAATACCTCCTTTCATTCTAAGAAGATATGGTAATCCCACATTTGTCCCATAGTTTTTTCGAAGCCTGCTTGAAGAGAATAAATACTTGTGACCTTCTCCAGAAGAACATTGGGAAATTGTCTCTCCATTTAGACTTGCATCAAGGTTCGAAATTTTGTTATGTACAGTGTTTTAAAAGCGCAAGGTGCAGAGGTCAATTTGCGCCCGAGGCACAAGGCGCAAAGTAAAGCACACGCCTTTTTGACGCAAGGCACAAAAATTTAAAAAAATGCTAAAAAATCAAGAAAAATGTCAGAAAATTAAAAAAATGCCAAAAAAATTCAAAGAAACAAAAAATATTAAACATAATATTAATAAATAAACATTAGATGTAAAGCATATTCAAATGAGAACTTAAAAATTAAAATCAAACATATAAAACATTTTCAAGCATGTAAAACCTCTAATCTCTTTTTTCACTCAATTGCATACTTCAAGTAGCTAATGTAATGTAAAACATATTACATTCCTGATTCTACGAGCCGCCTTTGTGCCATGCCCCTCAAGGCAAGCCCAAAGAAGTTCACGTTAGGTGTTAAATCTTAGTTCTCACACAAAAAAAAATAATGAATTTATAATTTTAATTGCTTTTTAAGAAAAAATTTATAATTTTAATGAGTTGCCTTTGTGCCACGCCTGAGGCGCAAAGTGCACTAGGCGCACCAGGTGTGTGCCTTTTGAAAGAGCTGCGCCTAGGACCTAGGCGAGGCGCATACCCTAAAATGCACCTCGCCTAGGCGCACCTTTTAAATCACTGGTTATGTATCAGCCGATTCATCATATTGTTGGGTGAAATGGGCTCTAAACAAGCTAGAAACAGGCCACAAAGCCCTCAATTTATTAGTTTGAAATCTGCCTTTGGTTTTCCCAACAGAGCAAGCTGGGCAGAACATAAAGAGATTAAATAATCAAATGAAAACAAGTACAAAAAAAAAATTTATAAATGGGTGAAGAAGAGCTCAAATAGAAATTAATGGTGTGTTAAGTAAATAGAAAGAGCCAGTGAGGATGACTCTTTTACTAGTTAGAAAGGATTGCAGAAATTTGGTATTAAAAAATGCAAAGGAAAAGAAAGGAAAAATAGCAGAAAAGTAAAAAGAGAAATGACAAAGTCGAGGAGAAAATTGAACATGTAAGAAGAGAGAAAAGAGAATTTGAAATTAAGAAAAAAATGTGATTCAATGGACTAGTATTCAACAAAGGAATTGAATAACTATAGTAAATAAAGGATAGGTCCTAGTAGACTAAGCACCATTCTGCACTCTTGCGAAATATATGGAAACAAGATAAAAGATTTAAAATCCAATCCAGTTTATTGAAATGCCAGTCAAAAACCAAGGAAATGATACAATAATGTTCTAAAAACACTTATTAAAATAAAATAGTGTTATACAAGTACAACTTGAAATGGTCAAACATTTTGTTTCAGGTGAAATAAAGTGAACCTTATAATTTTGCTGTGCTTTTAACGATAAACTAAAGCATTGATTTGGTGCAATTTCAGAATAATGGACATTGTCTAAATTCAATACAGTATTCACTGAAAATGAATTTTTATCTTGATTAGGAAGATAAATACTCTAAGAAACAGCAGTTGAAAAAATCAACATAAATAAATATCATGATTGAAAATGAATTTCAATCTCACTTGACCTCATGGTCCAGGTGTAAACAACTAATGGTTTCTTATCATCACTTAACTAAGCGAAAGCAAGCCAGAACGGGGAAGAAAAGGACCAAATGATAAGACCCAATAACCAGAGTCTAGCAAGGGGAACCCGTGCAACAATATCACATTATCACAAGGGAAAAATAGCAATAAAGGTTGGAAAGACATTGATAAGATTTACGGACCTGTAACTGCGGCGATCCCTTCGATAGGGAGCATCACGGTAAGATGCACGCTCGCCACTGCGGAACCGCCTAGCTCGTGGAGGACTCCTGCTGCTGTCTGGACTCATATCGAGGAAATACAAAATATCCCAATTAAATTCTTCAGATATAGAGATCCAAAACTACAACAACTCTGGAAACCACCGATCAAAACCACCAATAGCTCCTTCCTGTCCAAATCACCACAAACCAAACCACCTATATAAATTCAAGTCCATCTCCAGTTGGCTCCAAATCCCTAACTCAAACTTTAACCCGCCGTATATAGTTTAATAAAACAGAAGCCCCAAACCCAACAAATGGAAGGAAGTGTAGAAATTTGAGAGGGGGAGGGGAAACAAAAGAAACTACTTTTTCCCTCCTTCGACGTTACCATAGCTTACAAAGAATCAGCTGCACGCCAACGGAAACCTGAAGTTAAAAGCACAACACCCTCCCCCCCCCCGGCACCCCCAACCGTTAAGAACACTAGATAAATAAGAAATTAAAAAAAAAAAAAAACTTATTAGGGGAAAAAAAGAGCCAGAAGCCAAAATCCCTAGCAAGAGCGATAAGAAAATGTTTAAAAAAACGATATTAATCCTGAATATCAACTAGTTGAATTGTAGTTTGAAATTGTTTTAGTTAAAATGAACATAAACATAGATGTGAAATCTCGTCGAAGGAAATATAAAAGCAAATGTGTGAGAAAGAGGAGAATAAAGGCAAGCCTCCAGCAAACTCTGAAACCCAAACTAATACCTCCAGATTCCAAAGAACGCTAGAAATTTAAACAAAACGCACTTCACCAACAACAACGAAAATCCAAAACCCTAATATCCAAAAAGAGCCGATACAAATAACTGTCGCTTCGGCCTCCATTTTACCCGAGGTCTCGCATCGACCATTAAATGTAAAACATCAAAACTTTTCCATCTACCGCGTCTAAAAATCCATGTAAAGGAACGGAATATGGAGTATAACTTAGCAATGCGTTCAACCATTGACAAGGTGAGAAATCGAAATTTCGCTATGAACGAGAGCTCACGACGAAACCGATCTCCAGACCTCTCCGGGTGAGACGATTGTATAGAAGACACGATGGGAAACAGAAATCAGGAAGCACCGACCTTGCGAATTGCTCTGTGCTACGACCTACGAGGAGTCCAGACTCCGAGCGACGGAGCGAAAATACAAAATGAATCACAGGGGTGATTACCCGATAAGAAACCCTAACAAATGGGTAGTAAAGTGTAAACTTGAGAAAGGGCTCCTATATTCCGGGTCAAGAAGGTAGCTAATATACGACCCTACGTATTTCACCCACTTGGACAAATGCTCTCGCTAATCCTAACCGTCCATCGGAAAAATACTATCCCAATCTGCCATGTGTTTATTCGAAATCCACGCCAGTTCGAGACGGGATTCACCGCAGGCAAATCAGAAAAAATTGCCACGTGTCAAGAAACAAAAAACGACCGTGTTAAAACAAAATAATTGCCACGTGCACTCTTGTGTGCAGGGGTGCATTCCCAATCAAATTGAGACACGTCAGAATTTGTATAGAACTCTAACTCAGATATGAGAATCATTTAAACGGTAATAATTAAAAAAAATAAAAGGAAAATTTATAATTTTAGGGTATGTTTGGTTTGAAAGAAAAGGTAGAAAAAGGGAGGGAAAGACGGGAAAATTAATACAAGGTTTGTAAAGATTTTTCTATCTTTTCCTTCGTTTCCTTACATTTTCCTTTAAACCAAACATAGCTTTAACGTGAAGATTATCCCATGGCAAAATTTAATGTCATCTGTAAAACCCTAATCCCTTTCTCTTTGTTTAACATAGAACTAGCAAAGGAACCGTGCTGAGCATGGGAGTGAGGGATAAAATAGAAGGTCTACTTTTAAGTTGATAGGATTATTATATAATAATTATCTATTATTTACCAATTTTATAGAATTGTTTTACTTTTTTTCATCTTCTTTTAATTTCTTTGCAAGTTGTAGTTGTCAACCGGTTGATTTTAATTGCTCTCAAGAAAGAAAAACACCCTATAAACAATTAAACAAAGAAAAAGAGTCAGATTAATTAATGATGGGAAGGACTCAGAAGTAGTGGGAGAAAGAAGAACAACACACGTACAAACAAATCGAAAGAGAGTTTCATCATTCAGTAATCCCTTTTGTACCACCTAGTTCTTAAATTTGTGGCTCGAGGTCTTTTGGGGCTGTTGTGGCTTTGGAGTGACTCAAGATCCTCCCTCTCTGCACTTCCCATAACTGAGCCTTCACTCCATACCATTAAAACCAACCAAAGCATGACAGCAGGAGAGACCCCTTGCCACACAAATACACGCGAGCATTAGTGATCTCATAACTCATAAGCGCTTTTATTGGGTAACCCATGAGAAAGTAGAAACCCCGTCTGCATACCAGTCATTGGCTTGAATGATTTCACAACTATTTTGGTGTCTTATATTTAAACCCAGTTAATGAATTACATTGTGGATCTCCAAGAGGTGGTTTACTCCATGAGAGCCTTCCCTTCTGAATTATGATCACTTTCATAACTCAAGCAAAGAGATAGAGAGAAGCTAAGAATCTTTGTCCCCACTTTACCCCATTTTCCATCAATGGAGAAGGGCTCCATCTTGATTCAATAGCTATAGCTTGACAGACCAAAAAAAAATGGACAGCAACATTAGACCCTTTTCATCTAGAGTAGACCACCAGACTCCACCTTCCTATACGACTATGATGACGACCACCCATTTCCGGGTGGGTAATAGGTTTCACCTTTGCCGGTCCCTCACTCTCTAGCTCTTCTTATAATATTATTCTGCAATCTGCACTTGGGTAATGTGTATTTGATTTTCTTTTATCAGGAATGGAGGTGAAGCATCGTCCGGAGGGGGAGACAGCTATGCTGAGGTGGGCACCGATGATGAGTAACAACAATAATGGTAATAATCATGATATCAATAATATCAATAACCAGGAGAGGAAGAGACGGTTGACGAGTGATCAGATAGAGTCATTAATTAGAGCGGAGCTTAATTATAGGAGGAGATAAAGCTAGAACCTGAGAGGAAGATGAAGTTGGCTTGGAGTCAACCATGAAATGACGACGGAGCCAATAGTTTATGGGTATTGTTCTCTGGTGGAGCATTGTAACTCTGTATTCAAAGTACCACAAGGTGATTGGCGCCAAACAATAGATCAGGGGTGAAGAGGAAACTAGTGTATACTTTTGTTAATCAGTGTTCAAAGGCGGTTCTGGTATTTGATACGTCACACCTTCAACCTTTACACGTGATTCAACCATAAATGAAAAAAGACAAAACATAAACATGTGAATTTCAATCCCAATATCTTATTTCTCATCTATTTGCACAATGAAAGAAAATTCATGTGTGGATACCATTTATTGCAAGAACAAGAAGCCACATCGTCCTAAGTAAGACCTTTTCCATTTTAATATATATATATATATATATATATATATATATGTATATATAATGAAAGAAGAAGAAATCTGAATTAGTGGTGTCAATGGCATTCGAAAATCCATTTTGAATTTGAGATTCGATATAATCAAATCGAATTTAGACAATTTGAATATCTAATCGATTGAATTCGAATATCCTATTCATATCAAATAGCTAATCGGATTCGAAATCGAATATGACCTAATTCATTTCAATAAATATCCAGATTCAATCGCTTATTTAATTCTTATATATAATATATAAAATTTTTAAATGTTTTATATAATTTATATACAATAATTAAATTATATAAATATTTTATATATTTATATACTTTATATAAATAAAATAGTTATTTTATATATTTATTAATTACTTAAAACAATTAATTAGTCAAATTCAAATTGAATCGAATATTATTTTTCAATATCCATCGGATATCGAATCGAATTCAGATATTGAATTTTTAAATCAGATTCAAATTTGAATATTGCTTGATCTTATTCGAATTCGATCCATTTACACCCATAATCTAAACTTCCACTACATGATAGCCGACTTTGATCTAAGGCGGCGGTCTTCTGTCCGCCCCCTAAACCTCTACCGGCTTAGGTCAAGACTGTCGCCTTAGGTGGTCGGTTCAAACTACTCTAAAGTGGCGGTAACACCGAGCCGCCGGCTTAGCATTAATCAGGCGGCGGTTTAGACCGCCACATTAGATTTATATCAAACTCCCTCATGTTCTTATGTGGCAGTCCGAATTGCCTACTTATATGCTAGATGACCACTGCCTTATGTGTTGTTTGTGGCTAAACTGTCGGTTTCATGACCGTCGGCTTAGATTTTTTTTTTCATTTAATTCTAACCTTTTTTTGGTCATGTTGATAGCTAAGCCAACGAACATGACCGCCAGCATATACCTATTTTTTTTAAAAAAATGTATGTACCCGCTTAATTGTAGCATTTCTATGGTACATGAATTTTTTATTGACAAAAATCAATTTAAAATGAAATCTGTTAATTCAAAGATTATATATTAAAATATCCAAAAGACATTGTTCAAATACAATATCCAATTGACATATAAATAGTACAAGAACTTAAAAAATAATAAAATTCTCTAATAATGCAGCACATCTTTCAATGCAAATCCACTTAGCATATTGATTGAACCTGCAAATCAAAACATATAAATATTAGAATTATATTCAAGTATTTTAACTATAAAGATAGAGGACTAATAAAGGAAAATGAATATTCAATTTATTCCTTATTCACTATTACTAAAAAACATTAAAATTCAAATTAAACTAATGACAACAATAATTATGTAATCTTAATTTAATGGGAGATGACTTATTTTGAACACTTCCTATAATTTTATAAAAAAGGACCAGACCTTGCCTGGTTGGTAAATTATTAGTTGTTAAATGTGAGAATGGTCATTTCATGCTAAAATACTAATATTGGGTTCATGTCCAATCCATCCCTTCCAACTGTATTATGCATAAAAATATATATGCAAGGTGTATTACTGAATCCACAAAGAGTAAGAGAGCAAGGAAATATATATGTGCATTACTAAAGAAATCTATGGTCAGATTAGCTTCTACTTCTTGACATGATTTCTGCCGGTTAAAGAATCTTACAAAACTAACTCTGTAGTTTGTAAGATTCTCTAACTAGCAAAGGTACTTTTCAGTTAGGAGCCTGATCTTACAAAATCTTACAGACTGATCTTCAGGTTGTAAGCTCAGGTTTTGTAAGATCAAGAGTTAGGAACCTGATCTGTTGTCAACTCTCAGTAAGAGGTTGTACTTTTGTAATATCAGGTTTTGTAGGATAGTATCCAAAATCCTATTCATGTTCGTCCCAACATGTGCCTATCTAATCATTTGTGTTGTCCCCAGACTCCCCATTTCTCAAGCATAGAGGTGTTGTCCCCACCTCTCATGAACTTAATCGAAAAACTCCTTGTTTTTGTCTTTTAACGGTTCAAATAATTAAATAATCAAAATTTCAAAGATACAGTGGTCTATCCAACTTCATTCACGCTCATCCTAAGAGTCGACTCAGGAATAAGCTCCAAACTGAGAATGTGAATAACAAATCAAAGATGAACAAACAATTTTGTGTCTCACCAGCCCGATTCCACGATGTAGAGAAGAGTGATGTAGAAATGGTCAGGTCCCTTCCCCAAAGTAAGGTTAAAAAATGCACAATTAATTACTATCACTTATTCACCACATGGTTTGATGAACCTTATCCCACCAGTCTTCTTGCAAGCAACTCTGCAAAAAAAATAAAAATAATAATAATAATAAAAAAGGGGGAGAGAAAACAAAGATCAGGGGATCAGAGAATTCAAAGTAAATTGGGTATGCTGAGTTTCAAGAGTTTATTGCTTGGGCCATTTTTTGGATAAGTGGGGTGGAAGAGGTACTAATGAATAATTTGATTTTGGAAGCTTTGAAGGTAGAGAGGATGAAGGGGGTTCTGGTTTTAATGCTAACCAGACAAGTGGGTTCTGCCCTGCACCCTTGTAAATCTTGAAATGGAAATTGAAGAGATTATGCATGCCATGGAAATATAGAAGAGATGCCACTAAGTTTAATGGAAGAAGAGAGCATTCCTGCTATAATAATGTCTGCTAGGTACATTTTCATATTACAAAGGCTAATTATTGGATAGTCCAGGTCAATGAGTTGGTGGGCCTTATGCATGGCATGGAATGCAAGGTTCAATATTATATTATTGATCCAACTAAAATTGATAGTCACCCAATGTTGGTACTGGCTATCTGGAGTCTTGGGAGGGGTGGAATGGATACAGACCTAACCTTTGAAATTGTTTACACACAGTGGCCACTCTTAGACTTAGACCTGTATTCTAATGCTTGTCAGCCTGATATTTTACAATTATACCAAGCAATGGCCCCCATTTTCATCCAAGTCAGATGTGAATTTTGTCTAAAACACTTTGGAAACTGTAGATAAGAAAATCTTATCTGCATCTAGAAATATCGGAATATATAAACCGGTTACTGAAGCTAACCGAGTTAAAAGTTCAAAGGACTTACAAGGCTACAATATCTGTACCATATATTTATGGGAGATTGATGTTTTTTTTTTCGGCAACATGAATGGTTTTTTTTTTTTTTCAAAACAAAAAACAAATGCCACATAAATGAAATGACATGTTCAGTAGCATACCTTAAGAACTGGTTCACCCCTGTTGGAGGTGGCAGATTTCTTTGCATTTTCTTCTGCTAATAGCTGTGCACGTGTTCCTATAGCAGATTTCTCAAATTGCTCTTGCCTGGTTTTGCAGCATATAAATGTTTGAGAAATAGTACAATATCATTATTACATCCTCTAATGTCTCTATCTTTGTGCTATTATGGACAGAGCGTTAAAGCTCTAAACAAGAGAAGCATCACTTAAATAAGTATTGTTAGATGGTTAAGATGGTGGTAACAAGCACACAATTGTGTCAACATGGTTATGGATTCAGGATTTATCAATCCAGAAACTATATCTATGTAACTTAGAATGGGTGTAATATATTTAGACCTCCAACCAAGGATGGGATAACATTTAAAAGCAATTCCCTGTCCTCATCACCTTTCCAAATGTTTGACCAAAATTGAGGTGGGACTTAAACCCAACAGCAGGGCTATTGCGTCAAGTATATTATGTAGGCGTATTATTTCTCTTTGATGGGACATCAGTGTGAGTGTGTGTGTGTGTAGGGGGGGGGGGGGAGGGGGACCTGTTTGCTATTGCCACTGCAAGCTCTTCACCTTACAAGAGCTTTGATTTTACTGCTTTTTAATGGACAGTGGAGAAAGTCTCTTATGGCAGTTAAGGGGATGCCAAATTGCCAGGTCTGTAGATGATGCTATGTTCCCAGACCCCACATCAAAAGGCATTCCCTGGTTCTGTTCATATTTTCCTCCATGTGGTCAGCTACATGAATCTTTTCTTTTACCACTCTACTCAAGAAATGGCAACTGATTTTGGTAGAGTTGAGCCCAAAGCCCACTAGCAAATCCAGAAAAGCAATTTAGGATTTTCCAACTCAAGTGACTGACCTGTCCCTATTACACAGAGTCTGGGACTGCATTCTCAGTCCAAATTGTCAATTAGGGAGTCTGGAAATCTACATCCAAGGTTGGAATTGGTTTTACCCATTCTAAAATGATTTAAGGCCTGAAATTAGTAATGACTTGCATATATACATATGCAAATACATCTCATTGTAAGAAAAATGTATTGTCCTGAGGGATATCGAGATTCAGTCCCCAATTCATAGTTTGTTGACCAATCCTTCCTAATTTACACTTTTGTTGATTAAGTTTCTTTTGCAATTCTTTACATAAGGACTAAGAAAAGACTGGATTCAAACATACACAAGAATTTTTTTTTATAAAACTCCAAAATGGTATTTTCTTCTGACCCAACCCTTTTTTCTCCCCATATACATATATATATTATATATTTTATGTAAAAATGGCAATATCTATCATATTGGAAAGGCATGATACCAAAAGAACTTTGACCAATCAAAACTCCCCATGAATTTTGACAAATATCAGCTTATTCCTTACCACTTTTGTGATAGCATTTGATTGGTTATATAGCACATGGAAAAGATACCTCCAATGGTTTATACATATTTGTCATTGTTTACCTGTAATAACTTCATTTGTGATTGTGATGTCTTAAACTATCATTTTAGAAGTAATATATAAGATATTCTGAGAAGAAAACACAATAGAATTAGTAGGTTTACTGTCAAATTACAGGGACAAAGGCTTGTTAGTTATAAATAATCAGGTCTAATCAGGCCAAATCAGACAAACCCAATTAATAATAGGGTCAGTTCTGGGCCTAGTACTTGCAGGACACTATAGGATCTGTGTTGGGACTGGATCTGTGTGTTTCTTATTGCTTTGGAACCTGGCCTACCTTGACCTGGCCCAAAATCCTCCTAATTGTAGTCTATGAAGACAACATGTGCTAGTACCCAGTCCACTAACAGTGACCAATATTAGCAACAAACTTGCCTTTATCTTGAACCTTTCCTTCAAAGATATGTCTGTTCCTTTCTCTTTGAATACATAGGTTTGCTGGGAACAAATAACCTTTTTATGAGCTTTTGGATAAAGTTTATAAAATTCAAAGAAAATAAGTAACAACAGCTTTCTAAAAAATAACTAATAACAGAAATTAACAGCAAAGAAATAACTATCTTTTTGTGGTTAAACCAAAACAGAAATGTCAGCACAGATAATTAGGATTCAGCACAGATAAGGAAAAACATGATGGCATTTAAGACCTGCGCCACAACCTATGCACAATAGCCCCACAATGACTGGCACAGGCAGGCTCTCTCTTAAGGAGATTGGTGGCAGAACCAAACCTACAAAAATGTTTCTCCAACTAGAGTTTGGGGCATCAGTGGAGATTCATTCAAACCAGACTATGATGCAAAAAAGGCTAAAAACAGAAACGGGAAAATGTGATTGAATGGAGAGAGGAATTTGGGGAAAGAATATAAATGGAACCTTCTCACCTTCAAAGTAAGGAGGTTCAAAAGCAGGATCATCTTACAAACAGGATAGAGCCAGTGGAGCATGCTCAAATTGTGTTGGAGAAATGCCTTAAGTCTTAAAGATTTAATCCCCAGATTGAGAGAAAAAGCAGTATATTTGTTGATTTAGAGAGAGATCAACTACATTTGTTGATTTAGAGAGTCCTAACATCTCTAAAGAGGTAAAATCTATTGTAGCAAGACTGAGGGCACACTTTGACATTTCGTTTAGAGGCAATTTTGAGTGATGGTTATGGGCTGGTCTGGGCCTACAAACTTGCATATAAATTATATGTTATATATAATATAATACATGCATACATGAATTCACACACACACTTGGACTGGGCTGGGATAAGAATGATCACCCTAGTCAATTGACCCAATTTCCTGTATCGTTCACTCTAAACTTGGTGCACATGCTTAGTGATCTGGGTCATTGACTATGTGATAAACATATTTTATTGAAGTGAACACAACAATTTTAATTTGGCGATTCCTCCATATGATGAATTTAACTTTTACATTTACCATTAAGACACTGACTGCTGAAAAGCACAAGACTCAATTGGACAGTTAAGTTTAATCAAAAGATCTTTTATCTGTCGTGAAACTTGAGAGTTCTAATGTTTTATAGCTCAGCAAATCCTTATCCTAAATGTATGTGTTTGGTTAATGAAATTAAACAATTTCTGATCTATTTCATGGGTCATGATAGGCTATTGCATTCTTATTTGTTATAGAATTTTAGAGAGACAAGTTTATTTCTTCTGATATATTCTTGGTTCATCGTAGATGTTCAAAGCTTCTCTGTAATAACCAGGAAATAGGATTGACAACAAATGTGGTCTTACATTTGAATATACCATTTTTCTTCCTTCCTTTGCAGAGATATAAAGTTCAACAACTAATGAAGGAACCAGATGGAAGTTACCCAATCTTTTGCCATAACTTAAAGAAAGTTTACATCGGACAAGATGGAAACTGTAGGAGGCATGCAGTCCAAAGTCTATCTCTTGCTGTACCCCACTTCTCTCCCGCGTTGTATCCCACTTCTCTCTCATTCAACTGAACATGCTACAACCACTGACGTTCAGCTCTTGTCGTTGAGATCACAAAGAAGCAACCGGGGGTGGCTCTTCTAAATCTAATAGATCCCAAGGAAAACAACTGGTTTTAAATATTCCAATCTATCCATCACATGATGAAGGAAGTAAATGATATAACTAAACGAAAGAATGAAAAGAATGAAAGCAACTGAGTGCCATTTCTCTTTTACTCTGTTTCTAGATTCCCAAATTCCAATTTCCAGATGCTCTATGGTTTATTGCAGGGGCGCATGGTGGCTCTACATAATTGAAATGTATGAAAAACTATGTACATTTGAAAGAGCTAATGGCTATTCATCCTATTACCGCTTAATAAAACATCTTGTTAGTTTTCATCTTACATAGTAGTTCCCTATAGGGGTGAGGATTCGGTTTATTCGATTAAAAACCGAATCGAATAAACCAAAATTTTAAAAATCGAACTAAAAAAATAAAAACTGAGACTGAAATCGAAATTTAGAAAAATCAAAATAACTGAAACCAAAATTTTCAATTCAGTTTTCGGTTAAAACTGAATTTTAATAATATATACTTTATTATATATATTATATATCACATATTATATATTATATATAATAATAAAAAGTTTGATTAATTCGGTTAACCAAAATTCTAATTCCAAAAACCAAAAAAATCGAACTGATTTAACCAAAAAGTAAAAAATCGAACCGAAAAAACCGAAACCGAAATTTTCAGTTCGATTATTCTGTTTTAGCCAAATAATGCTCACCCCTAGTTCTCTGTCATTGTACTAAGAAGGCAAGAACTATTATTATCAAATTCCAACATATATGCTCTATTAATGTTTCTCCTTGTGAGGAAACGATTTTTTACTTTTCTTTCTTACTAGCAAGGTGATATATGCAGCCTACAAACAGATTAAAAAGAAAATATGATAAATAATATGGTGTTTATTCTTTCATTTTCTCTCTTGTTTTTTATAACCAAACACAACCCAATTAATCAGTGAAATTAGGGAAGCTTGTAAGACAAATTCCACGCATTTCTATCACTTGAAAAGGATTCACGCCTAATCCATGGCTAATGGAGATTTGCTTCCCATTCCAAATTTTTTGTTTTTTATTAAAAGAAGATCGATACTTCGAATTTACGAAATTTGTTTTGCTTTGTGGAGGGAAGAGGAAAGATAAAGATAGAAACTGGAGGTGGATTCAGTTGCCGGAAGAGGAAGGAGATGAACATTATTTCTACCTTTTTATGATATTTTTTTTTTTAAAATTACCCTATTCTATAAATTATGTTAAAAAAATATTTTTATTGATAATAAGACCCAAAAGTTGCCCTTATCAGCTATAAATATGGGCAGTGGGGTCCATGAATTTATTACTGGTGTAGAACCTCATAATTGGTTCCACAACCTATTGAACATCTAAAGCTTTCAACTAAACAGAATTTGTTTCAAACATTCATATGTTTCTGATATATATAATATTGGATTGGATAGGAGTGATCAGAATTCGACCAAATAGAATCGGATCGGATCCACCCCATTTGCACCCCAAAAGAGAAGTATGTTTTTTTTTTTCAATATTTTACCACATTATATATTGACTCTATTTGTGGGTGGTATTGGGACCGGGAGACCTCAAATTTAGAATATTCCAAGACTTTTTATAAGAATCACATTCTTTTTTTATTGTGCGAAATTCCATAGTGACAATTCAATTTTAGTGTAGGAATCAGAGCTTTCATTTTAGTGGAAAGAATATATAATTTTTTATCAAAATATATGGATTGACTGAGCAAATTAAAAAGAATAGATAATCATCCTTCATTTTTCCTGAAATATGATAGTCACTATTTCCAACCAGTTCGGATGACGTAGGCACTTAAACAAGACTTAGGGCCTGTTCGTTTCCTCTTAACTCTTATCTCTTAAAGTGCAATCATACAATATTTTGTTTTTCAATGATACCCCAAAAAGACAAACAAAAGTCTCATATATGGGGTCAAAATGAATATTTGATAATCTTCAGAATTCAGAACAATATTCCCTACATTCAGAGGAAAGAAAACTTCACCAATACTAATATACCTCTTAATGTAATTATTGCACTTTCAAATGACAGACTTCAGAGCAAACGAACAGGACCTTAGAAATTATTTTGACACCTTGTCAGACTTCAGAGAAAACGAACGGGCCCTTAAAAATTATTTCGGCACCTGTCCCTTAGAATTCCCCCGCCTACCCTTGAAAAAAGTTAATACCCACTTTTAACATTTGTCAAAATATTTATTTATCTAGTGCGGTGCTTACTTTCTTGTGCCTACTCGATCCAATCTGTTATACAGGGCAGAATTCTTATGGGACCATCGGTAGGGCTGTTCACGGGTCGGGTTGGGTCGATTTACTGAGGTTTTCCCAACTAACCCGACCTGGTCGAGTTACTTGAGATGGAAACCGAAACCGACCCAGTGTTAAGCAAAACCAACCTGGTCGGTTTGAGTCGGGTTGGTTTCGGTTTTGCTCCTGTACAAAAAGGACATAGAAGCCTAGAAGGAAATATCTATTATGAAAACTGAAAACTGAAAACTGAAAATTGAAGTTTTTAAGATATTTTCTGAAAATATATTTAAAAAGTTAGAATTAGAATAGAAGACAAAAATTATCAAGAAAATAGAAAGTCAAACTGTTTTATAGAAAGAAGGCTGAAATTTGTATATTTCAAGAAAATGACACATAATTCTAATTGTAATTGCCTAATTGGTGTAAAAGACTATAGAAACTAGGATAGAGACAAGTTAGTTAAATAGGAACTAGAAGACTAAGTTAGGTTGTAATTAGGAATTAGGATAGAGGCAACTTAGTTAAGTAGGAACTAAGTCGGTTCGGTTTCGATTTTTACACAAGAAAACCGAAACTGACCCGAACCATCAGTTTATGAATTCGTACAACCCGAAACCGACCGGTGCTTATGAAAACCCGGCCAACTCGGATTGGGTCGATCCGGGTTGGTCGGGTTGGGCCTTCTTATGAACAGCCCTAACCATCGGCTCTTGGACGAAACAAATACTACTTGCACCGACTTTTCCCGTCATGGAGCTCTCCGATACTCGAATCAGTGGCGAGTATCGGGCTCTTATTCTTTTTATTTCTCGTGGGCCTCAAACTTGATTTAATCTCGATACGCCGGAGTGGGCGAAGAGCACTCACGATCGCTGCCACTGGATTTTCCCTCCCTTCCTTTGCGGTGCCGGGCTGGCTTTTGTCCTTCGAAAAACAGTGGACGGTGAAAGCAAAGTCGGCTACGGCCAATTTCTCCTTTTCACTGGAGTAGCTCTTTCCGTAACGGCTTTCCCCGTCCTCGCCCGCATCTTAGCCGAGCTTAAGTTACTGACGACCCAAGTGGGCGAGACAGCCATGGCAGCCGCTGCCTTTAATAATATTGCGGCGTGGGTGCTGTTGGCTCTGGCCATTGCTGTCGCCGGTAATGGCACCACGGCTGGCGAGAACAAGAGTTCCTTAGTGTTCATATGGGTTCTGGTTTCTGGCCTTGCATTTGTTGCCTTCATGATGGTTGTGGTTCGGCCCGTGATGCACAGAGTGGCGCGGCTGTGCTCGCCGGATCACGCAGCGGTGGACGAGGCATACATTCGCTTAACCTTGGCGGGGGTAATGGTGTCGGGGTTCATGACAGACTTCATCGGGATACATGCGATATTCGGTGCGTTCGTTTTCAGGTTAACGATACCGAAGGAAGGAGAATTTGCAAGAAGATTGATAGATAGGATAGAAGACTTCGTGTCGAGTTTGTTGCTGCCGCTCTGCTTTGCGTCGAGTGTATTGAAGACGGACGTCGCAAAAATACGAGGCGGAGAGTCGTGGGGTCTGTTGGCGCTCGTTATTAGCATAGCCTGCGCCGGGAAGATTGCGGGCACGTTTTTGGTTGCAATGTTGAATCGCATACCAGTGAGGGAGTCGTTGACGCTCGGGGTGTTGATGAGCACTAAAGGATTGGTGGAGCTTATCGTTCTCAACATTGGCAAGGTGAGAAAAAAATATCGAAAACCCGAATCGATCAAAACCGAACCGAAGCGTTCTTTAATTGAACCAGTCTGTTCAGTTTCAATTCAGTGTTTTTAAAAAATCAAAGATATCGGTTTGGTTTTGATTAACCAATTTAGAAGACCGGCGGTTAACCGAATTGGTTGGTATACATGTTTTTCTATATATTTTTTATATATTTATGTATATTATATATATTATAACTTAATAAATACATATTATATAAATATATATTTATAATTATTTATTATATATTTTTATAATAATATTATAAAGTCAAAAACCAAAAAACCGACGAACTGAACCGATCAACTGGTTAATCGATTGGTTTTGGTTCATTTCTAGTTACCGGTTTTCTAAAAACTGGTACTACCGGTTCGATTCATAAAAAAGGCCCATGATTCGGTTACCTGAACTGTGAGCACCCCTAGTTACATTGATCAGTCTATGATTCTCCCACACTCATACTCAGCTCATTCAATGTGCTTGTGCCTACTTAGATCCGGACTGCTTAGAGGGGGACAGATGATTGATTTTGAAGGTCTGTTTGGTTCGTAGGAATAGGGGTCTAAAATTGAAATCTAAATGAGTCATTCAGATATCCCATTTCTAGTAGAATAATATTCTCCCATTTGAGGGACTGAACTTTCATTCCACTGCAACTGATTTTAATTTCTATTTTGATTCTTGTTTGAACCAAACAGATTATGGGAATAGACCACTCCGATTCCAAGTCCAACGACTTTTGATTCTGATTTCAACTGTGAAATGTGAACCAAGTGGACCCTGAATTCTTTCCACCATAGACTCTTGATTTGAGGGAGGAAAGCTGGAGAGAAGGCATGCAGAATAAGCAGTAGTTCTGGTATTTGGTAAAAGGCAAGGTGGTACCAGTAAATGTGCAAAGCTCAAGGGAGGTGTTAGTTAGAAACCCCATGCAATTGGAAGGTGATAACAAATTTTAACCACGAAAGCAGGAGTCTGATTTTGGTGCTTCTCCTTTATAATTTCTTAAGAAGAAATATGGGCCTTTTTACACAAGAGCGGACTAGGCCACTTTAACTCCTTGTACGTCTTTACTCAAACTGAAACGATAGACCATATCTCCCCGGAGAAGAGGAATTAAGAAGGCCATATCTTGCGCAATTCATATATATAAGCATAGACTAGCATAGGCCCATTTCAACTTCGTTTTCATACTTATTATTTAATTACTTTAATGGGGCAACGGGATCGAATATTAGACTATTTGGTTAAATAGACTTCGATACCATCTCAAGGGACCATATAACCTAAAAACCCTTTTCTTTTCTTTTTTTTTAAGATAAAATAAAAAATTATAAACAAAAAAGGGAAATCACAAGAGAAACTCATACCGATAAGTGAGGTCCTTGAATAATTTTTTATTCTCTAACATATATTCAAGTTATTATTACAAACATATCATTTCAATTTTCAAATGTTTATATGGAATTGCGACATTTTCACTCTATGCTTTAGGCTATGTTTGGTTTGAGGGAAAATGTAAGGAAATGAAGAAAAATGTAGGAAAACCTTTATAAACTTTGTATTGGTTTCCCTGTTTTTTCCTACATTTTCCTTCAAACCAAACATAGCCTTAATTCTTTTATAATGATTTCAATTTTCATACCTTTACTTTGTATGTTTTCAATGTTGGTAAAAGCCATATAGTATGCATGCTACTAACCAAAACCTTCTCCAGTTAGGTTGCAGGAGAGAACAATTCCAATTTTTAGCCAATTCATTGTATTTTTGTTATGAGCACCTGCACCACACGGCAGCAGTTGAGTCAACAGTGCGCATACGACTGGCACCACACGGCAGCGGCACCGCACGCACGCACGGCGTAGCAGCACCGCGTGCGCACGCTGCGGGGCGGCAGCACCATGAGCCGCGCACATGCACCCGGCAGCAACAACAGAGCGGGACCCACACGACAGCTCATAGGGTGGGCCCACCCTTATCTGGACACGTCAAGAGAACGCGCCTTATCCCTTATCCCATTCTCCCTTATCTTGTCCCCTATTCTTAGAAGGAATTGCAGTACCATTAAAAGTAAGTAGTCTAATTAGAAGTAGAAGTTTGAGTCCATTTAGGACTAACCTAGCCGAATCCAACAAGGAACCTTCCTCTTGTAATCTCCTATTTAAGGAGACGCCATTATTGAATGAGGATATCGAATATTCAGTCAAGAAAGAGAGTAAAGGAGAGTTAGGTGATCTCTTGGACAAATCACCCGCAAAATAGTCAAAATAGGGCCTGTACGCAAGGCCAAGGGCAAGGAAAGATCTGAGGTTCCTGTGGGAGAGATACCCGTGACGCGATCCTACGCTCGGGCCCATAACATCTTGGTATCAGAGCCTACTGTCATGGGGGAACAGGAGCCGCTGTCTTTCAGAGTCCATGAACTGGAGCATAGGCTCGCAGAGACCAGTATGGAGGTCCGAGAGGTCAAAGATGACGTTCGGGAACTGCGTCACCTGCTAGAAGCATTCCTCTCCAGCAAAGAAAAGAATTCAGAGGGATTACCTCTACTAGCAGTCGCTGTACGGACGGGACAGAATCAGCCACCGAACATCAAGCCACCGCACCGACAATTGCAGTTGTCCCCAAGTACAGCCGGCTTGAATTTCCATCTTATGATGGCACCAGAGACCTATTAGGTTGGTTGTACCGCTGCGAGCAGTTCTTCCGCAACTAGCGCATGGATGACAGGGACAAGGTCAGCCTGGCAGCCTTCCACCTTACATAAGAGGCACAACTATGGTTCTATCACGTGGAGCAAGAAGAACCCGGGCTCAGTTGGGAGCAGTTCAGGTCCTTTTGCCTCCTCAGGTTTGGACCCCCGATGACGAGCAACCCGCTGGGCGAGCTAATCAACCTCAAGCAAACGGGAACCGTGGCTGAATATCAACGCCAGTTCCAAACCTTGCTTGTCAGAGCGGCCACAGTTAGGCCAGATCAGCAAGTGGACATGTTCACAGCAAGGCAGATAGAACCCCTAAGGATAGACGTAGAGATGCAGCACCCCCCAAATCTGGTTACGGCAATGAACCTCGCCCGCGCCTTTGAACAGAAAATGCAGCTTACTCATGGACCCTTCAGCATTGGACGGCCAGCCACGACTTGGGCACCATCAAGGCCAGCGGGAGTGTCTACTCCTGCACCCAACAGGGAGCAGAGGACCCACACCGACAATCCCTCTAGATCAGTATCACAGACAGGGAGCAGCAGGGTGTCACCCCCCACCAGCGTCTGTCCCGAGCAAAGATGGCAGAACGCGCGCGCGAAGGGGCAGTGCTTCAATTGCGATGATTTATACTCCGCAGGGCATAGATGCAAGAAACTATTATGCCTTCTAGTAGACGAAACTGAAGAGGATGAGGAAGAGCCATCACCAACTGAACCCGAGATCTCACTCCATGCAATCACTGGGATCAGAACCTCCCAGACAATGCAACTAAGGGCGCTAGTGACGGGGAAACTCGTGCGCATTCTGGTAGACTCCGGAAGCACCCACAATTTCATCAGCAATCAGGCGGCCCACAAGTTGGAGTTGCCCATGGAAGTCAAGCCACAACTACAGGTAGCCGTGGCGAATGGGGAAAGAGTTCACAGCCCCGGCATCTGCAAGAACACCAGAATTCAGGTTGGGAAAGAATCCTTCCGAGCATATCTATTTGTACTATCCTTGGACGAATTTGACATCGTCCTAGGTGTCAAATGGCTGATCACTCTAGGCCCAATCCTGTGGGACTTCACTGCCCTAACCATGACCTTCCACTTAGATGGAAAACCGGTTACTTGGCAGGGAACCTGGACAAGGACCAAGACACAACTACATGCGCTCCAGGGGGAGAATTCGCGCACGACTGATGTGGAGAGGCTTCTCACTGATTACTCAGCCGTTTTCCAAGAACCCAAGGGCCTCCCACCTCCTAGAGCCTACGACCACCGGATCCCTCTAATAGTAGGGTCAGACCCGGTCGTGGTTCGGCCCTATCGCTACCCCCACCGACAGAAAGATGAGTTAGAGAAGCAATGCGCAGATATGCTACAACAGGGGATCATTCGGCCCAGCCACTCCCCTTTTTCCTCCCCAGTTCTGTTGGTACCCAAACGGGACGGGACTTGGAGATATTGTGTGGACTATAGGGAACTCAATAGCCGAACCGTAAAAGATAAATTCTCGATCCCCATCGTAGACGAATTATTGGATGAACTCCATGGCGCACAATTCTTCTCCAAATTAGACCTCATGTCAGGCTATTTCCAGGTCAGGATGTCTTCCGCAAATGTAGAAAAGACAGCCTTCAGGACACATCATGGCCATTTCGAGTTCCTAGTTATGCCATTCGGCCTCTACAACGCCCCTTCCACATTCCAAGCCCTGATGAATGAAGTCTTCCACTCCCACCTCCGTAAATATGTACTGGTCTTCTTCGACGACATCTTGGTCTATAGCAAGACGTGGGTGGAACACATTCAGCATCTGCGAGTCGTGCTCAAGCTCCTAAAGCAGCACCGATTCTTCCTTAAAAGATCCAAGTGTTCCTTTGGGGAACACCAAGTCCTTTACCTTGGACATGTAATCAGCGGGCAAGGTGTAACTGTGGACAGCTCCAAAATTCAGGCCATCAATGACTGGCCCTGACCACAGTCCGCCAAGGCCCTCAATGGGTTCCTAGGGCTAACAGGGTACTACCAAAAGTTCGTACAGAATTACGGCCTGTTAGCAGCACCGCTTACCAACTTGCTCAAGAAAAATGCCTTTCACTGGGATAGCATAGCCGATGCAGCCTTCGTAAGCCTAAGGGAAGCCCTCTCTTCCACACCAGTCCTCCAGCTACCGAACTTTGATCTTGAGTTCACAGTCGAGTGTGATGCTTCCGGCACAGGCATAGGGGCCATCCTTCAGCAACAAGGGCACTCGATAGCCTTCTTCAGCCGCAAGCTAGCTGACTGCCATCTCAAACTACCCGCCTATGAATGCGAGCTCATTGGCCTAGCCAAGGCAGTACAACACTGGAGACCATACTTGTGGGGCAGACCCTTCGTCGTCAAAACAGACCACTACAGCCTCAAATACTTGCTGAAACAACGACTGACCACCTCCCCACAGCAACATTGGGTCAGCAAGCTTATGGGGTTCGATTTCTGGGTGGACTACAAGGCAGGGTCCCTGAATCGTGCAGCAGACGCCCTGTCCCGACGAGAAGAAGATAGTATGCTCCTCCATGCGATCTCCCAACCACGAGCCACCCTGTTAGAAGACATTCAGAACACACTGCCACAGTCATCAGAATGGAACGACCTGGTCCAACAAATACAGTCCGGGTCTGCTAACCCGAACTAGTCTCTCCACGACGGACTGGTGCTCTACAAAAAGAAGATCTACCTACCCGCCGATTGCCCCCTAATCCCCTCCATCATCGCCAGCATTCACCACTTGACACATGAGGGTATCCAAAAAACGCTGCATCGTATCCACGCTAACTTCCACTGGCAAGCTATGAGGGCCTCAGTGCGGAACTTTATCCAGAACTGCGCAGTTTGCCAACAACAAAAATGGGAAAATCTGCACTCCGCAGACCTGCTCCAACCTCTCTCACTCCCAACGCAGATCTGGGCCGATATTGCCATGGATTTCATTGAAGGGCTGCCCAAAGTCGGGGGGAAGTCAGTCATGTTCATGGTAGTGGACCGGTTCTCCGAATATGCTCACTTCCTCCTGTTATCCCATCCCTATACCGCAGTCTCGATCGCCCAGACCTTCTTCACCCACATTTTTCGCTTACATGGACTCCCCGAGTCCATCGTCAGTGACCGGGACCCGATCTTCACAAGCACATTCTGGAAGGAACTCTTTAGATTTCAGGGCACGGTCCTCGCCTTCTCCTCAGCCCACCATCCACAGTCAGACGACCAAACAGAGGTGGTGAACCAGACAATTGAGATGTACCTTCGCTGCTTCATGGGTGATCAGCCACGGCGCTGGGTGGAGTACCTCCCATGGGCTGAATACTGCTACAATACATCTTATCACTCCTCCCTTGGAATGACCCCCTTCAGAGTTGTGTACGGTCGAGACCCTCCACGCCTTCTGTCCTACGAGTCGGGCTCAACAAGGTTGGAAGAAGTGGACCGCAACCTCCAAGCTCGCGATGCCCTCCTGGCGGATGTCTCCTTGCGCTTACAGCAGGCGCAGGCGCGTATGAAACACGCTTACGATCAGCGGCACCGCGAAGTCACCTTCGAACCAGGCCAGTACGTTTGGCTAAAACTCCAACCATACAGGCAGTTGTCTCTCAGGCGCCGGGGGCCCCCTAAGTTGGCCCCTAAATTCTACGGGCCCTTCAAGATTCTAAGGAAGATAGGAAAGGTAGCTTATCAACTCGAGCTCCCGGAGCACAGCAGGATCCACGACACCTTCCATGTGTCCCTCTTAAAGCTTTATGTAGGCACTCCTCCCGACCATGTGCCTCCCCTACCCCCTTTGCAAAATGGCAAACCTATCCTCCAGCCCCGCGCCCTCATCCGGTTCCGCATCCATCAAGGCACCTTCGAGGTTTTAGTAGAATGGGAGGGACTACCTCCACCAGAGGCCACCTGGATCCCCTGGACCAACCTCCACAATGCCTATCCAGACCTCGAGCTTGAGGACAAGCTCGTAGTCCAGGAGGGGAGTGATGTTATGAGCACCCGCACCACACAACAGCAATTGAGGCAACAACGCGCACACGACCGGCACCGCACG
This sequence comes from Nelumbo nucifera, assembly GCF_055504915.1. Classification (NCBI taxonomy): domain Eukaryota; kingdom Viridiplantae; phylum Streptophyta; class Magnoliopsida; order Proteales; family Nelumbonaceae; genus Nelumbo; species Nelumbo nucifera. Next base: position 42,497,742 of record NC_142650.1, on the reverse strand, counting down.
GCAGCGGCACCATGAGCCGCACACACGCACTGCGCAGCAGCGGCACCGCACGCACGCACGGCACCGCGCGCACACGCCGCGGGGCGGCAGCACCATGAGCCGCGCGCATGCACCCGGCAGCAGCAGCAGAGCGGGACCCATACGATAGCTCATAGGGTGGGCCCACCCTTATCTGGACACATCAAGAGAACGCGCCTTATCCCTTATCCCATTCTCCCTTATCTTGTCCCCTATTCTTAAAAGGAATTGTAGTACCATTAAAAGTAAGTAGTCTAATTAGAAGTAGGAGTTTGAGTCCGTTTAGGACTAACCTAGCCGAATCCAACAAGGAACTTTCCTCTTGTAATCTCCTATTTAAGGAGACGCCATTATTGAATGAGGATATCGAATATTCAGTCAAGAAAGAGAGTAAAGGAGAGTTAGGTGATCTTTTGGACAAATCACCTGCAAGATAGTCAAAATAGGGCCTGTACGCAAGGCCAAGGGAAAGGAAAGATCTGAGGTTCCTGCGGGGGAGCGACCCGTGACGCGATCCTATGCTCGGGCCCATAACAATTTTCATGCATAATATTCTTATGATAGGAGGTGTTTCTGCTAAACAGGTTGCTTTGGTTACTGCATATTTCTTCAAATTAAACCTGGCCTCTACATGGCTAATTTGAAATAAAATATTAAAAATCTAAGTAATTACAACAGAGGCAAAATTCTGATAAAATATGGGGTATAGAGATGATGTGTACTGTGGGAGTGGCCTCATTTTAATGTGTAGTGTGGGAGTGGCAAATGGACAAATGTATGTTTAGCTTAAGAAGGAAAAGGCGTTGTACTAGGAGAAAGTTATTCTAGTTGTTTACCTTTTTCAGCACAAATAGGTTGTCAAGTTTTCTAGATAAGTCTTTTTAGTGGGTGTTTTACTTTTACCTATATATTAAAGGAGATTAAATCAGCTCCCCACAAGATTTCCTCCCACAATGTCCCACACTACACATTCTCGAGTATAGAACATCTCCCAATAATAATACCAGTACACGGAAATGTATTGTGAGACATTATATATATATAATATTTTTATTATATATTATTTTCTATATTATTATTATTATTATTATTATTATTATTATTATATGTATATATATACGAGCTCGGTTTGCGAGCCTTATGAGTTGAGCTATATTAGGCTCGAGCTTGATTCAATTATTAAACGAGCTTGTAAATTGGGCTCGAGCTCAGTTCGAAGCTCGGTTGAAACCAAGCCGAGCTCGAATAACTCGTGAAGAGCTTAGCTTGTGGCCATCCATATTGAAATCATCCAACTTCGAGATAGTCATATCATTTTCCATCACCATATCATAGACATCATTGTTTGATCACGATAACCATATGTGTTTCAAAGTCCCCCGTGGCACTAAAGTCTCTTGTGCAAAGTCCATTACAACACCAAAGTCCATCGCGACAAAATATCAATATCTCGTTGGTAATTGCATCATGACATAACATTTGATTTGTGTATTAAAGATTTGATACTTTTTCATTACATGGTGGACTGCTTTAATAATATATATCGCCTAATGAAATAGTGACATTAACCTTATTTTAACCCTAATGAAGTAGTGACATTAACCTTATTTTAACATATATACTTTCTTAATTCTTAGTATTTGATGTATGGTGTATTTGATTGAGGGGTGGTTCACTTAGTAGGTTAGTTGTATTTTTCCGGTTGAGATGCGGATTTGAGTCATGTTATCATTGACTTTAGAGGAAAGTTAGTAATGGGTTGATGTATGTTGGAGTATACAAAATAGGGGTATTTTGGTTATTTGGGTTTTATCTATTTGAAAGTGAAAGGTCTGTTTTATTTAAGTTTAAGTTATGTATCCCATCACTTACGAGGGATAATATGGTCTTTCTTATAACTATATTATTGGAGATAAATACAAGTGGGTCGACTAGAGAGATGACTGATTTTTCCTCTACTGGTCGAACCCTTCTTCTTCTTCTTCTTCTCCTTCTTTTCTACTGTAACCTAGGACTAAATAAGGTTTTAACATGGTATTAGAGCGCATGTAATGAGTTCAGATATGCTCGTCTTGCTCTTTTATTCTGGTTTACCCAATTTTTTTTTATCGCCCTCCTCTATAGGGTTTTGCAGATTTCTCAAGAACCACTGGGAGATTAAGGGAAAGGTTGAAGAGGAGTGGTCATTTTTCTCTGTAGGAGGCCTTCATGCCTCCGGTTTGTGGTGATTGGTAGAAGCTCTCTATTCGGTGGTATGAAGAGAGCAGGTTCGGGTGAACAGTGTTCAACTGGGTACAAGTTGGTTCTACAGAGTGCAATGTAAGTGTTTAGTTTAATGGCTGAGTGATTTCAGCCCTTGTATTTGGTTTGTGAGTGGTTCTGCAGTGTGCAGTACAGGTGTTTGATTTAATGACTATGTGATTTCAGCTTTTGTATTTGATGTGTAATGTGGATTTGAAGAAGTTGGTGGTGCTGAAAGTGAGATAAGTTTTATGGAAGTGCGTGAGATTGTACTGAATATTTGAAGGTGAATACTCTACATATAACAGTGATTTCTTTGTGAGGTAAGGTGAATTAGTTAAGATGGCATCAATTGGAGATGGGAATGACAATAAAATAGGCATTATGATTTCTCCATATTACTTAAATGTTCAAATGACATCTATTAAGTTGAATGGTGAGAATTATGTGCCGTGGGCAAAATCTGTGGAGGTGTTTTTAAAAGCCAAGAAAAAGTAAAACATGTGAGAGAGGAGAAATCCTCCTTTGATTCTCTAGGGTTTAGTGAGTGGGAACAACAAGATGCACAAATAATGACATGGCTGTGGAATAGAATGGAACAAAAAATTAGCGTGAACTTTATGTTCCTAGATACAACTAAAGAAATTTGGGATCATGCTAAGAAACTGTATTCTGGGCAAGACAATACAACTAGGGTGTATCAGTTGTACCAAGATTACTTTAATCTGAAACAAGGCAGTCAAAGCTTTGAGGAATACTATGCAAGTCTAAGGAATATCCAAAATGAGCTCAATGTGTATCATCCTCTAACATAGGATGTTCAGATTCAGCAACAAACAGCGTGAGCAACTTGATGTGACAAGGTTTATGGTGGATTTGAAGGCTGAATATGAGCCTGTCCAAGCACAAATATTAGGGGGATCTTCTCTTAGGAGGACATCTATTGAGTCTATAGAGCATTATTCTCTCTCAAACAGATATACTTTGTGGTGATTAGAGGGGGAGGCCGTGGAAATAGAGGTGATGGTGGTGGTCGTGGACTTCCAGGTAACCGTGGTGGTCCCATGTTTAACCATGCTGGTGGCCGGAGTGGAGGTCGTGGTAAAGGAAGAAGTAATGCCCCTAGGAAATGTACATACTGTGCACTAGAGGGGCACACGGTTAATTTCTGCTATGATTTACATGGTCCACCCAACACTTGGGCTAACTATGTTGTGGCTAAGGGTAGTGGTACAACTACTGAAAGTCTGCAAACTTACACGATCCCCTCCACATCTATTGGTGTTTCTGGGAAGGAGATGGTGAGTGTACCCCATGCAGTATATGAGTAGTTCCTTCAAACAACTTCTCAGCAGAACACAACTACCCTTGCCCATTCATGTATACTTGTTTGGCTTCCAAGCCTTCACACTGGATCATTGACTTTGGAGCCTCGGACCATATGTCTGGGACTCCTAATGTATTTTTTATCTTTCTCGGTCCTCCACATCTCAAACAGTTACTCTTGCTAATGGTTCTACATCTCCCATCTGTGGTGTTAGTGATGATCTCTCCTCCTTGTCTTTATCATCTGTTTTATATGTCCCCAAGTTCCCCTTTAACCTTATGTCTGTTAGTAGATTAACCAAATCATTTAATTGTTTCATAACCTTTTAATCTTCTTCTTGTGTGTTTCGGGATCTCAAGACGGGGATGAAGATTGGTGGAGGGCATGAGGCAGGTGGATTGTATTACCTTGATGGTGGTGGCCCTCCAGTAGCTTTTCAGTCGTCTCTTACTCCTCTTCAATGGCACTACAGACTTGGCCATCATTCTCTCAAGGCTCTGAAGTTACTGGTTCCTTCCTTGAGCCATCTTTCATCTTTGGATTGTGAGTCATGTCAGCTTGGGAAACATCATAGAGTCTCTTTTAGTCAAAGAGTTGATAGTCGTGTCTTGAGTCATTTTTCTTTAGTTCATTTTTATGTTTGGGGACCGATCAAAGTGATGTCATACAATGGCTATAAGTATTTTGTAATTTTTGTTGATGACTTTTCAATGATGACATGGATTTAACTTATGAACGATCACAGTGAATTGTTCTCTATTTTTCAAAAAGTGATGTCATACAATGGCTATAAGTATTTTGTAATTTTTGTTGATGACTTTTCAAGGATGACATGGATTTAACTTATGAACGATCACAGTGAATTGTTCTCTATTTTTCAAAAAATTTATGTTGAAATACGTACCTAATTTGGTGTTCATATTAAAATTATTCGTTTTAATAATGCCAAATATTACACCTCAATACCATTTCAACAATACTTAGAGCACCATGGGATAATTCATCAAACTTTTTGTGCCTACACCCCACAACAGAACGGTGTAGCTAAACGGAAAAATTGACATCTCCTTGAAACTGCTCGGTCTTTGATGCTTAATATGAATGTCTCAAAGCATTTTTGGAGTGATGCTGTGCTCACATCCTATTTTATCCTCAATCGGATGCCCATGTCCATCATTGGAAGTTAATCCCCCTTCTCAGTGTTGTTTCCCACCTTGCCTCCATTTTCTCTCACCCCAAGAGTCTTTGGATGTGCTTGTTTTGTTCAAAACTTGGGACCTAGTTTAGACAAGTTAGACACACGAGCTATTAAGTGTATTTTCCTTGGCTACTCAATGACTCAGAAAGGGTATAAGTGCTATGACCCTAACTTTCATAAGTCATTTGTGTGCTCCGATGTCACATTCTTTGAATTGGTTCTTTTTTTCTCGGATACTATGGTTTATTCCCCTTCCCGTGGTTCCCATTCCAGTTGTACATTTACCTCCCATGCCAGTTACTACTGAGAGGCCACCAATCAAACAGGTGTATACTCACAGAAGAGCATCAGCTCCTCCTCCAATTCAGCCATCGTCGACAGATCCTGTCATTGCTTCTTCTCCCTTGGACTTTGATCCTCCTATTGTCTTGCGGAAAGGTAAACGCACTTGTACTTCTCATCCTATTTCACACTATGTTTCAACTGCTCACCTTTCTGCTTCTCATCACAACTTTATATCATTGCCATCATTTGTTTCAATTCCCAAAACTATCCAAAAAGCCTTACCTCCTCAGGGTGGCAGCAAGCCATGGAAGAGAAACTCTTTGCTCTACAACACAATCACACGTGGGAACTCACTGCTCTTCCTCCTGGTAAGCATGTTATTGGGTGTAAGTGGGTCTACATAGTGAAGTATCTTCCATATGGCAGTGTGGAGCGATTGAGGGCCAGGTTAGTGGCCAAGGGCTATTCTTAGTTGTATGGTGTGGACTATATGGAAACACTTTATCCTGTGGCTAAAATTGGTTCAATTCGGGTGTTGATTTCATTAGCTGCTATGTATGATTGGCCCCTTGTGCAACTTGACATAAAAATGCCTTCTACATGGTGATCTCATTGAGGAAGTGTATATGGAGCAATCGGTAGGGTTTGTTGCTCAGAGGGAGGATGGTAAGGTTTGTAGACTCAAAAAGGCAATTTATGGACTGAAATAATCTCCATGTGCATGGTTTGGCAGGTTCAGTGAAGTAGTGAAAGACTTTGGGATGAAACAGTGTCAGGTAGACCATGTTGTGTTCAACCATAACTCAAAAGATGGGAAAATCTTGCTAGTGGTGTATGTAGATGATATTGTCATAATTGGGAGTGACGGTAATGGGATTGACAGGTTGAATAAATTTCTATAGGACCACTTCAATACGAAAGATTTGGGTAAACTGACGTACTTTATGGGAATAGAAGTTGCAAGGTCATGGCATGGAATTAACTTGTCAAAGAAAATATATTTTTGACCTACTTGAAAAAACAAGACTGTTAGGTGCTAAACCACCAGAGACTCCTATGGAACTTAATGTCAAGTTTAGTGTTGATGCAGATGAAGAGTTTGATGATCCTGAAAGATACAAGAGGTTGGTGGGAAAGTTTAACTATCTGACTATTACCCGACCAGATATATCATTTGCTGTGAGTATGGTGTGTCGTTTATGCAACATCCTCGGATTCCTCATTGGGAAGCAGTTCTAAGGATTGTTAGGTACCTGAAGGGTGCTCCAGGTCGTGGTTTGCTATACCAAAGTGGAGGGACTCTTGAAATAGTAGGGTATACAGATGCTGATTGGGCTGGTTCTATACCAAATAGGATATCAACTACAGGGTATTGTACCTTTCTTGGTGGCAATTTTGTAACTTAGAAGAGCAAGAAACAAACAATGGTGACAAGGAGTAGTGCAGAAGCTGATACAGAGCTTTGGCTCATACCATATGTGAACTAGTATGGTTGAAGAACTTGTTACAAGAGATGGGATAACCCATGAGACTATGCTGTGATAACCAAGTTGCTGTTCACATCTCTTCTAACCCAGTATTCCATGAGAGAAAAAACATATTGAGGTCGATTGTCATTTTGTGAGAGAGAAAGTGGTAAGTGGAGTGATAACCACATCTCATGTGAGCTCAAGAAATCAGTGGGTAGATCTCTTTACAAAGAGATTGTCTCAGGGTAGGGTAGATTATATTTGTGACAAGCTGAGACTATATGACATATACTCTCCAGCTTGAGGGGGAGTGTTAGAGTACACAAAACAGGGGTATTTTTGTTATTTGGGTTTATCTATTTGAGAGTGAAAGACCTATTTTATTTAAGTTTAAGTTATGTGTCCCATCACTTATGAGGTACAATATGGTATTTCTTGTAACTATGTTATTGGAAATAAATACAAGTGGGTCGACTAGAGAGATGACTGATTTTTCCTCTACTGGCCGAACCCTTATTCTTCTTCTCCTTTTCTCTACTATAACCTAAGACTAAATAAGGTTTTACAATGTAAAATTTCAAAACAGGAAAAATAAAAGAAAAGAATTACGACCCTTATTGAGGATTCAAGGGTATGGCCAAATTCCAAAAGGTAAAAAAAAAAGATGCATGATGTATTGGCCTTTCTAAAAATAGATATATATTGTGAGTTTGGATTTCCTCTTCAGGAAATTGGTCCTCACAACCTTCTGTGCCACATATTAAGAATATCTCTATATTTTTTTTTAATAAAAGGAACATCTCTGTACTTACATGTTTTTATTCATATGGAGATGTTTTACAAAGGGCTGTGAGTATTGATACATTTTGTTCAACATCATATAGAGTGTTAGCCTTGAAAAGAGCTAAGACCGAATATACTCCCCACATAGGTCGCCTCACATGCACATCGTACCATTCATTGGGAACATCTCTCGTACTTATACCTAATTATTCATGGGAGATGTTCTCAATGCACAATGGATGTGCATGTGAGGTGCCCAAATGTGAGGAGCAAATCCCGTTCCAAAAAAGCTAGGGTAAGCATGTGATTCTTTTTCTTTTTTTGATATATCAAAGTAAATCCTAACAATTTTGGTGATATCCAATTAATTAATTAACTTATAAAAAATTAATTAAAGGATGATTTGTTATTGCAATTTTAAAATTTGCTATTTTAGGTGCTGTTTAGCAAGTCTTTTTAGAAACATCTTCCAATAACACTGATGATCAAAAGACATAATGAGCTTTAGGGGTATTATCTTTAAAGACAATGACTGTTTGGTAAGCAACTTGGTCTATTAGATTTTTAAAAGTGTGTTTAGAAGCTATATATCATGTAGAGGGCCAAAAAATTTCATTTGAAGCTTCCCAAAATTCGGCGTTTTTAGTCTTTTTAGGTATTTTCGTGCATGCATCTTTTCATCTTTCAAGCTTGTTGAGACCTAAAATGTGCATAAAGATTTACCAAACGTCGCTTTAATTTATGCTTAATTATTTTTCATGTGTAGTTGTGTACTTATATTATGCAAAATAAAGTCAAATACACAAACGACAGAGAATCATGCCGACTAGCCCTTGGATTTCATCAACAATCTAATTGAGGTTCATGTCGCATACGACTCATTTTAAGGTAATTTATTTCATAATATATAGTATCCATTTGGTTCACATCTAGAATTGGAATCAAAATGGTATATTCCCATAGTTCTCAAAAGGGGAATGCTATTCTAGTAGGAACAAGAATGAGATTTCAATTATGCTCAACCAAACAGTTGGACCCGAATAACCCATGATCTCTAAGAGATCAAATCAGCCCTCCACAAGATTGCCCCCTACAACGTCCCACAACACATTCTCCCGTGTATTTTGAGAACATCTTTCAATAATAATACCAAAAATGATGATATCATCATCGGGAAATGTTCCTAATACATGGCGGGGATGTGCCGTGGAACGTTATGGAGGACTGATTTGAATTCAATTTCCAAACCCTTATTCCTATGAACCAAACGGGGCTATAATATTAAAGTAATTTCTATTTATTTAACTCTAATATATTTGGGCTTTCTGGGCCGGAAATCACGACACAAAAGGCTAAGTGGAAAGCCGTACTAATGGACAGCTGACTTTTGCATAATCCAGGGCTTTAACGGGTAACTCCCCCAAACTTAAAGCAAAACCTTGCATGCCTGGCCGTAAAAGATGACCAATCAATCCTCTAGTACCAGTTAACTATTCTTCTATGGCCCCTACCTACGTACCCACGTGAGTGTGAGACGCAATTTTATGCCAAACCATCTCGATCCGTGTTAAAGAAGTTAAACCAATACGATTATGCCACGTAGCGAAAGAATTCAAGTTCCCGCATCTTTTTCAACCGTCGATTATTCGATCAGGAACAACGGCTGAGATTCTACTAGACATCGATCCGTGCCTCTCTCAATTTACCAATTAAATTCCGTCTGCCACCTCTATAAGTTACAAAGTGGTTCCTTGACTCTCATCAAAACTCGAACATAAATCTTCTTTCTTTCACAGTTTGCCTGGGTTTTCCTTAGCTTCTTTTTCGTTCGTGTTATAAAGAAATTCTGATGGCGCCAAAGGCCGAGAAGAAGCCCGCAGAGAAGAAGCCGGCAGCTGAGAAGCCGGCCGAAGAGAAGGAGAAGGTGGCCGAGAAAGCACCGGCTGAGAAAAAACCAAAGGCTGAAAAGCAGCCGAAGGCCGGGAAGAAGCTGCCGAAGGAGGGAGGTGCGTCTGCTGGTGACAAGAAGAAGAAGAGAACGAAGAAGAGCAGTGAAACGTACAAGATCTACATTTTCAAGGTTCTGAAGCAGGTCCATCCCGACATCGGGATCTCTAGCAAGGCCATGGGCATCATGAACAGCTTCATCAATGATATCTTTGAGAAGCTTGCCCAGGAGGCTTCCAGACTTGCACGGTATAACAAGAAGCCCACGATCACGTCTCGGGAGATTCAGACTTCGGTGCGGCTTGTTCTTCCCGGTGAATTGGCCAAGCACGCGGTATCTGAAGGCACTAAAGCCGTTACTAAATTTACCAGCTCTTGAACGGCGGTGGATTGGCGCGGTTATTTGAATGGAAAAATCAAAATTAGGTTTAGGGTTTGTGGTCTTGTTAAAGGTCGTCTTCCTTTTATAATCTTTTTAAATTTTATGTCTTTCTGATGTAATATACTAATCTCTGTTTGAGTAATAGATACGTTTTGTATCTTAGATATGTTTCCATGTAGAATTTGTTACATTATCTTCTAAAATTTCTCTATATGCTCTTTCTATTTTGCGCTTTATATGGTTTGTGCGGCTTGGATCATGGGTGTTGCTCGCTATCAAGCGTTTGAGGAATTCTGTTTGGTGGTTGTAGTTACGTTGTCTTGTTCCCTTTGTATTCTTTGATTTTTCCCCTTCGGCGCTAACGTTTTCGGCGTCATTGAATTTGAACTCTGCTTTTGTGATTGAAAGATGCCAAATGGAGCGCACTTATGATTACTTGATGCAAAATTCAGTTGTTGAAATTGACAGTTAAGTTGTCTTCAGTGTTGAAGTTATCTTTGAATTGGGGAAACTGATTTCAAAAAATAAAAAATCTGGCCAGCATGTTTTTTCTCCAGAGGGACTGAAATGTTTTGCACTTTTGGGAGCTTTAATAGGGGGCAGAGTTGTTGCCGTTGCGGGGAATTCGTTACTCGAAAATTTCTTTCAAGCCATTATGCAGTTAAGTTCGGGTTCTGCTTTCTGTTGATATTTCCCGCTACGGTGCGTTTCCATCTCCAGACTCCCGTAATTGACATTCCTGTTTTCCTCCGTATGCAATGATGTAGTTGATCCGGCCGTTTGATTTTACTGTTTCAGGAGCTTGATTTACTTTGCTTTGTTACTTCATCTCTGGTTCACTATTTTCTCCTTGATGTCGTGCTCATGGGTGCTTACTGCCACTGGTAGGAGACTTAACTACAATCTACAGGTACTGTCTTTACCAAAAAGTAGATTTAACATTTAACTAAGAAAATGAATTCCTGATCAAAAAGGGCTAAAAAAGGAAATATTATCATCTGGATAACGTAAAGCTACTTCATGTTTCAGTTTCTAAGAATCTCTCCTTGAATTTTTATATTTTACACAATGGTAGCTTGCCATGCTATCTATCTGGTGTTTCAACTTCTATGTCGTGTGCCGCATGCTATATATCTTTGCTTTTTCTGCTTCAGTTATCTGGGTTGGCAGGTGGACATTAAGATGCTTAAAGTGTCTGCTGATTCTTTATTTTCAAAGCATTTGACACCAATAAATTCATTCATGGCCATCTTGGAAGTTATATCACTCCCATTCATGAAGCATGCCAAAGTTTGCGTTTTACACAACACGAAGAGTCATTCAACGTTTCGATAGAGAAATCTGGGGAGTGTTTGCCAGTTACTGGGTTCACCTTCTTAACTATTTCAGTGAGGACCCAACGCCAAGGAGATAGTGGTCCCTAATATGTAAATATTAAAATTTCAAGTTTGCATTTAGTAGGCATTCTGATTTCATTTCTCTTCAGAGATAGAAAGGTGCATGCTGACTGCTTGATTCTAGCCTTTGGCTCTAATGGTTCATCATGCTTAGGGGTACAAGAACGAAGTTATGTGTTTTAAGAGTTCTATATTTACGTTATTATAGAGAACTTTTGCTTTTATTTTGGGTTCATATTTTTCAAGTCTAGCCAAAACTTCTGCACTATCGAACCAAATTCAAGCTGGGTTCGGTTTATTCTGGCCCAAGTTGTACACCTTGGTCAAATTTATCTAGTAATCCTTCAATCTCTTGGGGAATTGATGTTGTTTAAGGTGCTAGAATGGTAACCATACGTATAATGTTATTTTAAATAATTCGTGATAATACCGCCCCCCCCCCCCACCAAAAAAAAAAAAAAAGAAAAAAAAAAAACGTTGTTGTTTAGTAAGATAACTAGTTATTAGTTGACGTAGTTGATGCTTAGTCTTACTGGGTACCAACCAACTAGTTAGTGATGCAACTGGTGTGACCCTCAATTGGTTAGTTGGTTGACTTGTTGCACCTTAATAACATTGCCCTGAACTATGTTTTGCGATGAGGTGGTAATATATTCATCTTTAACCCAGTGATGTCTTTTATAATTGGTACATATGGGAACATGTTTGCTAGTTGAGTTTTTTTTATATAGGAAACTCAAAAAGGAGTCAAGAATTCTGTATGTAGATGGCAGCATGTTTTGACGCCCAAAGGATCCCACATGTTCTTCCCTTTACCCTTTACTTGTGTTTATACAAGATGGAATTGCCATGTTAATGTGGATAGTGATATTAAACATGTGGTCACTCTATAGAATCCCTACCCAATGGACAGTTTGGATAAACCATATGATCCCTCCACATGGCGGAATTAAGCTAGGTCATGTGGGGAAGGTCCTTACTTGACCCAATCAGGGAACCTTTTTCACACAAAACAAAAATTATATAATATAATATTACCATCATTCAACTATCATTCTGGTGGCGATATACCAACTTTTTAGGCCTATGGTATATTTTATCATTGGAAATTATCTTTGGAGCCTGTATATTAGAAGTTCCTTGAGATTTCTTTGTCAATTATGAATCTGAGTGGCGATTGGAGTGAAAAACATTGGGCCAAAGATGATCTGAGATTAGGCCTCTTTTGACAATGGTGCTTGCAGTTCTTGAAGGTCAAAACAGAAACATTTGCACCTTTGCTCCCCCCACCCACCCAAAAAAAATGAAGAACCATAAGGCTAGTGGGGGACAGTCAGCCAGTGCTGGAATGTTTCTCACGTGATGTTGGGTGGTCTCCTTGAATACCTTTGCTGTTTCTACTGCTATTGTTGTTTTTGTTTTCTTTAAGTAACTTTGTCCTCTAATCTGAGGTTTGTGTGGTCTGAGCAATGCTATCCTGATTTTGACAATTTTCAGTGTTATAATCTTGAAAAAATAGATGTGGTATTGAACAGAATGGAATAGCATAACAGGACTCATGTAGCCAATGCCATATAGATAGGACAGGGTTAGATGATGATAGTCTTGAAAAAAATCATGGTTATTTTGCTTTGATATTCCTTAGGAAGTAAATCCTGTAATATGCCAGGCTTGTAGGATTTAAGTTTTTTCTGTCATGAAGTCCAAGTTGGGGCTGTTATCATCTTAAGGTACTCCGTGTTTATTCTATTGCAATGTAGGTTAACTGCTGGAATGATTGCTTCTCTATACCCACTTTCTCATGGAGCTTTGGTTATTGAAGATAGGGTATTCAAAGGCTTTGCTTGGGGTAGGATGCTTTTTAAGCATGATACAGTAATATTTTAGACTAGAGACTTGTAATTTCTAGCATTCTTTAGCTTGAAGTTGTGGGAAATAACGATAAACTACTTTAGTTCCTGTAAGGCTGTAACATGATTAAACTTGCCAAGCCAAAACATAGTTTCTGGGCAACCCATTGAACACACAAATAAAACAAAATCACATCCTTATAGTGAATCTATGCAAATAAAAGATGGCTAATGATTCTGACATCTGTTTTAGACATACAACATTTTGGAAAATATCTTCCAATTTATGAGATTTTTAATTGTAAGAGATTCCCCTTGTGTTGCAATTTGAATGAAGAATGCTCCTGAATTGAGAGAGCAGGTAACCAACCAGTGCTGTGAAGAATGTAAATACCAAAAAAGAGCCTTTAGTATCTTACCTCCACACCAACTCTGGATTCCTACCCAGAGTAGGTAGCTCAACTTCATTGAACTATATAGCAAATTCTCCATGAAATCAACTTCCAATTCGTTCATATTTTACCATAAAATCTTGTTCCCATTTGAACTCATCCCTGTTTGTTCGAGGTTTTAAACTAAGTATCATGAAAATATAAGGGGATAACATGAGAATTATACAAAAAGTTTATAGATGCATTAATAAATGGGAAACGAAGCATGGATAAACACATTGAAGAAGTATGATATAATGAAAAGTAAGCATTTGATAGAGAAAGGAAGAATTATAGTAAGTAAACCACACACCTACACCTTAGACATACATTGTAGTTTGTATACATGATTACAAAGTTACATTTGGTCTTGGGATAGTAAATCTACACCAAATGACATTCAAAAGCTTGCAAGAGTTATTTTTGATAAAATAAAAACTACAACCAAGTTGTAGACCAGCCCCCAGTGTTATTATATGTACCTTTTTGAGGATTGAAAAAGAAGTTTCACATGAAAATATAAAATGTTCCCTCAACAATTGGGATTTTACTAATCTACACCATTTATCAGAAAAAGGGAATTTTACCATTAGTAACTAAAAAAGTTCATTAGAAGATTGGATGAAAATTCAACATAAAAAAAGATTCAATGAAAATTTGAAGTGTAGAACAAATTTCAACTTCTCTGGAGTTTTCCACCAATCCACCCTATTGAAAGAATGAGCTGGATGAAAAGCAACCATGGTTCTTGAAGAGTCTGGACCTCTGCCCCTGGGGACATTTCTTTTTGTTTATTTCAGTGAATCTATAATCTGAAGAAAGTAAAGAATATAATAAAGAATTAGGCATGGGGATGCTTCAAATTAAGTTTCTGTGCTGGATATTTCTGTTTTCTGTTCAATTCTTTATCGTCCCATTCCATTTATGTGAGTGATATATAAAAGTACCTTTCAAATGTAAAGCTTCCCAGTATAGTTCAACCTTAAATTTAGGATGTTATATGAAGTTGTTGGATCTGAAAATCATTTCCAAATTGGTTGTATTTCAATTGTTTTGGCTGAACGTCGTAAACAGAGCTGTTTGGGAGGGGAATAACTTTAGACCGTCTTTGAGAACCAAGGAGATGATCTTTTAACAGGCTTTGATGGATCCCCTATGCGTTGATCATTCCATTGTAAAGCTTACAGAGATTGTGACATTTCAATCTGTAGTAAGTATTCTAATGAAAATTTTTGTCCAACTGTCCGTATGTAGTAGGACATATTATGACATGTATGGAGATGCTAACTTTCAGCAACTGTGGCTAGCAGTAAGCTGTTCTTCTACCGGTTATAAATTTAGAAAATTACTAGAAAGGAGTTTCTTAAACCAACCATTCTTGCATAAGTTGCATCTCTCTCTTATAAGATTTGTCTATTTAATATCATATTCCTTTTTAAGGTTATTGTAGGTCTCAAATGGCCTTTTCACAGGCCTTCCCTGTGTTAGTCAGATCTATTTATTGCTACCCCAACCCTGGCTTCTTCACCTTGTTTGCAGATTAACCCTCAATAGATTATCAAGTTCTTTGCTGAATCTTTGAAAAATTTTCCGTGATGCAACTAATCTATCAAACTTTAAAGGAAGCATGGGACCTCTTGTTGAGCTTGTATATATGATGCGATATTCTTCTTGTTCTTCATGCTTTTACAGAGTAAGTCCTGCCTGATCTGGTCTACTCTGGATGCAACTGAACTTTTAAGACTGAAGAAAGATGTGTAGCAATTCTTGACTAGATGGTGTGCAGAGTGCTTTGAATTAGTGTGGCTTTTCCAATTTTTAGATGCATGTTTATTCCTAGATGTACATCTCTTTTCTGATCTCTCTACCAGTCATTCTGAATCATAAGTTTCCCAAGTGAAATTATCATCCATCTTGCAGTGGGGAGCCCCTTTATGTTCTGTACTATTAGGCACCTCCTAGCTTGCATGTTTAGGATGGTGAATGGTTCTATACGGGTCATTCTTTTGGTGCTATGGTAAAATCTTGGGCTAACACGCATGGGGTTTTGAATTCGAGTCTGAATGCAGCCAATTTGTGCAAGAAAATGCCAAAGGTGATGTTCGTATCAGTCCACCCCTCTGAAGGATCCTGCATAGCTGGCATCACATTGGATTGTGGCCGCTTTTTGCCCTTTTTATGGTGGGCATTCTCTACTCCCTACTATTTATACAACCATACATAATAAAGGTTTTGAAGCTGCACAAATGTCACATAAAACCAACGACATTGGAAGGGAAATTGTCTAAAATTCACCATGAATTTTTAGCATCTCTTAAACTCACCACAACTTTTCAAAATGTTTAAAACTCACCATGTTAGTAAGTTTTTATTTTCCAAAACTTACCTTCCCTTAGTGCGCAGATAATGCTTCTTAACAGAGGTGTCCACATCAGCATAAATAACAATTTTCATGATCAAATTACCCTTGTATGGTGAGTTAGAGGAAAATGGTCTTTTTTCAGTTTTCAATTTTCATGTTTTTTTTTTTGCATTTTTAGTGTTTTGTTATAATTTCTAATATTTTTATAGTTTCTGTTTTTTTACATTTTTCTATTTTCTACAATCTATAATTTTCCTATATTTTTTGTTATTTATTTGCAATTTCTGTGTTTTTCTATAATTTTTGGTGATTTTTCTATAATTTTTATTTTTCAATTTTTATAGTTTCTATAATTTGAAAATAATTTTTAATTTTGTTTGCAATTTCTATCCCTTGTCTAAAATTCATCCAAAATTCTTCAACTGCCTAGAGGACGAGCATGCTACGTTCTTCTAATATATGAGCACAAGGGAATAACGCTCCCTTGAAGGACTCTTGAAGAGTCCTGCAGATGTTCTGTTGATGATGCATGATCACACGATTCTTTCATTCTCCTTTCAAGGCTTCTCTATACCAACGGTACACTAAGTACTGGGTAACCAGACGTTCTTTTATGATCTGACTCCCTTCAACAAGTGTTTGTGGATCTATAGTGTCCATTTTTTTGTCCCTCTCTAGGAAATTACCCAAATGCTGGTCTCTATGTCTCGGGGTCTATGGGTATGGTCCAAACCTTTAAAGTGGCCATTCTCAGTCTCAGAATCAAACCCGAATCTATTTTTGCCCTCTCCAGAGTGCAATATCACGTTCGCAATTCTTTCCAACTAATGATGGAACCTTAGAATTTTAAATTCCTTCCTCTAGTCATCTCGGAAGGGGCCATTACTTGATGCAGTGACAATAAAACCTTGGGCTGTCAAGCGTGGGAAAGCAGGTTCAAGTCTGTTTCGCAGAATGCTGTCCTAACCAGGATTTCCATTGGGTGTCGGCCTTTCCTTGAAATCGTTTGCCCTTGTTTGTTTCCAGTGCAATTTCATTTGTATTGGTGCTATGGAAGTCCAAATGAGTTAACAGTCCAATTCTGGTTTAGTTTTGTTAGATGTTTTACTTTATTATGTCTATTTGCAGTGTAAATAAATAAACTAAAAATTAAAGCAGAAAAATGTAAAAACAAACCAAAATTTGCAAAATTCTCATATGTACTTGATGCAGTACGAGATTCATATAAACTGAATAAACATTTATAAAGTTGGTTTTCGAAGATCTATCTTAGTACGCATAATGATATAGTATAGAAGAAAGCTAATAATTTATATGTAAGTTGAGACCACTACAAGACATGTAAGAAGCCAAGGTGACGATACCAACCCAACTTAGTAAATATTTATTGAAATAGTATTATCATCGAATTTCTATCTTAGTTTATTTTTACCAGGTTAGTGTCATCATAGGATTTCTATTTTAGTTTGCCTTTACTAAGTTAACGTTACAACGAGATTTTTGAATTTGTATTCAATTAGAACTTTCTTTTTTGAAGAGATTTAATTTGCTTATAATGAGTGTTTTATTAGATTAGAAAACTTCTTTGTAGGAGGCATAAGGGTGTAAGTCTATAGAGTAGCTAGGGAAAAATTAGGGGAGTTTTTGGTTGATTTTCTCGTAAGTATTCAATGGAGAGTTGTTCTTTTTGTTTATTTCGGCTTTTGTTCTTTTCTTTGAAGCTTTTTTGAATGTGGTTTTGTTTCTGTACTACGCCCTTTGGTATCAAAACTCATGTTTGATTCTTATTTGGATTATGGAGTGCCTCAAATCATGGAAGAGGAACTCTAACAACAAAACACAAGAAGAGGTGTTAGAGGTGAGAAGACAAGTTGATGCACTTGCTCAAGCGCTGAAATCGCTGCAAAGGGACGACTCCGATGTAAGTGTCTCCGCTCGTTCCTTTTCATCATCAAGGCAAACATCTAGGTCAGCTGTAGTTGTAAGTTATGATCAGAAACAGTGGGAAACGGGTTTCAATATTGAGATCCGAAAGTTTCATGTATGTTTCTCTACTTGGCAAGCAACCAAACTGGTTGTAGTTGCAAGTGGTGAACAAAAAGAAGGGGAAACAGACATCAAGTTTAAATTCTCAGAGTTTCATGGAGGTATAACTCCAAACAAATTCATGGAATGGAGTTCCATGGAAGCGTTATTAGTTTTAAAGTCTAAAGATGAATCAAATTTTATTTCTTTATTGATTGTTTTAATATTGTTGAGGATTGTAACGAAAATCTTGTGTGGCCATTCTCCTCAACAATATCTCTTGAAGAGAAATTTGTTAATTGGAATAAATCTCCAATCTATGATGAACCAATTACTAAGGAGGAATACGCCAAAATTCATTATGAATTTCAAAATGATGGAGATTATACTTATCATCTTGGGGATTATGATCACATTGTATAGATGCATGTCTACGAAGATCCTTATTGGCAAGCATTGTTGCAATGCTCAAAAGGGTCAATAAAAGAAGATTTGGGTTCTATGAAGTGTAAGAAATATACTTCAAAATTTAAGATATGAAATGAAGAAATTTCAATTTGTATTGGAGGCTTACATCACCAATTATTTATCAAAGGGTTAGAAACAAAGAAGTACAACGGAAGTGCAACAATATATGTTGGCGACCTCTTAAATGGTAACATGAATCCAAGGTTAAATTCTCTCCAACCCAAGGATGATGGTGCGATACGAAATTTGAATCAATTAAGTAAACATTTACAAAGTTGATTTTCGAAGACCCATCTTAGTACGTATAAGGGGAGGATGATACGATACAAAAGTAAGCTAATAAGTTTTAGCAAGTTGGGACTACTACAAGACATGTAAGAAGCAGAGGTGATGGCACCGATCCAACATAGTAAATATTAACGAGATAACATCATTGCAAAATTTCTATCTTAGTTTGTTTTTACCAAGTTAGTGCCATTACAAGATTTTTATCTTAGTTCGTTTCTGCCAAGTTAGCATTACAACGTGGTTTTTGAACTTGTATTCAATTAAGATTTTTTTTTTGAAGAGATTTAATATGATTATAATAAGAAATGTTTTATTAGATTATGAACTTCTTTCAAGTGCAGAGCCAAGAAATTGTTATAAAGGGGGCCAAAACATAAATGAAGTATGGATGGACCCATAGGGGGGGGGGGCAACCATTGAGATGGAGAGTGGGGAGAAGAGAAAATTTATATGGAAAGCTATTTTTCAGTGGGGAGTTTCTAAACCATAGGGGGTGGGGGGCATGGCTCCCCTGGGTCTCTCCAGGTTCTGCCCTGCTTCTTTATAGGAGGCATAAGGATGTAAGTCTATATAAAGAGTAGCTAAGGTAAAGTTAGGGGAATTTTTGATTGATTTTTTCTTAAATATTCAGTGAAAGTTATTTCTTGTTTGTTTTGCCTTTTGTTCTGGTTTTGTTTTTGTACTGCGCCAATACTCCCATCCATTTATACCATTACAAATGAAGGTGCATTGTGAATAAACGGATCTTGGAAAAAGGCCTTTGTGAAACCCTGCAGGCAGGGGCTTTATTTTCCTTATTTCTTCCATGCCCTCTTGAGACCTCGAAAAATGGACAAATTCCTTTTCTTAGGAACACATACAAAATTCGCCACTACACAAAGGAAGGATAGGATAATGGTAACCCCACCATTAACTACTTCATTTATGAATTTCATAGTAATAGAAATACATGTCCTACCGAGACAGAATTTGTAACTTGCTATCCTCTTGTCTAGCAGGCAAAGATTTACCTCCGTGGAAAGGCTGATTCATTCAGATCGACATGAGAGTCCAACTACATTGCATTGCTAGAATCCATGTATATTTGAAACAGGTTGACCTCCTTGCTTCTCTCATTCCCGCTGAGCCCCCTTTCTCCTCGGTCCAATTAGGGAACCTGGTTTTCAAAGTCTAAACATGTAATCATACTTGATAAGATTCATGATCTTCTTTATTTTATTTTATGTTTTTAATTTGACCATCCCTACTTTTTTTTTTCATCAACCTAAACCAAAAACAAAATAAATGTTTGTGATTTGATACAGCCCGGCGTGCAGCGATGCTCAAAACGCAAATGCAGGGTCGCTTTTGTCATTTAACAGAATGGAATAAATAATGCGTGTTTGAATTTGACGAGAGGAGACCGGAAAGGAGTTGGTGGTGGAACTAAACTAATGGTTCCTTCTTCTACCTCTTCTACTGTTTCTTCGTCTTCGATCACCAACCGCCCAACTCCAACTGTAATATCAAATCACCAAATTCATTCATGTAGTTGAGATTAGGTTCCTCTGCTCCTCTCCATGTACTCCCAACCCTCCCGTTACCTCTCCCCTCATATACGTCATATGTCAATTGTCAACCCAATAAATAGAAGGGGAAAACCAAAACCCTAAGCAGAGGGACCAAGTGCAAGCGCAAAAGCCATCGGAGAGACATGACTCTTCCCTTCCTCCTGCAGTCGATCCTCCGGCAGATCGCCACGCGGCGTCCACTGCTACTCTACGCCGTCACTTGGACCGTGCTCTTGACAGTTACAGTTGCGGTGGCTTCTTTCTCCCCGGAGATCGCTTTTGTGTCCGCGATATCTCCTTCTTCTTCTTTCTCCCGGGCGTGCGATTCGCAGCAGGGCACCGTTCGGGTTCCTCTAGATTTTCCGGGGGAGGTGTTATGCTTGCCGGCTGGTTTCTTCAAAAGGTCTAAGATGGATTTCTTCGTTCCTCCGATCTTCGCCGCCGTTGTTGTCGCTTGCTCCGCTTGTGTGGTTCGAGCCCTGAGTTTATGGGAACTAGATGAGACCACCGGTTGAGACTCATGAGTCATGAGAAGCGTGGTTCTTGGTTCGGTCAAACCGTAGATGTGTCACAGACTCACAGTCGTTTTCTTCTAGGAAATTTAAGTAGGGTACAAAAATACGATGTACGGTTGGTTAATAGTTGTGTCTCTATCACCGTTGGATTAGTCTGATATCTGACTAAATATAAAGAGAGATGCTGTTCCTACCGTTGAAAAGCCTTTAGAGTCTAATATACAAAATATCTGTGTATAAGAGGGAGGGAGAAATACCTTATCTGTCTGGGGATAAAGAAACTGTATTGGGGGGGTGTAGGGCCGTGATAACTTGCCACATGGACATGATTGAAAATGTGGCCCACCATTGCATGGTCCCAACGGACCCAACCACGACATTGTTCAAGCCAAAACTCAGCCAAAAACTTTTAGCCATATGATTCGGACTACATTTTGAAGAGGAGCTTTTCTCTACGCGTCCAATTAAATCGAATAAAATCAGATGATTATATGGTTCTCTTTGTATTCATTCTTGATCCAAATTGATTTACTATGTGCCTCCTGAATCCTGATACTGCAAACATGAGACGAGTAATTTTGGCCTATGGGCCTCAGATGTCAATACCATTCAACAGTTAAACTTTCACCTTTCAAGGATGGTGTTCTGTTCAGCCAAAAGGGTCAATTTTAACCAATTTTAACCAGTTTATTAGGGTCAGGTGTTCTCTACCCAAAAGTGGGTGGGGGGAATTTCAAGTAGAGCAGGTCCCTTGAAAATAATATTGTACAAACAAAAATGATGCTTATAATCTAACAAGATCTCAAGGAACTATTTAGTTTCACAGTTTATGACTAATATTCCCTAATAACTGATGACAGATTATCATTAGTTATATTAGAATTTACTTTTTTTATATAGTATATGCCTCAGTGTTCACATGTATATATAGCGCATATATATGGCATAATGTTATTAACTCAATCTAAATCTAAAACACACTTTAGGGTCCATTTGATTTGTAGTCGGAATTGAAGGCACTTAATCCTCCCTGCTTGTTTGGATCAGATGGGAATGGATTCAATGGAATTAGATTCTATCAGATGTATACAACTCCTATAGAGGGTTGATAAAGAAAAATAGGATTTGGAGAGTTTTAAATCATTTGTCTTTTAACTTTTTCTGGCTGGTATGAGACTCTCATTCCCAAGGGTGGAGACTAGAATGGCCATTCCCTCTGAATGGGGAATGTTATTCCACCAAGAATGGGAATCAGAATCCCATTCTGCCCAACCAAATGGCTGGACCATTCCGATTCTGATTCCAGACCTCTATTCCTATTTTATTGAACAATATAGATCGTCTTATATCACTATGGGAGTGCTTGAAAATAAGCGCTTATTCGAAGTACTTATTTTGAACTGAGACTATACCAATACACACTTATTTGCATTTGGGAAACAAGCCCGAATAAGTGCTTATTTGAGACACCTAAATTTTGGGCCTATTTTTAAGTGCTTATTTGAGAAGCCCAAATTTTGGGCTTATCTTTAAGTGCTTATTTCCTTTCTGGCATATCTTGGCCTGCCATGTCATTTTAAAAATACCTATACTACCCCTGTTAGAGACAAGTGTTTTTTCACCAAACATTCATGAGAGCTTATTAGAATAAGCACTCCCAAACTCCACCTTAGCATTTGTTTGATTTATTGAGCAAAGACACTAATCCAATAGTATGGTTTATCTGGTTGGGATTATTTCTTTTATCAACATCAAGGTTTAAAATATGGACGTGATATGCTTGATATAAGGAATGGGGTTGGCGTCCATTCATTCCTTGGGTACTAGTCCATATCATTAGCATCACGTTGTATTTCAAACCAAGGTTCAAAGTACCTCAAGGTCATCAATACGTTAATACATAGAACTTTGTTTACCTTAAGGCTGTTTTGGTTTGAAGGAAAAAGTAGGGAAAAGAAGGGGAAGGTAGAGAAACTTTTACTATCCTTGTTTAGGTCTCTCTATCTTTTCCTTCATTTCCCTACCTTTTCCTTCAAACCAAACATAGCCTAATGTTTTATAACTTAAATCCTGATGTGTCATTTTAACTGTTAAATATCATATAAAAAATTCTACATATTTGTTTTTTAGGTAAAAAAATACATATTTTGTTTTTGGATCTAATATATTTTTAGGACAATTATATATTTCTATACTTATTAATTAATAATTTAATTAAATAAATAACAACAAATTAGTGACTCTACATATAGTAGTTTGTAAAAATAGATATAGCATGTGTTGTATTCTTGGTTGATCCATTACTAGAAAGTTAATTGTATGTCAATTGTTATGTATTTTTCATTTCTGTAGGCATGCAAACTCCACATCTTTGTTTTTTGATATCTTAAGAGAAGATAGCTACATTGATAGAACAGAAAAAATGATAAGGGAAGTTTCCTCCAGTGCCCTCCCACACGCTCTCTTTTCATTGGTTAATGGTGACTTAGGAGAAAAATTTTAATTAGAATTTTGTTATGAATGGTTTATAGGATTTGGGGTGGCTCTTCACAATTTCCCGTTGCGTTTGGTCATGTCTAAAGACATAATTCAAAGTAGAGCTTATTAGCCTCCTAATATAATTGACATCTAACGTTTTCCATAGCAATTCTCAACTCTAAACACTCAGCATATATCTTTTTATCAAAGGAGATGCTAATGGATTTTGGAAGGAAACAGCAGGCTTTGGAGCCGTTGAGAATGTTTGTGTGTGTGTGAGAGAGAGAGGTTGGGTGGAATGTGCTCTTAGTAGTATCCACACGGACCAAACCAATACATGAATCCAGATACGGTTGTCATTATTTTATTGGCGGGCACTGCAGTGCAGAGTCGACACCATCCCAAATTTTGATTTAGTTCTAACAAAACAGTTCTTACACTGTACTTAGGAGTGGCAATTGGTCAAGCTTCAACCCAACCCATCTAACCCACCAACCCATTAATGACCCATTTGTGTAAAACTAAATGGATTGGGTTGAATCCAAACTCGCCTTAACCTAACCCAACCGACCCAACCCAAGAATCTTTTACTTATTAAACATAAGCATAGAAAATACAGAAATTAAAAAACAGAACATGCAAAAAATCAGGAGAATATAAATATGGAAGATAATTAAAATTGCAAAAATATAGCCAGAGTTACAAAAAACACAAAAAAGTGAAGAAAATCAATATAAATTACCAAAAAAAACAAAGAAAAGCCAGAAAACATAAATTGTAGAAACATGAAAAATGAAGAAATATAGAAACCCACTAAAATCACATAAATTGCAAAAAGAAAAAAAAAACAAAAATTATAGATAAAATACAGAAATGTGGAAAATAACAAAATTTACTGCAAAACATTTCAACGCAACAAATAACAAAGGTTGCAAAAGAAAATATAACAAAAATTACAGAAAAACAAAGAAAAAAAGGAAATTACAAAAAATATGTATATAAATTTCAGAAAATATAAAAATTACAAAAAAACAAAATTATAAGAAAGTATAAACATTATTAAAATATAACAGAAATTATATAAAGGTAGAACTTTTGTTACATTTAGAAAGGGACTATGAGATATGCATAGAGAAACGATGGGCTCTGGTTATCTGGATTTTATTAGCACCATTGGAAATGACTTTTTACTAGCGCCGACTAATGCCGTGACATCACCTTTGATTTTGCCGGTGAACTTGAAGAAATAACTCCAGATTCATAGAAGGATGCCCTACAGGTAGTTTTGTGAGTTCATGACTACCTTGTAAAATTAATTGGTTAAAATGTAGCAGCTTCCGTATGTCAGAAGCACATCACACTCTGTTTGGGGACCCCCTTTTGCTTTTGATAAAGTGCAGCGAAGTATGCACTGCCTTGTCCATATTGTTGCAACTGAACAAAGCTATAAAATGTGAAACAGAGCATAACAGAAATAAATGAATGAATTCAATGTCATCATTGTAGCAGCTTTGGTTCACGTATGGAGGGATCGCCACTACTAAGTTTCGGTTAGGGTTTGGATTTAGGGGGAGAGAGAGAGAGAGAGGAAGGTAGGGTTGGAAAATCACTCGCTGAGATCTTCAACCATGGAATAGGGTTCCAAGAGGAGAGAGAGAGAGAGGGGAGAGGTGAACAAAAAAAGAAGCGAAAAAGGAAAGAACATAAAAAAATGAAAATTCCTAATCTCTTAATGGATACCCGTTGGATACCTATGACCCAATCCACTCAATCTATTAATTCTCATTTTATTTAGTGAACCAACCCGCTGCTGACCCAACATAAAAAGATACAACCTAACCCGTTAATAAATGGGTGGGTTCAACAGGTTGGGTTGGAAATTGCCACCTGTAGCTGTGCTCACATCCTTTTGCAGCGTGCATTGGGAGCATTCCCTATTATTCATGGGAGATATTTCGATGGCTGGGACTTGGGAGGACGGTTTTGTGAGGATTCGCTTTCGGCAAATGGGGACCGGGGGGGTTGGAGTTTCGCTGAAGCAAGATCAACAGTTCAAAGACAAACAATGGTCAAAACTTGACTCAATTCGTGCTGCAGAGAATGACATGTACCCTTCTTAGCAACCATTGAGAAAATAACAATCATCATGAAAACAATGCGTCATGTTGAAAAAAGAAAAAAAAAAAATCGCATGCATACGGAAAAGCAATTTATCATTCAAGCAGTTGGTACAAAATTTAACTGAAATAGTTTGAGTAAGAGGAGATAATTTTACAGTTCAATTTAGTTCCACCTTTGCTTCTCCATTTCCTCGTCAAGAATCATAACTGCTTCTGCAGCCACAGCCAACAAACAAACATCATGTTGGTATTCAAGTTCAAGCCAAGAATATCAGACAGACACTAACACCTTGAGACCTGATTTATCAAAGTATTGACATGTAGGTATTCAAGTTCAAGTAGGGAAGAACCAATAGAAGAAACATGTCCGATGGAATCTAACAGCACTGGTTCAAAAAGAAAAGGTTCCAACAGAAGTCCTCTCTTGCACGGTTTTGATAAATAATAGCCTGTGTATTTATTTATGTGCTTAAGCAGTTAAGCTCACAAGCCTCACATTAGTTATGTCGAACTAGTTTGCTGTAATTACTCAAGAGGTACCTGTTAAGGAGGAAGTAGAACCTTAGACTGCCATGAGAAAGCCTCTGACTTGGGCAGTTCACTCTTCACCTTCTGTATGTAATGCTCCAAGGTATGCCTGGTCTCGTCTATGTTATCACTACAGGTAGTTTCTTCAGCAAGAATGACTGCTGCCAATTGAGACATTTGAAAATTATCTGCCGCTCGTTGCAGTTTCCTAGCTGTTTCTTCCTTGCCAATCATCACAAGGGCACCAAGTAGGGATTTAAGCTCATGCTGTGCAACTGAGGTTAGAGACATGCCCTTCAAGTGTTCCACTAGAGCCCTCTCTTCACCAGGGCTGAAATGTTTAATCAATAATGCAATGTGATCTAAGAGTAGCAACAACCAAAATGCTCCAAATGATAGAAGCAGAAGGAAAACCTAAAAGTTATAATTGAACAGTCGTAACTACCTGCCAGCTCGGATCTTGCCTCCTTTATTCTTCTGTCGTCTCATTTCTCGTGTCTTGCTGCCTAAGCTTGAGCAAATAGAAGCTCCAGAGCCTTTTCTTGTCCTGATAGAGGGCACTGAAATGTCAGTAGATGCTTGGCAAAAAATTGGAAAACACTGCAATTAATAGCTTCAAGATGCAACAACAGTCAAGAGAACCCGAAGCAAGGAAATACACGAGTAAATAAAGAATTAACAAAGAATTATCCAGGAGCTGGAGAAACATGCCATTTCTTTTTCTCTTTATTGTTTTATAGTGTTTCTCAACTACTATAAGAAAACCAACAACTATTCTCTAGATTTTCCTCTAGATTCATAGCCTATTTTGTGCTCATTGATTTTGCCTTCTATCAACCAGCTCTACATTACCCTATATTTGTTTTCATTTGCATGACCTTCTATCACGGAACAGCCATGGTTGTGGTACTTCCTAATCATGAATGAACTGATTAAACATGTGCAAGAGGTGCCATGCTATGATTTTGATATTCCAATAAAATCCCTAGTTCTCAAAGGACAAGACGAAAGAAACATGATATAGATGAAAAAAAAACTCCAGTGCATGATTCAGATGTTTACAATTGCAGCTTCATATATCTGCAACTTCAGGACGTGACTTGCTCACATCCATAAGTAGGCCAGAAAGTCAACTAAATTGGGCCCTAAACCAAGTTGGTCAAAACTTGACTCAATTCAGCACATTGATAGTCCTATTCAAGATAGTTTTTTAAATGATCAAGATTTTTCTTTTTTTTTTATAGATTACATGATTAAGAATATATTCCATGTCGTTCAGCTATATCATGCAAACATGGTAGATAGGCATAAAACCCTCCTTTTTGTAGGGATCTCATGAATTTCACGTAGCAAATTACCTACCACAAGAAAGTCCTTAGCTTAAGACAGATAGGAGGTACCAGTACCACATTCATCTACAAAATAGACAACAAGATTCTAGAAATATTGATAGCCTTGAGAATGATTTGATTAAACAACATAAACCAAGTTCCAAGGGCCACAACTTATGAACAAGCTTCAAACTCAGAAGGCAAACAACTTAATTTATCAAGGTGGGATGACATCATCATCGACATCACTATTACATTTGGGGTTATAACAAAGCAATAATGGATTTCATAAATATTTGCAGAAGCAGAATTTACAGCAATAGCCCACTGTAAAAGACTAAAAATCTCTCCTAAAGAGGAAAATTTGGTAAAAGAATATATAGGAACCAACAAAAACAGAAAAAAAAAGCAAATTTATGTATAGCAAAAGTCATCCAACTAAGAAGAAAGAGAAACTTACCCAGTAGTGTAAGCACTCATTCCACTGAAAGTACTGCTAGTTTCTGAAGCAGTCTCATCATCAATGTCATTTATTGATCTCTCCTCTGATTGAAGCTTTGCTGTGAGAAGTAATCTTCTTTGTCTAACTGCTAAATACCGTGTCAAGTACTTCCCTATCTTCTCCAATCCTTCCTTGTATTCAGCTATCAATACTCCGGAACATTCTACAGCTGCATTTTTCACATCCAAAATCAAGTCCTCTCTCTTGTGCATAAGACCAATCCTCAGAGCCTCTTCCCATTCCCTTGCACTGACAAGAAAACCAATTCCTCCAGGGACATCACCACAGTACTCTAGAGCAATTATGGCAGCTTCTGCTGGCTTTCCAAGTGCTTGAAGTTCTTCACAGAGTTCATTAGCAAGTTGCAGAATCTCTTCCTTTCCCAATTTGAGCAAACCGGCCACTGTGAGCACCCCTTTCCAATGACCACAAGCACGATAAGCTTTCAGAGCTTTTCCTAATGAAGAACAACACAAATAAGTTGTAGCAGCATCCTCAAAGCATTTTTGATCATGGAGATGGTCTCCCCAAGCCTCAAGAATTTCAGTCCTCTTTGAAGGATCAATGAACAGTTGAAGACCCAATGGAAAAAGTTCCGGGTTATTTCTCATAAGGTTCATCGCATCTTCATAATAAGCATCTCCAGCTGATACAACATGCTTAAGAGCACTTTCATACCTGTGCAGTCTAATATCAACTGTATACTGCAAAATAGCAGGTGGCATACTCTCCAGTCCCTTCAGGAAAGGAAGAAACTCCTTTGGATCCCTTTGGGAGTTCAGTGCCACAATCGCTGCAAGGTTCAGATCATAAAGGCCTAAAGCAGATTCATAAACAGCATCAGAATCAGATAACCAGAGGAGATGCTTCAGAGCTTCTTCTGTTGAAGGATAAGAATGTCTCCTGTGGTCATCAACCCCTGACAGTTCCATTTCGCGAATCATTTTTATCCGCTTAAGGGATTCCTCAAGTGCTGGAGGTTCGCTACGGGCTAAGGTGGTTAATATACAAAGCTCCCTTGCAGGACTTTCTGATACCTGTTCCTCAAGAGCCTTGCGTATTGCCTGCAGCACAGAAGAGACCTTGCTCTTTGTATCAAAACCCTTCAAATTTCCTGTTTGTATACCTTCACTGACCTTCATGTAAGGAAGGGATATAATGTTCTTGTACAGTGTCTCCAGAACATTTTCATTCTTTATGGAACAGACAAAGTCAGTGATATAGCTCAAATTGTTAACTTGCCTGACAAATTCAGTAGCACATTGAAGAAAGGCTTGCCAACCAAAGCAGTCAACAAGGACATTGTAATCTATTCGGTGTCTTCTTACCATGAAAAGTGCATCTCTGAAGCGCCCTTGGACCAAAGCATTAACTATAGATGCCAAAACCAATTTTCTAGGATAGATGCATTCTAGGTTCCCCCGAGTTGTTTGTAAAATAACAGCAGCTTCATCTCCATTAAGTACACCAACTAATTTTGCACCCCTTTCCCATATGAATATGGAGTCTTTATTTTCTTCATTGTTTTTGTTACTAATCCGAATGAAACTTTGATATTTAACTTCCACATTGCCATATAAAATGTCATCAACATCAACAATAAATAGCAAGTCTTGCTTGGTTGTGAGAATCAAGTGTGTCATTATTTGATCAGCAGAGTTAGAGTAAAATGAAAAGCTACTGCAATTGTTACATAATATCCTCCCACCGGCATGTAACCTGCTATTATCATCAAGCCCGAAAGGCAAGGGCTTTAACATCCCTTTCTCAGAAATAGAGACAACACTCGTCCAAGGGCAGGATGATGAAAATCCAATATCACTATCTACTTTCTGGAAGTTCAACTCTGCATGTGCCCTTGAAATTCCCAAATTTGAAGTATATTCAATAAGTTTTCCTCCATCATACTGAATAAAGGCTGATCCTCTTTTGACAGGGTTAGTAGATACTCCAATCACAGGTCCTTCAAGACATAGTCGATTGGTAATCTTTGCATCCCAACCTGATGAGGTCACCAATCCGGGGATGTGATCCTCACGGCACACCAGCTCAATCTCCAACAAAGTATACCCATAGAAATCCACCCCCTGATGATGAGAAAACTTGTATTCTGTGGACGATGTCCCCAAACATTGATCAGTATTAGCAGAACCATTGTAAGAAATGCCAAGAAGAATATGTGAATCCAACCAAGCTAGATGCCTCAAGGACCCAAACTCCACTTCAGAACAGATATGTACAATGTTGAATTCTTTGCCCTCCAACTCTTCCCAAGTTTCAGTGGCAGGAAGCTCTACAATACACAAACTACCACTTGATAAGCACACAGCCAAAAGGCTTTTGGAGTTTTGGGGGAAAAAGGCCATATCTTGAACAGCAGCAGAGAATTTCAGGTTGAATAAATACAAGGGAGGTGGCATTAAAGATAAAGCAAGAGGTGATATTAGTATGTTGGAATTATCTATCACCAAAGCTGTTGAATTCTCCATCACAGCTGTTACCCAAACAAAGTTGTAGGTTGTGATCTTTCCACCAAGTGTCCAACAAATCAAGCGCAATGCCTTTGTCGGATCCCACATGAATTTCACTCCATCCTTCTTCGAGTATCTTATTTCGTGTTTCAAGTACCAATGGTTGTTACTGAAGGACCAAATCTTAATAGCATCATGCCTTTCACATCTGGCAATGGCTGCAAGAAGATCTGAGGTGCAATTCCACTTCAGGACTTCAATTATTGTATCCATTGGCTCATCAATGCTAAATGAGCTTCTTTCTAACCCATTCCTCTCAAAGAAAACAACCAGAGGGCACTTTTTTTCAGCTTTCCTGTCATATGCTGCAGCTATTTTGGCGCCACTTGGCATCCAATCCAAGGCTACTCCCATGAAAGGCTTTAATTCTGAAGCTGCATGCAGTGACCCTGAATTCCGTTCCCAAATTTTAAGTTTTCTATGCAAGGAAGAGTTGTGCTCTTTACTTGAAGTAGCAAGATATTTCCCATCACCTCGCCAAGAAAGGGTACTTTCAAATGTATAATCTCCAGTTGCTTCACCTGAAAATCATACTCCAGTAAAAAGATTGATCAGACCATTACATAAACAAAGAAGAAATACTTGTTAAAAGAATCCAATAAAAAAATACTTATTAAAATATCCAAGACAGGAAGAAGCCATCCCAAAGTTGTTTACATGTGTAACCAGACAAACATAAGTAACCAACCTGTAGGCTTTCCTGGACTGAATATTACATCAAATGGATTCCTTTTAAAGTTGTTTCCTGCATACAGCTTCCATGTTTCATAATGGCCAAGAACTGTCTTAATTTTGAACTTCTGTTATTAATTAAGACACCATTTAGGTGTTGGCTTTAGAAGACTAAGACACCCTCTTCAAGGCTAACTAGAGGCCCTACAATGAAAACTTTTCTATCATGTGTATTCAAACACTGACCAATTATGCTTGCCTACAAAAAAGCATCAACTAATACCAACATTTCAATATGCATTTGTGGCCGTCTGATTGCCCCAGTTGAATGCCATAAAATAACAGCACTGAAACAGTGAAACCATCATTCTAATGTGTTTGAGTATATATATCTTCATCTTTTAATGAAACATCTAGAGAGTGCTTTAATTAATGTGAAACATTAAAAAATGAGGCACCTCTTGAGGCAATGATGAGGAAACAGCCTTAAAGAGGCATTTAAAGCTAATTCTCCCCAAATATGATGATAATGTGATTTCATGTTGATAAGCCTTAGCCCAGGATATCTCACTGACTCCATAGGAGTCATAAAGACGTCAATCATTACTGCACAACGAGTGTGGCTTCTTCCTGCATGTAGCATTCTTAAAAGGGTAATATCTAGGAATCAGGAAAGAAGTCCTTACTTACGTCAAAATCTTCAGGAGGCTCCTCAAGCGTAGTTTCATATAGAAGCTCCCAATCGTGAGTCATAACTAGTAACCGCCCAAAGCCAGTAATAACAGCAAGAAGGGCTCCATCTGGACTAGGAGTAATACTCTTTACACCACCCTCCACTCTGCCAACAACTTCTGTTGTCTTCCCATCACCAGTGTGCAATAATAGATAACCATCAGTAGTTCCCACTATCAGTGCTTCCTTCTCCATGAGATAGTCTAAAGCGGTAGTGCAGTCCCCAGGTTCTAAATCCACAAGTTCATCTTCCAAGGCTATTGTGGTCTTCCTCCATTGTTTGCCCTGCCAATATAATGTAGCTAGTGTATTTATTAAAAAGTAAAACGAGTGCATTGAAAATAGATAAGCATCGGAAGCCACATCAGCAGGACAGGAATATTAACATTGCAACTTGTAAATGATCCTTATAAGATGGTTCTCCCTCCACTTCTTCCACTTTACATATTGTTACAATTTAACGAACTCACTGAACATGACGAAAAATGAATGGTTTCCATTGGAAACAGTATTTTATGGGGTATTACGCAATTTGACCTTGAAACATATACGCTTTCCAGAAAACGAGTATTAGTTATAGGAAAATGGCATTCCTTCTTATCTTTCCTGAGTCAACCATTCAGGTCTATATTCCAAGTCAAACCAAGCACCAGGTAGAATTAGGAAAATGATTCGCTTTCCATCTGAATACCAATGTACGAGTAAACTATATCAAATGCCGCCTCCATGGCTAATTTCTATAGGTTACAGTTTCACTTCAAACGTGCATTGGTTCTCTTTGTTTCGCCATGAAAGGGACGGAAAACTTTTCAGTGTGTAAAGTTTCAGTTGTATTTCTGGCCCTTTTATGGCCCAAACTTTGTTTTCCGCCTCCTCTACATGGAAAGAAACGCCGCCTCAAGCAAAAAGAATATTAATCTAACTGCAATAATGTTCCGTCTCTTGTGAAAATAAGTTGAAATAAAAGGGTAACTTACCTGAGATATAGGAATCTGAGTAGTGTATATAACGTTTGCTGATGAAGCAAAGAACAGGCGATTTCGTTCAATATCGAAAGCAGAGAACAACAGAACTTCTTCCGTCGACTGCAGTTGGAGATCGAATGTAAGCTCTGAATAAAGCTTCAGGTTCTTCATCCTGACCTCCTCTAGCGACAGAATAATATTATATAAACAGAGAAAACCCTAGAACTGGTAAATGGCAAAAAAAAATGGAAGTAGAAATGAACTACAAGCTCCAATGTGAGTATAAATAGAAGAGAAACATAGCGCTCGCGATCTAGGCTTCTGGAAATGGCAAGTACTAAGTACCCTCGCGTTCTCCGTCTCTCTTTCGCGCGCGGAAGACTCTGCAATCTCACGCACAGGCACAGCACAGAGGCAGGGGTTTTGAGAATAAGGGTTTATGTTTATGTCCACGATCAGCGCACGTGACCTGAAAGCAGCCCTTTATTGCTGTAAAACAGTTAACAATGTTTGACAAAACAAAAACAACGGCAATTATGCGCAGATCGTTGATTTGATTTGGTACACGTACATCACTTAGAAGTGTGAAATTAATCCACCATTGGTTTTGATTTTTATGTTGATTTGGGACATCATTTAGTTAGTGTAGATATGTGAAATTAGGGGTGCTTACGGTTCGTTAGCTGAATTCTTATTATCGATTTTTGGAAAATCGGTAATCAAAATTGAATCGAAGCCAACCGGTTAATCGGTTGACTGATCTGGTTAATCGTCGGTTTAATTTGTTGATTTTTTCGATTTTTTTTATAATATATTATAAAAATATATAATAAAAATTATAAATATATATAAAATATTATATTTTAAATAATAAATAATATATCATGTATTATAAATATATAATGTATATTTATTAATTTATAATATATAAAATATATAATATATATATAAGTATATGTATACTTAGTCAGTTTGGTTAATTGTCAGTTTTTTATGTTGATTAATCAAAATCGAAACTGACTAATTTAATTAACCGATTTTTCGATTCAGTTTTGGTCTTCTTTCCGATTGATTTAATTTTTAGTTTTTTTTTTTTTTTCTCTCACCCTTATTGGTACATGATTTGGATGGTGAAAATTAGTTGATTGATCTTATGATGCAACTTCGAAGGTCTACTACTAAAATTGTTTTAGAAATCTCAGTGTTTGAAGCTCCCGATACTATTGGGCCAGTAACAATTATTCCCCTAGACTTTCGACAAAAATTCCTGGACTTTTACTTTGTCACCAAAAATGGCATCATATTTGTGTCACATTTGAAATCTGTTTTTTAAGATTACGTCTAAATTTCGTTTTATATTTTTTTGAAATTGCACTTTTTCATACCAAACCTTGGAAACGAGAAATAACGGTCCTAAAAATATTTATTGAGAAAATGGTCCTAAAAACATCAAGGAATGGTGTGACACATTGTTGTTACACTTATGTGGCAGTTACAACAACCGTCCTAAAAATATTTATTGAAGAAGCCACATATCAATGCAACACCATTTTCTGAAAAAACACCTCTCAAGAAACAATATTGGTTTCAAACATTGCCAAATACCCCTTTGATTATTAAGATTGGATGACGGAAAAGCATTAAATTATCAAAATGCCCTTAGATTTCTTTATTTTCTCTTATTTGTCCTTTTTTCTTAAACTCTAACTAAGGGGATGTTTGGAACCATGGCCGTTTTTCAAAAAAACAGTGCCATGTCGGATCCACATAGGTGTTTCAACAAACGCCCATGTATCTCATTGTTTGGTTCAACTGATTATTAAAAAATTGGGCATGTCTCAAAAATCGGGCCCCTATAGATGCATGAAGCGCCAAATTGGTGACCCATTTCCCCCAATGGTTGATTGTTGTGTATCCTATGTGGTGCTTACCTGTCAGCACATAGATGAAAAACGTTGATGAAAATCACCTTACCAAACAACATAGTGTTGCTTGCTGCCTATGTGGCAGAAGCGTTTTTTTTTTTTTTGTGAAAAACGGGTCTAGGAAGCATGGGCTTTTTTTCTTAAAAATTGGTCCCAAAAAGCGCCTATGCTTCCAAACACCATATAACTCAAAAATACCTCCATTGTTGTGCCTTCATTGACAAAAAATACTTTTGTCAACTCACTCTCATTGGTTGTACCTTTAATGAGAAAAATCTCTCTTGCAATGATTGGCTAAAAGAGGGACTAGGTCACTAAAATAATGCAACCTTTGAACATTTTGCAATGATAAATTGATAATAGATGAATATCATCCAAATAAATAAGAAAAAGGTAGTTTGAAAACCTAAAAAAAAACTTTAAATAGTTGAATGAGAATCATTTTTGGAAGTTAACTAATGGAACCCTAATGAATGGAGTTTTTTGTCGCAAAGTGAAACTCCAAGAAGGTTTTTGTCCCAAATGAAAGTTTAAGGGGGCAAGTTTTACTAACCCCATAGTATAGGGGGTCTCCATAATTTACCCTTTAGCTATGTTTTGTTTGAAAGAAAAGATAGGGAAACCTTACTTTAACATATATATTTGAGTTTAACATATTTAGGGTGCATTTGGTTTGCAGATAGGACCGGAATCGGAATCCCCAGGAATCGAAATCGGAATCATTTATTCCTAGCACCCGTTTGGTTCAGTCAGGAATCGGAATCGGATTCTGATTGTTGCTGTTTGGTTCAACTAGAAGCTGGAATTAGAATCAGCCAAAGTTTTCAATTCTGCCCCTGTTAAAAGAACCTCAAAAACATCACTATATATTTTCAACATATACACACATTGGCAACCTGCTACTATGCATATATGGAGAAAATATGAAAAAAAAAAAGAAAAACACATAAACAAACAAAAATCACAAAAGAAAATCATTCTCCACCATAAAAATGTTCAACAATTTCTCACAAAACCCATCTACAAAAAGTTTACCCTTCAGAATTTGTAGAAAAATGGATGACCCTTCACCAAAACCCATCCATGCAGAGTTGCATAGAAAAAATAACATTGCATTGCTGCCACAATTCATGCGATACAGTAAGGTGGTATCAAAGGTGTTCATTTATCCTCTCTTCCAGCATAATGAAAGAACAAAAAAGAAAAAACTATATGCTTGTATCCATGCATACATATGATATATCTCATCACTGTTGTCCCCCTTAGGTTGAAAACCAAGAAAGCCATGAGCCATACAAGTTGAATGTGTAACCTATGGAACAAAATCAACTTGTATCAGTCCATACAAAATCTATGACCCAAAATACCTTGTTTTCACATCTATTTTTATATCAACAGTAGTTACAATATAGAGTTTAGCAACACTTTTGGAAGCATTAGGTAGAAAAGAATAGATAGTAGACTCATTAGAAATTCAAACTTCAAATAGTAGACTCCTTGACACAATCTAGGCTGCCATCAAAAGAATGAGAAAGGAATCCTGCAGAGTCCTTGATGTTAACATCAGGAATCTCATCTTGTTCAAGGGGTTTCTTGATCATAACTGCAAACAGTGGGTTAAGCTAAGAGAACATAATTAGTTGGAGAAGAATAGCACTTCCATATGGAGATTTCCTATTTCCTTCTGCATGCTTTTCAGTTGTCCCGTTGAGAAGTGCATTTGTGAAGTCATTTTCAAAGAAGTAGATTCTTGTGGTCCCTTTAATTGAAATTCCCACAGCCAAGGAAGTTGACATAATCTCCTATTCTGGGGGGACCTTTAATTGAACCACCAAACTTGCCATCCAGCCAACTTTCCAGGTTGATGAAGAGTCCATATTTTCTTTTTCTTTTTTTTTCTTCTTGGGGGGGGGGGGGGGGGGGGGGATAAACTATAGGTTAGCAACAAGTGTTTAGATATAACTGAAGTAAAAGGATACTAATAATTTTGTGGGTTGGGCCCAAAACCCATGGACCTCATGCATTTAAGCATTTTGCCCTGTACATAGGAAGTGACATTGGGCAGAATCATACATGAATCTGAATTCTTCTATGTCCACAGAGAAAACCTAGAATTTGACACTTGGGTACCTATGGGCATCTAAAGTCACATGGGACTTGAACCTGTTCCAAGCTGATATTTGGTCTGACTAATATCCATGGTTGGACTCATTCAATAATGGGTCCTATCCTTTTGAGTAGGGGATTGCAAATTTCATAATATTGGCCCTTCTAAAGGTCCTATGGTCCCTATCCTTGACCATTCTGGATATGGGTCCATACAGGGAAGTTCCATATAGTTCAATTCTAGGATATGGGTCAATATAGGGAAGTTCCCTCATGAATTGCTATACCAGGTCCTTCACCATTCTCTATAGTATGATCATTCAACTGCGGCCCAAGATGCCACAGATGACACAGAAATTTATGGGCTTAGGGAAAGTTTGCTTCATTCTGTTATGGTCATGGTTGTAATAAGAGATTCTCAAGAGGAATAGCATTCACAGAATTGAACATCCAGAATGCCAGCATGTTTACGTTTGCATATCAAAATGTTAAAAGTGTACGATGAGAAACACCTACCAGATATTATATATTTTTTAAGCTCTTCCAAAAACATACATGAATGGAGAAGGCAACAGAAAAGCAACAATCTATTTCTACCTTTACTTAAAAGAAAAAGGAGTAAAAACATAATATGAGAAACCAGTCCCTACAAATTACAATCACTGACTACAGAGTTTTTAATCATTAACACCAAACAAAAACTAATTTTTTATAAATTTCACATTATTAATGACTTAAAATTTATATTCTGAAATTTGTAGTTGTTTATATGAGCAAAACAAATCCATTTAAATATTGATTGCATTAATATGTTTAAATAATGAAAGAATACATTTTAGAGAAGAAAATTATATCAGCAAAACTAATTATTGATTGCAACAAAGGGTATTAATAGTACCAGTTAGGAGTTTCACCAAATACTCCAAAAGAATGTTAAGCTAAAATATGCCAAGATCAAAGTAGTGAAAAAATTATTTAAAAACTTGTGATGAATGACAGTAAAACAGGATCAATGTAAACAAAATCAGGCTACATCCAAATCCTTTACTAGGACAAGAATTGACTAATAGTAATACATGTGTATGAATGAAGTAACCTTGATTGTTAAACAGAATCAGTCCATACAGAGGAGATAAGTATGAGGTTACCGGCTGAAATTTCTGTTGTGTCTGTCCACTCATGGTTGAGTTCTATCATGATAGATAACATAAATTCATAATGCAAGATGTTGCATGGATTCTAGTGCAGGTATATTCCCAGGAGTCAGATCCATCATCCATCTGACCCCAAAATCTTGGAATACAAGGACTTAGCTAAATGCATATCCAAAAAGGGAAATATTAAGGATAAAACAAAGCAAACAAATCAGCTTGCAACATAATAACTAAATGCAAAAGCATAATGATGTATAGGAAATCTACTTTTTATGAGGTCTAAGAGGCATTTTTGCTTGGGCATTATAAAAGTGTAATGCATCAGTTAATAATTTATGTTTAATTTGTGTCCCATTAAGTAAAACAAAATCCAAATCCATCAAACTCTGGCAATGAAAACAAAAACCAAAAAAAAGGCACAAGTTTGGGGATTCATTACATATTCCACGTATCATGTCAGGTAAGTAAAGTGAGGAGTCAGGTTATCATAAGCACAACTAACCAAAGAGAAAGCAATAGTTCAAATGCTGCAAAATTATTTATGGACAAGTGAGGAGTCGGGTTATCATAAGCACAATTGACCAAGGAGAAAGCAATAGTTCAAATGCTGCAAAATTATTTATGTTGTCCATTTGGTGATCTAAGGTCTTGTTCTCCAGTGAACCATTACCATTAAACCATAAAAAATGCTGTGATGCCTTAAGGTGATTGATTCATGTTGTATATGATACCTACACTGTTTTTGGGTGGGTAACAGTGAAAAATATAACGTTCCTTACTAACTTTCAACACCCCATTGCAATTGGTCCCTATTCACCCCTTGTTTTGCCAAGCTAGACTAAAAGCCTCATTCAGGGGGGAAGCCTATTCCAGACAACTGTCCTACTCCTAGGTCTTCTAGTTAAGATTCCACCAAACTAGTAGTACACCATACAAAGCTTGCAAACTCAAAATTGGATCACGTTTACTTGAGATAATAAGGGGATAAAGGGCCCGGAAGAGAAAGGGGGAAAGAAATGCAGAAATGGATTTTGACAGAATAAATATCTTACCTCTACAAGCTGCTTATCAATCATCTCAACACCTTCCAGAAGTGTTTTCAGAAATGGTACAGCTCCAATAGTGTAGGCACATAGCCAAATATTTTGATAGAGAAATCCATAGTGCCGTTTGAAAGATCATTAGCCATGTAGAGGTGAAAAGAAGTCACCAACCTGAATAGCAATTTTTTTAGAGTTCTCTGCTTCACGTTTTATTTTATCCATTACATTTTCCATTTCTGCATAAGTACGGGGAACTTTATTTTGTATTTCTCAATCTCCTTGTGCTTCACCTTCAACTGTTCTTCCTTCTCGTCAACAAGTTTTACCAAATCATCAAAAGAGGGCTCCTTTTCATCATCTGAATAAAAAAATGCAGTGCGTTTAATTACTCTCCTCTTGACAGATTCAGAGGTAGAAGATTTATGTTCTGAACTAGAACCTGTTCCTTCCATTTTCTCTGGTGCTTTATCATCTTCACTTGTCTTTGTGGCCTCAGCATTTATAGGAGTGTCATTTGCATGTTCATCTCCAGACTGGTACAGCTCTCTGTTTGGCGATGGAAGATGGCTTGGAGTTCTACTCGGAACCTCTGTTCGACGACAATTCCTTGGGGAGGGGTCGGGAATGGCCATTCCCCAATACGAGGGATTCCCATTCCGATCAACCAAACACTTGGAATGGGAATGGGTCATTCCGATTCCGATTCCAGGTTCCTATTCCCTTGAATCAAATAAACCCTTATATTTGTATTCTTTCCAAATGGAGCCCCTATAACCTAGATTTTTTGGTTGATATTCTGGCAACATCATTTGGTCAACTAAACTTAGTTGCATTTTTTGTATCATTTGCATTGTTGGGGTTACTTAATTGATTTTGGAAGAGTGATTTAGGGTCCATTTGGTTCATAGTTTGAATTAGAATGGTCCATTCCCATAGTCTGTTTGATTTAGATAGAAATGGGAATGAAAATTAAAATCAATAAGAATGGAATTTCATTCCCAAGAGAGGGGCAGAGAATGATCATTCCCTTAAATGGGAGAATATCATTTCAGCTGGAATGGAAATGGGATTCCGATTCTGCCCAACCAAACAGTTGGAATCGGAATAACCCATTCCAATTCCGATTCCAAACCCCTAATCCTATAAACCAAATGGACCCTTAAATCGATACTGTAGTTGGATTGATTGTATTAGTTGGAGCATTGCTACGTTATGTTAGATATTCGCTTGTTTCTGGCTATACTTTTGTAGATAGTTATCTTTTATTTGGCTCTATCGTTGTTTGGTTTTTGTTGAGTTGATTTCTCTTAATATGCTTTACCCCTTTTTTAAGAAAGAATGATGGTAGATATTCTAGAAGGTAGAAGGTGATATGGCCAAAGTTGTCCATCCAATATTTTGTGAACACGTGCCACCTTTGGGCTGTTTCATTCATGGTTTTTAAAATCGAATCTGAGCAGTCGTTGGTCGGATTGGAAAAACCGGAAATTGGTTAGGTGACCAGTTTACCCAGGTGGTCGAACCGTTTGAATTGTCCAACAGTTTGGCCATTTTTTGTCAGAATGGACTATCTATTCCATTCAAATGATCTAACTGTTTGACCCAAAACCGGACCCTGACCGGTTCGATTTTAAAAACCATGGCCAAGAATCATAAAAAAGGTAGAAGGTGCCAAGTATGAAACCACAAATTGAGTGTGCAAACATCATGATGCGATAACAGAAGTCATGTGCTCATTTTTTCATAAGACAATTGCTTGGATTATATTGAAAAAAAAAAAGAAAACCAATTGAAGGACCGTTAAACCTCATAAGGAAAGAACCAGATATATATTTCAAATTTCCCTCCACAAAACACAGGGGAAGAAACATTAAACATAGGCTTGGCTACAAAATACCGAATTTTAATTAGAGGCTTTATAGAAAGAATTAAAGCAGCCAATAATTATACATATACATAGATATAACGGCAACTCCTCGCAATTTCCTTTCAAACAGGAGAGGCATTGGTGATGGTGGTAGATGTTCTCCCGACTGCATTGTTACCGTCAGCTATCTTGGAAACCGGGGCTTCATCCATGTGGGCTACGTCGTGCTGTTGGATCACAAGCACTGACGACACTACTCCGTGACCTGGTGAAGCCAAAATGTCGCCAATTGGTCCTAATTCGGCATGATCCGCCGTTCTCTCAGCCAGCTCTGCCACCATTTTTGATGGGAACCGTCCTCTCCCCACTACAATCAGCTCGAACTCTCCGCTCCGCCCTATTGCCAATACCCCCTCCACGATGTTGCTCGCTACTCTCTCTGTGTATTCTGCCAACCCATCCCACCTCCTTCGAAACTGAGCCACCGCGCTCTCATCCATTTCCTTTTCTCTTTCGCGGTCCATAACAGCAGTTGAGAAGCTATAGTTCTTCTCTGAACTTTTCTCCGGTGTCGGTCGTAACAGAACGCCGTTGCTCTCCGCTCCATTATTCTCAATAAATCGTAAAACCGTTACTTTAACCCCCGGATGCTCCGCCATCCTCCCTCCCAACTCCAGCGCCTCGCGATCATCAGGCCCACCAAAGAACACCACGCATACACCCTGCGCCACGGTGGCACTTGGCACCGGCGTCTGCTGAGCCTGGCCACCTAATCCACGGTCCACAAGCACCGCCACCGAACACGGTGCGTTTCTTAGCACCCTCTGATTGACCCCTCTCCAACCAGACCCCACGTTGTCCATCGCTGCGTCACCTCTCCCGTGTTTGTGGAAAGGCAGGATAATCATGCTCACCCCCTTGTCTTCTGCCACATGACAAACGTCCTCGTGCATGGTGGGCATGGCAGAGATGGCCGTCATGGGACGGACCTTGACTCGTCCGAGTTGTCCGTACGCCTCAAACGCGACGGCGACTCGGTCGTGGAACTCGCCGCCCCTGTTGCGGAGATGGTGGCCACCGCCGAAGGGAAGGCCATTCATGCGGGCGCGTCGAGCCAAGACGATGGAGGAGGAGCGTTCGGTGAGCTCCACAAGATGCATGATGTAGAGCTTGAGAGGGGATTTCTTGGGACCCCGAGTGGACTCGATGAGATTGATGAGGGAGGGGACGTTGGCCGGTCCGTGGACGCAAGCGAGGATTCGGAGCTCGTCGCCTCCTTTGGTGGCACTGGCACCGGACGGAGAGTAATCACGTTGTAGCTTTCGCGGTATGCGAAGGGAGCTTCGACGCGCTGGCTTGTAGATGGCCATTACAATTGGAGTGGTAATGAAGGTGGTCAAGAGTGCCATCAGCACTAAGATGGCAAATGTCTCCTCGTTCAGCACCTGCTCGATCAGATCAATCGTTTCACGAAACCTTGGTCAGACTCTAGTTATTTAACGTCTGATTCCGACAAATATAATGACCATTATTAGTGCATTACTATCAAACCATTATCCTACACTTTGGGCCTAGTGCCACTTTGATTCCCAAACATTAAAATGCTTATCTACCGTTAATTAGTTATTAATTGATTGATAAAATGTCATCTAATTTTCTTTATTAATCATTTAAATATTAATAAAAAATTAATGATCTAAAATCCTTATTTCTTCAATTGTTATATTTTAAAAATTTAAATATTGAATTATGACATTTTAAAATTGAGGGACCAAAGTAACACTAAGTCCAAAATATAAAGTAATAATCAGGAATTTTCAACTCCTAATATTCAATAGTCAGTTTGGAATTTGGGTAACCCTTCCAAATAAGGAAGTTTTGGTAAGTTCACGGCAGATATTAAAGCCACATCACCCCATATCATCATAAAAAAAAAGATTAAAAATTGAAAACATGGGACAAGTGGCATTGTTTCCGTGATACCATGACGTAGATCTAAAGTGGAAATTAGGGGAAAATGACAATAATCCAAAAGTCAGATTATGATGATAACGTAGGAAAAGTTTACAAAGAAGACCAATCATATAAAGTCTTTGTTCGAGGCCCACATCTTTATCTATAGAACTGCAAGCAAATCCCTTAAACCCCCTATCAGATGTAATGCGAAGAAAAACATAAATAGATGTTCATAAAGAGTCAAATTATGATGTTTGCGATGGAAACGGGCCCGGCCCGGTTATTTATTTTTCTTGGAAACTTACAACTGAGACTAATCCAAAAAAATTTGTCCGACAACTCCAAAGATTTGATTTTCTATTCTTTTTTTGGGGGGGGGGAGGTGATTCACTAATTTGGGCACACAAAGTATCCATATGAGATGTAAGATGTTGACCTTTTTCATGTGCTCGACTTTGTTTGTGGTGTAAATGAGACTTGACATAAAACTTCATCACCAGTTTGTATTTGTCTGTGACTCTGTCTTTATTTTAGGTGTAAATACGGATTAGAGTAAAACTATACTTCTGGTCTATATTTTCAGTGTTAAATTTACAACAAAAATGATATAAACCTCTCCATCATTTGAGTTTTACATGAATTATCACACTTTAAAAAGGTCCCGATAATTTTAAATCCGTCGGTGTTGAACTCCATTAATGTACTTTTATATAAATAATAAAGTTTATACCAAAAACAAACACAGATGCAGCCTTAAGGTTTTGTTTGTCTAGAAAGGGATAGGACTGAGTAAACAAAAAAAAAAAAAAAAGTGCCCGAATCACTCCCATGAGATGAAACACAGACAGACAGGTCACAGGTTACCTTGTTCTGGCCTTTCCAACCTCGATTATGAGACGAAACACAGACAGACAGGTCACAGGTGACCCACACCATGCATCAACAAACCATGTTAAACGTTAAATTTAAATTAGCAGAAAATTAAACCAAGCAAAAGTGCTGATGCATGAGATGGGGCCTGGTACTCACCTTCTTTTCCTTGCCTATGTTGAGAACGATGAGCTCCACCAAGCCTTTCGTATTCATCAATACTCCAAGCGTCAACGACTCCCTCGCCGGCATCTTGTTCAACATCGCCACCAAGAACGTCCCGAGGATCTTCCCTGCACAAGCCGTGCTAATTACTAGCGCCAACAGCCCCCACGACTGTGCCCCGCGTATTGTAGCAACATCCGTCTTCAATCCACTCGATGCGAAGTACAGGGGCAAGAGCAGACCCGACACAAAATCTTCTATCCTCTCTATTAGTCTCTCAGCAAACTCCCCTTCCTTCGGTATCATCAATCCGAAAACAAACGCCCCGAATATCGAATGTATCCCGATAAGGTCTGTCATAAACCCGGACACCATTACCCCTGCTAAAGTTAAGCAAATATACGCCTCGTCCACTGCCTCATGCTCCGGAGAACACCGCCGTGCCACCCATCTCATCGCCGGCCGAATCACAACCACCATAAATACAACAAACGCCACACCAGACAGAAGCACCCACACGGACACCAATGGACTCTTGTGTTCCCCGCCGGTACCATTACCCGCAAGAGCCACTGCTAGAGCCAACAACACCCACGCCGCAACATCGTTAAACGCTGCTGCGGCCATGGCGGTCTCGCCCACTTGGGTTGTTAGCAGTTTAAGCTCGGCAAGGATACGAGCGAGGACGGGGAAGGCCGTTATGGAAAGAGCTACTCCCATGAAGACGAAGAATTGGCTGTATCCGACTTCATCAGCTCCATCGATTGTTTTTCGAAGTACAAAGGCAACACCGATACCAGAGACGAAAGGGAGTGATATTCCGGCTGCAGCGATGCCTAGAGCTCTTCGTCCACTCCGGCGTATGGAGTTTAAATCAAGCTCAAGGCCCACGAGAAATAGAAAGAACAGAAGTCCGATACTTGCTACAGATTCGAGTATCGGAGTGCTCCATGACGGAAAGATTCGGTGCAAGTAGGTTTTGTTTCGGCCGAGAACTGATGGCCCCAAAATAATCCCACCCTGCAACACGCATACCGCATACTCAAAACACAATAAATATCAAAAAGAAAAATGGAGAAAACAGAAAAGTGAGGAGACGATGCACGTACGACTATTTCGGCGATGACTTTGGGTTGTCGGAGAGGCTTGAGGAGAAAGGCGAGACAGCGGCTGATAACGATGACTAAGGTTGTCTGAACTATCAAGAGAGGGAAGGCGTAGTTTAAGGGATTTTCGCCTTGCCATGCACCGTCCGACGATGTTTTAA
The DNA here is from genome assembly GCF_055504915.1 of Nelumbo nucifera. Lineage (NCBI taxonomy): Eukaryota > Viridiplantae > Streptophyta > Magnoliopsida > Proteales > Nelumbonaceae > Nelumbo > Nelumbo nucifera. The sequence goes on along the minus strand of NC_142650.1, from coordinate 42,452,994 downwards.
TTGCGGTAATGTTGACCGCCATTGTTACTACTGAATCGTGCCTCCTGGACAGCGCCTTTCTCTGTCTATCGTCGTCTTGAGAAAGGGATTATTTTGTCTTAGCAGATAATTGTTTCATCATAGAAAGAAAATAAGGTTTTTATAGAAGAAGACGAAGGTAATGGTTGTGGCGGTGACGACTGCCGCCTGCCGTGGTGGTGGTAGCTAATAGGGGTTATTTATTAAAATTGGGTGGGTTTTGATTGGTCAAAATTCATGAAAGTTGCATCTTATTTGTATTGACGATAATGTGTACTGGTTTCGAGTTATAATTACTTAAATGTCGTGAAACCTGCGAACCACTTTCGAAAGTGAATGGTGTTAAACGTGATAGAAAGTTCAAAATATTTTATATTTATTTTGTTTTTTTATATAATAGGTAAAAAGTAAATTTAGTTAGGTCATTTTCTAATTTTTGTAAAATCTAGGTTAATTGAAAAGTGTTCTTGAAGAAGCTTTTTATTTCCTTCGCTCAAGAAGTCATTTTTGTATGACTCTAACCAGGAGAAACCAGAATACGTATGAAGTGATTTCAATCCTTCTCTTGCTCTCTATTTTTACTTCAATCTGTAGCATGAAAACTCTCTGTTTTCTTCACTTTGCATGCACCCATAGTTAGATGAAACTACAGTCAAATTTCAACAAGTGGTATCAGAGTTGCTAGGTTTGTTGGAACAAGTTTTGGTGCAAGAAAAGTTGAAGAAAAATTGATTGTGAAGAGAAAACCATGGCCAACACTAATGCTGTTAATTTTAGCACAGTTCAGGTTCCTATTTTTTATGGAGAAGACTTTCTGGTATGTTAAAATGAAAACCTTATTCTTCTCTTTGGATTTATGGGACATTGTTGTCCTTGGATATGAAGAACCAAAAAGTGTAGCAAATCTTACAACAACACAACAAAAGGAACTGAAGGACAAGAGAAATAAGAATGCATGAGCACTTTCAATGATACAGAGAGGAGTTAGTAAATATATTTTTTCAAGGATAATGAGTGCTGAAAAGCCAAAAGAAGCCTGAGAAACACTTCAACAAAAGTTTCAAGGAGACAAAAAGGTAAAGGCTATTAAACTTCAATCTCTTAGAAGAGATTTCGAAAATATGAAAGTGAAGGAAAATGAAAGTTTAAATGATTATTTTAGTAGATTTATAGAATTGATAAATCAGATGAAAGCACATGGTGAAAATTTTGATGATAGGAGGATTGTTGAGAAAATTTTAATTAGCTTACCTGAAAATTTTGATCCTATTATGATTGTCATTGAAGAAACAAAGGATCTCACTGAATTAATTGTTTAAGAGTTAATGGCATCACTAAAATCATATGAGCAAAGATTGGCACGACACTCTGAAAAATCAATAGAGAGTGCATTCCAATCCAAGCTTAATGTGAGTTCCAAAAGCCATGATGGAACATCCTCAACTCATGAGCATTGAAAAAGAAACTCCTATAGAGAAGGTAGATATGCAAGAGGAAGAGGAAGAGGTAGAAACCAAAGAGGAATAGGCAAAAGTAATTTTGACAGAAAGTCTAGTAATTAAGTTAAGGGTCATCACAACGGTGTTCTATTTGTAAAAGAAGTAGACATGTTGATAAGGATTGTTGGTTTAAAGGAAAGCCACAATGTCATTTTTGTAAGAAGTTTGGGCATTTACAAAAAGATTGTAGATTGAAAAAAATCAACAAACAAATTTTACAGAAGAAAAAGAAGATGAAGGAAATTTGTTTTATGCATGTCAAAGTGCCACGGAGGAAAACAATGATGTGTGGTTCTTGGACAGCGGGTGTTGCAATCATACAGGGCACCCAAATATTTTTCTTGACATGGACACATCATTTAGCTCAAAAGTGAAGTTGGGAAATTGAAAAATTGTTGAAGTAAAAGGTAAGTGCACAATTGGTGTTGAAACAAAGAATGAAAGAAAATTTATACATGATGTGTTATTTGTACCTGAGTTGAATGAGAATCTTCTTAGTGTTGGACAGTTTTTAGAGCATGGTTATTCACTCCATTTTGAAGATCTTGATTGTACCATTTATGACAATGAGAAACATGTGGTGAAAAATGTGAAATTGAAGACAAATAGAAACTTCCGTTAGTGTTTAACTATACAAAAAAATGTTGCTATGAATGCCAAGGAGATTGATGAATATTCACTATGGCATAGAAGATTTGGCCACCTAAATTTCAAGGGGCTGAAATTGTTATCACAAAAGGAGATGGTTCAAGGGCCTCCAAACATTGAAGAAAAACATGAAGTTTGTGAATGTTGTGCACTTGGAAAGCATCATCGACAACCATTTCCAAAAGGAGTTGCATGGAAAGCCAACAAATTGCTGGAATTAGTTCATACCGATGTGTGTGGACCCATGATGACACCCTCTCATTCCCAAAATAGGTATTTCATTCTTTTTATTGATGATTTTATTCGTATGACTTGGGTTTATTTTATGAGAGAAAAATCTAATGTGTTTGCTATTTTCAAGAAATTTAAATGTCTTGTTGAGAAACAAAGTGGTTGTTATATTAAAAAATTAAGAAATGATCGTGGCAAGGAGTATACTTTAAAAGAATTTGATAAATTTTGTGAAGATGAAGGCATGGAAAGGCAACTTACAGTCTGTTATACGCCTCAACAAAATGGAGTATCGGAAAAGATGAACCAAACTGTGATGGAGATGGAAAAATCCATGCTACATGAGAAGAAATTTCCTAAAAGTTTTTGGGCTGAAGCTGTAAACACAGTTGTATTTGATGAATTGATGCCCCACTGTTGCTATTAAAGGAATGACTCCATTGGAAGTTTGGAGTGGAAGGAAACCATCGGTTAGACACTTAAAAGTGTTTGGTAGTGTGTGCTATGCCTAAGTTCCAAAAGAGAAGAAATCAAAGCTTTATGAAACAAGTGAGAAGTGTATTTTTGTTAGCTATAGCTCTATGTCAGGGTTATAGTTGTACAGTTTGAAAACAAATAAGATGGTTATTAGTAGAGATGTTTTGTTTGATGAGAAAGCTGTTTGGAATTGGGAGCAAGAAAAAATTGAAGAAGAGTATGTTCTCAATCACGTCCAAGTTCAAGCTCATCTTCATCTAGCTCAACTTCAAGAAAAATGAGGAGCTTGAGTGATGTTTATGCAAGGTGCAATTTCTGTGTTATGGAACTGGAAAGCTTTGAAGAAGTTTGGAAAAATGCAATGGAAGAGGAAGTTGCCATCATAGAAAAGAATAAAATTTGGGAGTTGGTTGATAAACCCAACAACAAAGAAGTGATTGGTGTTAAATGGGATTACAAAGTGAAGTACAAAGAAACAAAGCAAGGCTGGTTGCTAATGACTATGCACAACATCCCGGTGTTGATTATTTTGAAACATTTGCTTTGTTAGCATGGTTGGATACTGTTAGAGTTCTCATTGCACTCGCTGCCCACAAAGGTTGATTGTTATGGCAACTTGATGTTAAATAAGCTTTCTTGAATGGAGAATTGAAAGAAGAGGTGTATGTAGAACAACTACAAGGCTTTGTGATTCAAGGCAAATAAGAAAACGTGTACAAGTTAAAGAAGGCTTTATATGGTTTAAAACAAGCACCAAGAGCATGGTATAGCCAAATTGATTCATACTTTGCTAAGAAAGGGTTCATGAAAAGCAAGAGTGAGCCTACTTTGTATGTGAAGAAATAAGGTATGGATGATGTTTTCATTGTTGCTCTTTATGTTGATGACTTGGTTTTTACCGAAAACAATATGAAAATGATTGAAGATTTCAAAAATGAAATGGTGAAAAAATATGAAATGAGCGACATGGGACTGTTACATCACTTTCTTGGTATTGAAATTTATCAAGGTAATGATGGAGTATTCATTTGTCAAAGCAAGTATGCTGAAAAAGTTCTCAAAAAATTTAGAATGCTCGGATGCAAACTTGTAGCTACTCTACTGGTTGTTAATGAGGAAATTAATGAAAGAAGATGGTGGTAAGAAGGTGAATGAAACATTGTATAGAAGCTTGGTTGGAAACTTGTTTTATATTACTGCTACAAGGCCGGATATCATGTTTGCTCCAAGTTTACTATCTAGATTTATGAACAGAGCCCCGGTCACATTCACTTTGGGGCTGAAAAAAGAGTGCTAAGGTATGTGTAAGGCACTATGGATTATTGACTCAAATATGACAGAGGAAATGAAGTAAAACTGATTGCTTTTTGCGACATTGATTGGGGAGGATGTGCTGATGACATAAAGAGCACATATGGTTATTGTTTTTCCTTTGGTAGTGGTATATTTTCTTGGTGCTCAAAGAAGCAAAAATCAATAGCTCAATCTTCAGCAGAAGTAGAGTAGGTTTTAGCATCAATGGCAACATCTCAAACAATTTGGCTTAGGAGAATTATGGAAGATGTTAATGAGAAGCAAGAGGATGTAACAGTGTTTCATTGTGACAACAAATCTGCTATTGCTATGTCAAAAAACCCATGTTATCATAGCAGAACCAAGCACATTGCTCTTAAACATCACTTCATTCAAGATGCTATTGAAGATGGAGAAATTGAACTAGTATATTGCCGGACCCAAGAGCAATTGGCTGATATTTTCACCAAGTCATTGGCAAGAAAGAAGTTTGAAGAATTAAGAGAAGCATTAGGAGTCCAACAACAACACAGTAAGGGGGAGAATGTTACAACTAATGTGCTAGGAAGTTAAAATATTTTATATATTTATTTTGTCTTTTCATGTAGTAGGTAAAAAGTAACTTTAGTTGGGCCATTTTCTACTTTTTGTAAAATCTGGGTTAGTTGAAAAGTGTACTTGAAGAAGCTTCTTATTTGGCTTGCTCAAGAAGCCATTCTTGTATGACTCTAACCAAGGAGCAGACCTGTTCATGGGTCGGGCCGGGCTGGGCTTTTACTCTTCATAAACAGGATTTTGTTAGGCTCGAGCCCAAGCTCGGCCCAACCAATGGGCCTACAACATGGGCTCGAGCTTGGCCCTAATAAAAAGCCCGAAGCCCGACCTAATAGAAGAAAGGACTCACCGCCGGTGACTGTGTTCATTGGTGCTGAGTTCGTGTCTGAGAGAGAGAGAGAGAGAGAGGACTCACTGCCACTGACAGTGCCTGTGTTCATTGCCTCGCTGGTGCCTGAGCTCGTGTATGAGATTTTGATAGAGGAGAAGTGAGAAGAGGAACGAGAGAGAGAGAGAGAGAGAGAGGACTCGCCACCACCGCAAGTGCCTATGTTCGCCACCTCGTTGGTGCTTGTGTTCGTCGCCTCACCGGTAATTGAGTTCGCATATGAAATTTGTGAGAGAAGAAGTGAGAACAGAGAGAGAGAGAGAGGACTCACGCCGATCTACTGGAGTTTACTGGTTGCACTGGTGAGTGTCTATCGGTTTTGTGTTTTCTTGAGAGTGTAAGGTTGTGAGTGACTGTGAAAACTGAGAAGAGGTTTAGCTAAATGGCATAGACAAGAAAGAGATGAATGAAAGAGGAGTTAGGATATTAGGGTTTTTTTATTTAACCTATTGGTTGGGCCGGGCCGGGCTGGGCTTTTTAAACAAATCCCGAGCCCGACCGCAACATAGTCAGGCTTGGGCTTTTAGGCCCAAGGTCAAACCCGCAGGCTCAAATGTGTGTTCAAGCCCATCTAGGGGCCGGGTCGGCCCGTCGGGCTACCCAAGAGAAACTAGAATATGTATGAAGTGATTTCAGCCCTTCTCTTGCTCTGTATTTTTACTTCAATCAATTGCATGAAAACTCTCTGTTTTCTCCACTTTGCATGCACCCATAGTTAAATGAAACTACAGTCAAATCCCAACAAATGAATGTGGACTCTTGAATAAACGAGTTGTATGTTTTTATTTCTCTTTTTATTTGACGAAATATTAGTTTCCAACACGAGAGTTAAAAGCCATGAGATTGAGTTTTACCTAGATCATGGGGATTGAGATTGAGCCATTGAGATAAATTTATTGCTGATACTAAAAGGAGGGAAGGCACTTAAGTATGTGATTGGTTATGTGGGTATTTATAGGAGTATTTATTAGATGAATGATTTATGGAAAAACGTATCTTCCACCTCAGTTTATAGTGAGCTAGGTCAGCATTGTATTTCAGTAAACCTTGTGTTATGTAGAGAAATCAGAATTTGAAAATTTCCCAAACTGATTCATGCACATAAATCTAAGTATATTTGTTTCTTTAATGTCTGTTTAATAAACGTTAAAACCAAGGGTTACATGCACAAAACAGCCACGCCTAAGTAGTGTTAATGTAGTGGCATTTTTTCGAGGATAGCCTCAATAAATAAGTGTTCACGTTTCCTGTTATCTTTTCTAAAAAGTGTTTTCACAAATGGATGGATGACGATGGTCACTGAAATGACTTTTACTGAGAGAACTCGAGTTGAGTGATCTATTTCCAAATTACATTTTGAAAAACATAAATAAATAATCCTATCACCTTTCTTTGGCGTAATTAAGTTCAGTAGATAACAGATTTTGTTCACGATTAGACCTGTTCATGAGCTGGGTAGCCCAATAGGCTGGCTTGTATATACAATATTTTTTTTTTCAAGTAATAATAAAATATTTATTATTTTTAAATTTTGAAGGTTTTTACTTTTAATATAAATAAAATACATTTTTATTGAATAAAAAAAGAAAAAAAATCTATTTTCAAATTTCTGGCCGAATTTGAACTCGGGCCTGAATTTCAGGCTTTATATATACAATGCCTGGCCCGAACCCGGCGCAGCCCGGCCTATAAACAGGTCTACTCGCGATGTAGGAATAGGATGGATGTGTAATTGTGGATTGTTGAGATCTCATGTCCTGTAATAAAAATAAAAAAGCTCCTTCCACGGGGGTTTCTGAATCTAGACAAAAGACGCACCGAAATTGAAACTTCATGCCCAGGCGACCGAACCCAACAAGAAAATTCAAAAAGCTTCTTTCCCAAAAAGCACTCTTTGATAAATAACCTTCCAATTCATGAGTTCCTACTTGATTTTACTCCTTTTTCAACTTCTTTTTCTTTCATTTTTCTTTGGACATGGATGTAAGTAGGAAATTCAATTAACTTGCTTTACTTTTTCTCTAGAAAAAACTTGATAAAAGTGAAACTGAGTTCCACGGGAAGGACTTCAAATTCAATAATATATAGTAAAATAGAATAAAATAAGCGTGGATGTATATACCGTTCAAAGTCCAAATTCAGGAGTCAAAAGACATGTCCAAATTGATTATTACTCTTGGTTCTGGCAAGTTGCTTATTAGATACTGAACTTGAGTTGGACTGAAGACACGTGTCAACCATTGCCACCTAATGAAAATGCTTAAAGGACGAAGATGAATTTCGACATTTGTAAATGAGACCCTTACGCATAACCAACCAGATAATGGAGAGAGTCGAGAGACTGCCTCGGACAGTTCAGTTTTATCCCTTCTCTATTTACTACCTTGATCGTTAGAACAACTACTAACCAGGAGACTGGAGTAGCCTCTAGCATTTACTTTATTGAAGACTTTGACTCGGTCCGAGATGCACAGCTGAGCTGACGACTCAACTTCATATTGGCTTTCTGATGACAACACCCCAACCAGTCCAATGGTCCTCTGTTTTGTTCGTACGGTGGCTCAGTTTCGAAAGAGTACAATATAAATACAAACAAAATAATATAAAATATAAGACTTTATATTCTATATATTTACATTTATACTCCTTCCAAACTGAACCTTAATTACAGTGTTGGAAATTTTTAACTGTGTAATAGTGACAACTGTTGAAATTCAGTTGTCTTTAGTAACTTTATGTATTTGGTATAGTTTCTGTTTATTAAGTAAATAAATATTGTATTTGATTTGTTTTTAAAATCAAGAAAAATATTTGATAAATAATTTATTGACAACTAGCATCACATTAACGTAACACTGAATAAATGCTTAATCATTGATGTTTTTCCCAACGATGACACACATAAATCAAAGATAATGCCTATATATACAAATCAAGATGATGAAATAAATGATGATTTTCCAATGACATAACATCGTTTATCAAATCAACTAAAACCATACAAAACACCAACTAAGCAGAGCTCAAATGAATAATTAATTATGATAAATACGAACATACAACATGACCAAGTCAATAACTAATTTGACTTGTACCACTTAGATGGGATTCTAATTTCTCAGATGTGAATGGGTTGATTTCAGTGATTTCCAAAATTGAAGGTGTTAAAAAATCATTAAAAATCGGCCCATTCTTATCGGAAATAATGGATTGAAATAATAATAATAATAAATAAAGTGATGGATAAAACTAAGAGCCGTCAAAACCTAGAAGAAGAAACTCCCGTGAAGCCAAACCGGAGGCCTCCAATTAATGGAATGAAAAAGCATTTTGAAGTAATCACAAGCCTTAGCTTCTCCCTGTGCTTACTTTGAAAGAGGAACGGGCAGGAGGACACGGGGCGATCGTGAGCCAGAGGGTCTAAAGATTAAAGTCCAAAGAGAGGAATTATCACGTGACAATCACGTCTTATAAATTGGGACCACATTTTTTATTTTTTGTAACCCGAAACGTTAATTCTTCTATTTTTTCTTCATTTTGGAGAGAAAAATTAGTGATTCAAACGGTATCTGATTGATTATCCGATGCCATGCATTACAAAGACCTACCCTACCAACAATGGCGCAAATAATTAATTTTTAAGGTGAATCGGTCCCATGTAGGCGAACCGAAGAAAACTTTGGGCCTTCGACCACATTGATATGAAGATTCGTGGTTCGGCTAGCCTAGTAAACCTATATACCCACAACTTTACAATGATAATACTTGCTTTGGTTCACGTCTAAACCACCATTCGAAAATCTAGCTAATACCACGAGAAAAAGACACGATAATAAAGCTCAACCACAAAAACATGATCAAACACATTATTATTATTATATAAATAAATATATATGGGGAGTGAGAATATTAATCTCTTGTCGTTTTCCCATTACACTAAAAAAGACGCAGTGGTGATGGGAGGAGAGGTACTCTGTCTCTCAACCACGTCCTGGCCGTCAACAGTCTTGGATCCAAGAGCTTCGCTTGCATTTATTGGGTCGTGTTGTTGGATAACCAGAACCGACGATACCACGTCATGTAGGGCTGTCAATTGGACTGGATTTGGTCCAATCCGGTCCAGTCCAACATTAGTCCATTTTCAAATGGATTGGATCATATTCAGTTCAAACCTCATACAAACAGATCCAGTCCAATCCAATTGAAATGAAAATGGATTGGATTGGATCCAATCTGGTCCAAATTAAATGTTTTACTTAGAAAATATTTTCCGTAAGAGTCCACAACGGTGAAATAACGACAATCAACATACAACAGCCTCTCAAGACGTATGTATCGTTTTTTCATTAGTCGAGAGTTTTGGAAAAGCAACATTTCTTCCAAACCGCATACTAGAGGTGTAAAGTGGGTTGTGTAGGACCAGTAAGGCACGGCCCGTAGGCAGTCTGCGCAAAGTGCGGGCTGTTCTGTGTTGGCTCGCAGGCTGTCACGGGCCATGCCGCCCTCCCCGATTAAAAATTTGAAGGTTGTCTTGGCACATCCCGTGGACTTCAAACCCCAGGCCCAGCACAACACGGACCATCGTGCTGAGCCTGGCACGACCCGTGGGTAGACCTGTTCATGGGCCGGGTAGCCCAATGGCCCAGCCCGGCCCGATCTGCACCTTGGTCGGGCTTGGTCATGTAATTAGGCCTACGGGCCTGACCTCGGGCCTAACACAGTAAGCCCGACTGTGTTTCGGGCCGGGCTTGGGATTTGTCAAAAAAGCCCAGCCCGACTCAACATCATATATTATATAAAATATATAAATAATATAATATTTATTAAAATATATATTTATAATTTAATATATATATATATATTTTTTTTTTTTCTTTATAATTTCTCTCTCTCTATTCAACCGCTTCAGTAGTAGTAATAGTAACAGTATGGGCTAAATTTCGCGCTCGGGCCCAGGCCCAGGCTTCAGACTTTTTATAAGAGTCAGGCTCGGACCCAAGTTATAGGCCCGATGGTCGGGCCGGGCTTGGGCTCAGGCCTTAAAAAAATCTGTTAATACAGAGTGAAAGCCCGGCCCGAACCTGGCCCGGCCCGACCCATGAACATGTCTACCATGGGCTATCGTGCCGTGTCGAGCCGCGGGCGATACGGCCTGATTTACACCTTTACCGCGTACGGACCCTAAAAGGCTAGAAACTTCGCCCCCTCCCCCGATAATATGCCTCTGTCCGTCCCTACAAATTTGGAGAAATCTCAACCGTAGCCGGTGGCATCACTTGTCACTCGCCAGTTGCCACGTAGCATGCTAAGAGCCGATGTACTTAATTAATTGTATGACATGCCGTCCTATCACGGGGGTAGTTCTACAGCGGAAGAAACCCGTGCGGCGTCCAGGCCAAGGCAGGCCAGGACAAGCCTTTCTACGCGTAGAGGCTAGGAGTTGCCCGATGGGATGGCTCCACCAACGTCAGTAGCACTGGATCATGACCTCAAGTCCAATGGCCGGGGCACTCTCCTGGCTCAGACCGGTCCATGGGAGGCGCCGCTTACGTGCTAAAGGAGGACAACCATAATGGAAGGTGACCATGCGCCGATTAGGTGACTTGGCACCGTTGTGAAGGGTCTCCTGTATGCCGGTGATGACAGGCACCTGTGTGCCCTGATGATAGGCAACCGCTTGGGCCGGAACACACCCGTGCGCTAAGGGCAACGGGATAGCTCAATCAGCTTGGGCAAGGGGCTGGCGAAGTGAAGGGACATGCTTGAGCCAGGCTCGCATGCCAAGCCTCCCTTGAGTATCGGTAGCGCAGTGCCGGTCCAACACTGTCCCCATGAGCAAGTGTGCGCCCATGAGGAACCCTGGTAGCCATGCTAGCCGTTAACCAGGGCCGCCCCGCAAGGGGATGAAGGTCTAGGAGTGCCAAGGTTAGGCACCCAAGGAGGTCGACCACCCCTCCTCAAAGAGTACGTTAAGCTTCTGGTGGTCTGCCTGAAGATGACATCAGTTCTCCCAAAAATCTTACAGGCGAAAATGACGGGCATGTCCCTAACATAAGCCTGCCAAGCGTAGGCAAGGCTAAGCCTGTGCTGAACCGTAACAGGCTCCCCCACTCAATCCATTGTCGTCCTCGACAATGGGTCTTCCTCGTGAATGGGCGTCTGTGTCCCACGCCATTCACTTCCTTGCCAGTTCTAGGGCTCGCCTGGCCAACCCGGGTCTTGCCTATATTGGTGTCCATTTATGGGGACGGAACCATTTCACCATGCCGGCCTGCCTGGACTTCACCCCCAGTGTCGAGGTTACTCAAACCGCGCAATGGCTATGTCGTTGACTGTGAAAGAAGGGCCCTCGAAGAAATGTGTGTGGTGCTTCGTGGAGGTCCGCCCCATGTATCATCTTACCTCAAGGCTCAACCGTCTTCATGGTAGCTTTTCTGTGATGCTACCGAACACGTTGATAGGTCTACTCCTCATGTTGGCGATGACACGGGTACCCTTTCACCATGCTGGCCTGCAGACTTCACCTCGCCCTGCGCGGGTTACTCAAACCTAGCCATGGCTTATGCTCTCTGGGCCCTCGAAACTACGCTTCGCCTCGCCGACTCGGGCTACATCTTCACTCCGAGGGGGCCCCACTGCTGCTGCCTCAAGGAGACCTGACCGCTTCAAACGCGAGAGTGGCAACTTTTACCCATGAGTTGCCGAACATGCACTCGCCTTAAGATGAGCTTCTGCTGCTGCAAGTGTTCAACCTGAAAACTGAGCATGTCCACCTAAAACTTTGCCGGTGTAGGGCCGCCATGCTCCAACGGCTAGCGTAACCGCATTCCTAACAAGGCCCACGCGTCTGCCCCCGCATGAGGACAACAACCAATGTGTCTGCACCCGCAAGGGAAGCTGTTTTATGGTCATTGGAATGGGAACGCGAACATTGAAATGGCCTCTTGCCAGGCCTGATCTGAATTCTGCTCAGGTAGTGTACCCACATTCCTATCAAGGCTCACGCGTCTGCCACCGCATGAGGACAACAACCAAAGCGTCTGCAACCGCAAGGGAAGCTGTTTTAGTGTCATTGGAATGGGGACACGAACAATGAAATGGCCTCTTAACAGGCCTGATTTGAAATCTGCTCAATCCTGGGTGGAGGTGACTAGGGACCGCACCCCACAAAATGCTGCTTGTCGAAATGACCGCTTCAACTGGCTCTGGGCTAATCTGCTGCAAACCAACTGCTGTTGCAATTAGCCAACTTGCTCTGATACCAACTGTCACGGGGGTAGTTCTACAGCGGAAGAAACCCGTGCGGCGTCCAGGCCAAGGCAGGCCAGGACAAGCCTTTCTACGCGTAGAGGCTAGGAGTTGCCCGATGGGATGGCTCCACCAACGTCAGTAGCACTGGATCATGACCTCAAGTCCAATGGCCGGGGCACTCTCCTGGCTCAGACCGGTCCATGGGAGGCGCCGCTTACGTGCTAAAGGGGGACAACCATAATGGAAGGCGACCATGCGCCGATTAGGTGACTTGGCACCGTTGTGAAGGGTCTCCTGTATGCCAGTGATGACAGGCACCTGTGTGCCCTGATGATAGGCAACCGCTTGGGCCGGAACACACCCGTGCGCTAAGGGCAACGGGATAGCTCAATCAGCTTGGGCAAGGGGCTGGCGAAGTGAAGGGACATGCTTGAGCCAGGCCCGCATGCCAAGCCTCCCTTGAGTATCGGTAGCGCAGTGCCGGTCCAACACTGTCCCCATGAGCAAATGTGCGCCCATGAGGAACCCTGGTAGCCATGCTAGCCGTTAACCAGGGCCGCCCCGCAAGGGGATGAAGGTCTAGGAGTGCCAAGGTTAGGCACCCAAGGAGGTCGACCACCCCTCCTCAAAGAGTACATTAAGCTTCTGGTGGTCTGCCTGAAGATGACATCAGTTCTCCCAAAAATCTTACAGGCGAAAATGACGGGCATGTCCCTAACGTAAGCCTGCCAAGCGTAGGCAAGGCTAAGCCTGTGCTGAACCGTAACAGTCCGTCCCTTCAAAGCAACCACTTTCTCTTCTCTCTCTTTAGTCTCTCGACATCAAATCGGTGCCCTGTTTGTGATGCCCGTAGCTTCATCAGAAACCAGGAAAGAGTGAAAGAGTAACTCTCTCTCTCTCTCCTCTTTTTGGTTTTTCGACATCAAACCAGTGCCCTATTTGTGACGCCCGTAGCTTCATAAGAAACCAGGAAAGAGTGAAAGAGTCAGTTGATCAGCCTGCTGCGGTAATGAGTTTATCGACGCTTATGATCGGAAGAGAGATATAGGCCAGATTTCAGAAACAAGGGCCGGTGGTCAGAAGAGAGATGGAGGCCAGCCTGTCGGTGGCGTGTCAGGCACTTGTGGCGGAGACAACGATGGTGGAGTGCAGAGATGGAGAGGTGGGAGGTGCGCAGGTTAAGGGCGAGAGGAAGATAGCCGGAGAGGGGGAAATACCGCCGGAGTTCATTCGAAGCTTCAAACGAAATACCGCTGATGAGACTTTGAGATGGAACGACAGAGGTGCCGAACTAGCCTTCGAAAGTTTCCACGCTTCAAACCTTCAATGTTCAAACTTCAAATGAAAATAAATAGACCAGCGGGCTCGTCTGAAACTTTTGGCCTTGTCCAATTGTCCAATTTCTGTCCATTCTATGAATGAATGATTCATGTTCGGACCGGTCCGAGTCCATATCAATTTTAGGACCATCCAAATCCATCCATAACACTTCCGATCGGACGGAGTCCACCCCGAAACCGGTCCATTGACACCCCTGACGCCATATTCCGATGAAGCCAAGATGCCACCAACTGGTCCCAGTCCTGCCTGCTCACGGGGAACGACCCTTCCCTACTACAATAAGCTCTCATACTCTCCGCTTCGTCCCATTTTTAGAACCTCCTCCACAAAGTTTCCTTTCGCCTTCTCTTGATATTCTGCCAATCCATCCCATCTCATCTTGAACCCCGATACAGCCGCCTCATCCAACTCCTGTTACGTTGTTTTTAATCAAAACAAAACAAAGTAGTTAGATTTACAATTCCCATCAACTAATCAATCTTTGCAACTGTTTTTTTTAGATTTTGAGAAGGGCGTATATTTATGCAATTAAATCTATTAATTTAGTCATAAAAATCTATTATTAAAAAGATATTTTTATTTTATTTAAGTATTGACAATTTTATCTAAATAAAAAAGTTATTTAGAGATGAATATCACTTATCCCAATAAATAAATTTATGAATTTTTTCCTTTCAAAATCCAAATTATCCCTTTTAAAAATGATTTTTTATGATTAAAATATTTATCTCACAAATAAAATAAAATAATATATACAGTTATCTTTTTTTATAATAATAATAATAATAATAATAATTGAATTGTCCTATTAAGGCTTGTCTGCATGCATGTTCGTCGTCTTGTCTCTCAATGTACCGTACAACCGTCACCCTAATACCTGGATGCTCCGCCATTCTGCCTCCCAACTCCAACGCCTCTCGACCGTCGGGTTCGCCGAAGAACACCACGGCGACGCGGGGTGCCACGACGGCTCATGGCTCCGACGCCAGCTTGTTACGGTTCAAAACAGGCTTAGTCTTGCCTACGCTTGGTAGGCTTACGTTAGGGACATGCCCGTCATTTTCGCCTGTAAGATTTTTGGGAGAACTGATGTCATCTTCAGGCAGACCACCAAAAACTTAACGTACTCTTTGGGGAGGGGTGGTCGACCTCCTTGGGTGCCTAACCTTGGCACTCCTAGACCTTCATCCCTTTGCGGGGCGGCACTGGTTAACAGCTAGCATGGCTACCAGGGTTCCTCATGGGCGCACACTTGCTCATGGGGACAGTGTTGGACCGACACTGCGCTACCGATACTCAAGGGAGGCTTGGCATGCGGGCCTGGCTCAAGCATGTCCCTTCACCTCGCCAGCCCCTTGCCCAAGTTGATTGAGCTATCCCATTGCCCCTAGCGCACGGGTGTGTTCCGGCCCAAGCGGTTGCCTATCATCATGGCACACAGGTGCCTGTCATCATCGGCATACAGGAGACCCTTCACATCGGTGCCAAGTCACCTCATTGGCGCATGGTCGCCTTCCATTATGGTTGTCTCCCTTTAGCACGTAAGCGGCGCCTCCCATGGACCGGTCTGAGCCAGGAGAGTGCCCCGGCCATTGGACTTGAGGTCATGATCCAGTGCTACTAACTTTGGTGGAGCCATCCCATCGGGCAACTCCTAGCCTCTAAGCGCATAAAGGCTTGTCCTGGCCTGCCTTGGCCAGGACGCCACACGGGTTTCTTCCGCTGTAGAACTACCCCCGTGACAAGCTGGCTCTGTTCACCGAAACCACGGTCCACAAGCACCGCCACCGAGCAAGGTGCCTTCATCAGTATCCTCTGATTCACGCCTCTCCAACCGGGTCCTACGTTCTCCATTTCCACGTGGTACACGTGGTACTCGTGTATGGTAGTCAAGGTCGATATCGCCGTCATCGGTCTTATCCTGACTCGTCCGAGTTGAGCGTATGTCTCGAACGCGACTGGTAGTCAAGGCCGATATCACCAGGCTCACCCTCTTTTCTTCTGCCACGTGGTACACGTCCTCGTGCATGGTAGTCAAGGCCGATATCGCCGTAATCGGTCTTACCCTGACTCGTCCGAGTTGAGCGTACGTCTCGAACGCGACTACCACTTGATCATGGAACTCTCCTCTACGCAGAGGATTGCCGAACGGGAGACCGTTCTTGCGAAAGCGCCTTGCCATGATAATGGAGGAGGAACGCTCAGTGAGCTCGACGAGGTGCATGATATAGAGTTTGTGGGATTTTTTGGTGCCCCGAGTCGACTCAATGAGGTTGATGAGGGAGGGAATGTTGTCGGTGTTGAGATTAAAATCCAATGGGTTTGATTGGTCAATTACATGAGAAATTGTATCTGTACATTTGATTGAAAAATTAGCTTTTCTCTTACAAAATTCAGTTTTGAACTTGTCCCACATTGGAAAATTATAAGCTTTGTTTCCTAATAGGAGCTGATTTACACCTTAGAAATAGGAGATGAGAGTATGGGGGTTTGATACCGCGAAATGGCACAATGAGGCACTTTAGAGGTGCATTTTGCTCATGAAGGGCAGCTTTGGTTTTGGTGCGATGCTGACCGTTGATCACCGTTGATGAGATCAACGGTTACAATTCGATCGGGTGTGATCAAGAGGCACAATTCAAATTTAACAGTCATTAACTGTTAACTACTTTTTAAACAGTCACAATATTTGAAATTGTGACTGTTCAAGGTGCATTCTCTAAACCAGAACCTATATTTTCTTCATACATCTTCATAAACTATTTAAGGAGCATGAATCAGATACTCGTATAAGTAAAATTAAATTAATTAATTAGCTGTTGTGTTTTAAGTTTTAACTGCTGCTGTTCTGATTTGGAAAGTCTGGTCATTGGTTTTAGGGCCTCAACTATTTCTCTTTCAGTGTAAACCGAAACAAAAAAAATAAATAAATAAAAGGCAAGCCTCAAGCTGATAGGAGAAGGTCCAAGCAGCAATGGTGGTAAATACTGGTTATACCAGTAAAATTGTAAAAACCTCTTCGTCCTACCCACAAAACACTACGTACGTGAATTCGGATTGAGAAAAGAATGTAGCAAGTCATTTCATGGGGATTATAGATCCCAACAACTTTCAGCTTGATTTGGCAAAGATCTGTTTTATTTTACTAAATAGTTATTATAAGTACAGGTTTGAAACAAGCTCTACCATTACATTTTTAATTATTCGACATTTGTTTAACATCAGAAGTTCAAAGATTACATAACTCATTTTTAAAGCATTTGAATAGGCTACTTCTCGTTTTCTATACTGGTTCAGCCTTCTAGCTTCTACTAGTAAGAAGTATTGTCTTTAGGTTCAAAATTTTTTTCTTAAATGTATAAACAATTTTCAGTTGGATTTCCACATGGAAACTAATGTAGCGCGGTCTGATTGCTTCTTGCTGGAGGATGATCTGGCTTCCAGTCGGACGACGAGCTAGATGAATCTACAAGACAATATCAAAGAACCCGGGGTGGCTAACCCGACGAGGTCACTCTGATGCTTAAGTTAGTAATCTGATGCGAGCTGAAGAGCTTTGAGAATGTAGAGAGCTAGAGAGCTAGAGAGTAGAAAAATCACGCGTACCTTGTGCCATCGCGGTTGGAGCCTTTATATAGTTGAGTAGTCGTGGGGCACACGAAAGAGTTCCGAGATATCCGGGATGTGGAGATGGAGCTCGCTCCGCTTCCAAAGGAGCAGCATACAGGTAAGGCTCATCTCGTTCCACTTCCGATTCCGGCGGAGTCCAGATAAGTCCTTATCATGATCCCGGAAAAGTCGGGGTCTGTTAACTCATCGTGATCTCGAGGGATTCGGGATTCGTTGGAGAGACCTCTGGAGTTGGTTATGCGGGAGTCAGTTACGTGGCGATTCGAGTTGTTGGCTCTGAACTGGTACTTTGGTCTTTTAGTTCCGAACTGGCTTGAATACCGAGGTGCCTCAATGCCGAGGTGGCCCTACTCCGAGGTGAGCTTTGAGCCGAGGCGGCCTTTGTGCCGAGGTGACTGAATATGCAAGCTCAATTGTTGCGAACTGAACATGTCAGGATGAGTTGTCATCTCTTGGTCAGGTCGTGTCCACGTGTCCCCTTTTTACTAGGTCGGGCCAAATCACCCTTCATCAATTGCCCCCCACTCCCCGAGCCAGGGGTCTCGACCCAATGCGGGGAGTTCATGACGAGTCCAGGTGGATTTGGCACGAGGTCTAGGCGGCTTGTCGGGCGAATCGTTGGTCGGACCTGTTCGGCCGCCCGACTCAACCAGGAATAACCCAAGTCGCGTCTAGTCTATGCGCAGACGTCACACCATCTATAAGCTCCGTGGACGTCAAAACACGCGCTAAACCGATTTCAACCTCAGGGGTCGCACAACCTATTTTCCTAGGAGTCGTTGGATCACTTCGATCTCAACCATTGATTCTCAGACACAACGGCTATAAATAGGGGCCCTAGACTCATTTGCTTCGCCACAAATTCGCTAGACTTTGGTCTGAGGTCACGCTCAAGTCCTTTAGCTCAGTGTCTCTTAGTTTGGTGTCATTTTGAGATCGTCTTCCTCTCCTCGGTCTTTCCTTTCGTGGGTCTTCCCTAGTTTTCTTTTCTGATTCTGCGTCTTCCATGTGTCTAGTTTTAGTTTTGATAATCTCTTAGATGAGAGCGGTGGATCCGCTGGGGCTGAGGTGGGTACCTCGACTTAGGTCGTAGATCGCCCTACTGAAGAAGTTACTTCGGGTCAAGATGCAGTCTGCGATCCTCCTGAGGTGGAATCACCCCGGGGGGAGCGAGAGGCCTCAGGTGATCTGCCTTCCACCTCTCATCGAGGTTGGTAGCCAGATAACTTTGGCCTGTCGACAATGACGGTGGACAGGCTCCTGTCCCTAGTAGCTCGATATAGGCTTCCGAACGACTTATTCTACAGTATTCCTCTAGGTAACTTCCCTTGGGAGCACAGTCACGACGATATCGTGATCTTCGAGGAACAGTTCATAGCTGGTCTTCGTCTTCCACTTCACCCCTTAATAGTTGAGGTCATAAAGCTTTTCAACATTACCATTGACCAGCTGCACCCGAACTCCATTCGTAATATAGTAAAAACCATCTCCCTTTTCCACGACTATAACCTTCCTCTCGACCTCGACATCTTCTCCTCCATTCTTTCTATAAAAAGGAACTCGTCTTGTGTTCTGCCCGAACACAGGCGAACTAACTACATGTCCCCACGTCCGGGCTACAAACTCTTGTACGAGCTCCCGAACAAGGTCTCGGCCTAGAAAAGGCGTTACTTTGTGGTCCGCAACAATGAGGGGTGGCCTTTCCCGACCCACTGGAGGGCGGTCATCCAAGACCCCGGTGTCAGGTTGGACCTGAAGACAAGGAAAGCACTCCGATCTTTGGTGGAGCTCGGTTTGAAGTTCGTGGACTATGTGACCGAGGATAAGCTCGTGTAGGCCAGTTTGAGCCCTGGTAGGTCATCATTTGTTGTATTTCCTTTGCTTTATCTTGATATTGTTTCTAACTGTGCTTTGGTTGCAGCTATCATGGACATCCCCGCAACCGAACTTTTCGGAAGTATGAAGAAGGGGAAGAAGAAGCGAGCTTCGAAAAGAGCTCGAATTGAGTCTCCGTAGGTTGCCGTTCCAGAGCCCGAGCAGCCATCGTCCTCCGAGCAACCTCCCGTGATTGACCTGGTCGAGGAGGAATCCAGGAAGCTCTCCCCACCCCACACGCCCGAGGAGGCGATGTCTTCGGAGCCCGCCCCTGCAACTGCCACTTCTTCAAGCAATGATGAAGCAGGTCAGAGCATTCTGACTCCGAAATACAGCCTTCTCAAGAGCAAGAGTGCAGTGTACGTCGAGGAGGTTGCTGGCTGGGCCGAACTGCCGGTCTCTCAGCTCGGAGCCCGAGCGGCTACCCACTGCAAGGTGGTAAGTTTTCTGAGCGCTTGTTTTCTTTTGGCAGGTGAACTCTGCTATTCACGCCTTGACTTATCAGTCCGAGGTGCATTTGAAGCGGTCTCTCGCAGTTGAGTCTTCTTCCCACGAGGCTCACACCGAGCTAAACTTGGCCCGCAATGAAGTTAACCAGCTGAAGAAGGATGAACGGGCTAAAAAGGAGTTGATCGCGCTGCTGATGTCCGAGGAGGACCTCGCGGAGCAGAAGGTAGCGCTGAAGAGGGAGGTGAAGAACCTCGAGGCTCACGTAAAGGAGCGGATTGAGATACTCCTTCAAAAAGTGGAGGAGGCCAAGGTCATGTCATCGAGGAATACAATGCCTCTGAGGAGTACCGGAAAGAGATGATCGAGGTGGGAACCGTGAGTTACCACAAAGGCTTCAAGCTCAAAAGGTGGTTGACCCGACATGAGTTCCCTCATCTCGATCTCAGCACCATTACCACCTCGAGGATTACGAAGGAAATGGTCGCCGAAGCTGTTGAAGATCCGAACTCCAAAGCGGAAAGCGACAGCGACCTGCTCAATGACGTCGAGGAGATCGGTGCTGATGAGAGCTGTATGAAGGACCCTCCTGCTGAAGCCTCGGACAAGGGAGAGGATCCCCGAGAAGAATAGAAGCCTCCTAATCTTCTATATTGTACGCCGAGGTGGGCGGACATTGTAGGGTATATACCCGACCTATCTGCGCATGGGCTACTCGCTTAGGTGTCGGTTGTCCCTTAGAGCCGAGCCATCGGGCCTGACTTCAAGTGGGATCAACCTGTTGTTATATGACGAGGTGGGCTAGACGTCGTAGGGTTTATACCCGAACTGTCTATGCCTTGGGCATGATGGCTGATTTGCCTATGCCGAAGAGGCGACTAGGACTTGTCTACCTATGCCAAAGAAGCGACTAGGATGTGTCTACCCATGCCGAAGAGGCGACTGGAACTTATTTGTAGTGCCGAGGTCATATGTCAGCTCGACATCATGATCCTTAGGCTTCTGAGAGTGACTCACAGTCCTCTCTCCAATTCGACGATCACAAGTAATATCTTCTCAGGTTCCCGACGTTCCACGCTCGAGGTACTTGCTTCCCTTCCAAGGTCTCGAGCTCGTAAATACCTTCCCCGAATACCCGTCTTACTCGGTATGAACCTTCCCAATTCGGTCCGAGCTTACCAACACCGGGCTCAGTTACCATAACCTTCTGAAGAACCAGGTCGCCGACACGGAAATGTCGCTTTTTAACCCGGGTGTTATAGTACCGAGCTACTCTTTGTTGGTAGGCTGCAGTCTGGATGTATGCAAGGTCTCGTACTTCTTCCACCAGGTTTAGGTTAGTACGGAGCTCGTCATCATTTGTCTCTTCGTCGTAAGCCTCCAAGCGTAGTGTAGGCACCTCGATTTCTACAGGGATCACCGCTTCTATGCCGTAAGTGAGGTTGAAGGGAGTCTCACCTGTGGCAGTCTTGATGGTGGTCCGGTAAGCCCATAGCACATTGGGCAGTTTGTCTACCCACAATCCTTTGGCTCGAGCTAAGCGAGCTTTCAGTCCACAGAGTATGGCTCTGTTGGTGACTTCCGCTTGTCCGTTCACCTGGGGGTGTGCTACCGAGGTGAAACTTTGCTGAATTCCCATCTCAACACACCAATTCTGAAACTTGACATCCTCGAATTGCTTCCCGTTGTCAGAGATGAGTACCCGAGGTAGCC
This sequence comes from Nelumbo nucifera, assembly GCF_055504915.1. Taxonomy (NCBI): domain Eukaryota; kingdom Viridiplantae; phylum Streptophyta; class Magnoliopsida; order Proteales; family Nelumbonaceae; genus Nelumbo; species Nelumbo nucifera. The sequence goes on along the minus strand of NC_142650.1, from coordinate 42,431,628 downwards.
CGAAGCGACACACTATGTTCCTCCAGAAGAAGTTTTGTATGTTGTGAGCTGTGATCGTTGTTAGGGGTTCCGCTTCCACTCACTTCGTAAAATAGTCCACTGCTACGACCAGAAATCTCCTTTGCGAGCTGTGCGAAGGGCCATGTGTTGGTGAGGTATTTGAGGTCGGCAGCAGGTCGGTGGTGGATGTTGGCATGCCTCTGACACTTGTCGCCCTTCTTGATGAGCTCGAGTGCGTCTGTTGTCATCGTGGGCCAGTAGTAACTTTGTCGCAATGCCTTCTAGGCGAGAGCCCTGCCCCCCAAGTGTCTGCCGCACAAGCCTTCATGGGTATCGCGGAGAACGAGCTCGACCTCTAAGGGTCGCAAGCAGCGCAAGTAGGGGAGCGTGAAAGATCTGTACAGTTGCCTGTCTACGATGACGTACTTAGCCGACTGGTACTCTACTCTTCAGGCCGCGTTGCGTTCCGCAAAGAGGGTCCCATGAAGCAGTTAACTCACAAGCAGGTCAATCCAGCTCGGCTCTGCTTGTGCTACGGGAGCAACCTCTCCTACCCCCCCCCCCCCCGAGAATGCTAGGCCGAGGTAAGTTCTCTATGTACACGATCTGCATGGTGTTGCTACTTGTGCTAGCTAACCGAGACAAGGCATCGACCTCATTGTTCTCGGATCACGGGATCTACCCGATGAAGTAGGAGATGAAGCCGCACAATATCTCCCTGACTTTGGCCAAATAAGCTGCCATGGTGGGGTCACGGACTTCATATTCACCGCTGACTTGGTTGACCACGAGCTGGGAATCGCTGCATATGACAAGATGCTTAGCCTTCACTTCCTTTACTAGAATGAGCCCGACGACTAATGCTTCATACTCAGCTTCGTTGTTCGATGTTGCGAACCCGAATCGGAGCGCATATTCCAGCTTTACCCCGCTTGGACTGTACAAAATTATTCCTTCACCGCTTCCTTGTTGGTTGGACGAGCCGTCAAAATTATTCCTTCCACCGTGTGCTCGAGCTCGGCCAGATAGGGAGTTACGGTACTGAACATAGATTATGCCACGAAATCGGCCAAGGCTTGGGCTTAATTGCCGTCCAAGGATCGTACCGGATATCATACTCGCTGAGTTCGATAGCCCACTTCGTCAATCTGCCAGACAAGGTTCGTACCGGGTCGGGTCAGAACCGGGGTACTAGCTAAGTATCTTTTTAGCTCGTCGAAGGCAAGCTGACACTCCGTGGTCCATTTGAAGTCTTTACTCTTCTTTATAGCCTTAAAGAAAGGTAGGCAGCGATCTGTCGACTTAGACATAAAACGGCTCAGAGCGACTATCCGGCCATTCAACCTCTAAACCTCTTTTAATTTGCGAGGTGGTCTCATATATAAGAGGGCCTTTATTTTTTCCGAGTTGTCTTCGATGCCACGTCAGTTGACTATGTAGCGCAAGAATTTACTCGAAGTGACCCCGAAGACACACTTGTTGGGATTTAATTTCATGTTATACTTTCGTAAAATTTTGAAAACATTTTGCAAATTGTTTAATAAAAATTTTAAAAATTGGGTCTTAACGACCATGTCATCTACATAACATTCAACTTTATTGCCGATTAGCGGCTCAAAAATCTTGTTTACAAGTCTTTGAAAAGTTGCCCTGGAAATTTTTTAATCCGAAGGGCATAACCTTATAACAGTACAATCCGAGCTCAGTTATAAAGGTCATCTTTTCTTCATCGACATGGTCCATCCTGATCTGGTTGTAACCAGAGTATGCATCTAGAAAGCTCAGCAACTCATGTCCTAAGGTCGCGTCCACTAGGCGGTCGGTCTATTCAGGTCGGTATAATCGACACACATGCACCATTTACCGTTGGCCTTTTTTACCAGAATTGGGTTACCTACCCAGCTCGGGTAATGGACTTCCCTGATGAAGTCTACCACTAAGAGCTTCCCAACCTCTTCATCGTCTATCCTCCAACATACTAGGGCAAGGTTGCGCTTTTTCTGTCTAACTGGCCTGACTAAGGGATCGGTGTTTAGCTTGTGAGTTAAAATTTTAAAGTCTATTCCAGGCATTTCTGCCGCGGACCAAGCAAATATATCTAAATTTTGAAATAAAAAGCTTACCAGCTGAGAGCGAAATGGCTCCTCGATCGAAGCGCCGATCTGGAGGGTCTTAGCTGGGTCATCGGTCGAGACCGGGATGTGAACCGTCTCCTCTGTTGGTGTAGCTCACTCCTCGGCATACTCCGTAGGTCGCTCGAGCTCGATGTCAGCCGCTAGTTTGGCTTTCCCGTTGAGGACGACGACGTAGCATTTGCGAGATTCGAGCTGGTCGCCTCGCACAACCCCTATTCCGTAGTACGTAGGGAACTTCATTGCTAGGCAGTAGGTGGATACTACCGCACGTACGGCGTGTGTAATGGGCCAGCCTACTATGGCATTGTAAGGAGATGGGGTCGCGACTACCAGAAACGTGTGCTCGAACCTTGCTATGTCCGGCCACGTGTCGACCTCCACGGGTACTGAAACTCGCCCTAGGGGTTTGACTTCCTCGCCGCTGAAGCCTACCAGGGGAGTATCTATAGGCTTTAGGTCGCTTTCCGGGAGCTGCAGCTTGTTGAAGACGTCTTTGAACAGTATGTCGACCGAGCTACCTGAGTCCACTAGGACGCACTTGACTTCGAAGTCGTTGAGCCTTAGCTTTATCACCAGGGCGTCATCGTGAGGATATTGGATCCTGTGTGCATCATCCTCCGTGAAAGAAATCGGCTCTTCAATTCGAGGTTGCTTTGGCGGGTTCTATTCCTCACTTTCTAGTTCACAGACAGAAGTTCGACCTGCTACCGAAGTGCACCCTGCGATGATGGACCCGCCAGTAATCATCTTGATTACTCCGCGGGTCGATCTCTCCTCAGGCAGTTGTCGTGGCGGCTACTCATTCTATCTGTTGCTGGACGCGGGAGCATTCCTTCTTTGGGTCTTCTGCCAGTTTGTTTGCCAATCTGTTTGGCTTCTTTCTTCTCTCTGTATGAAATTCTTCAGATACTCACGACAGATGAGCTCTTTGATCTTGTCGCGGAGGTTCCTACGGTTCTCCGTACTGTGCCCATGGTCTTTGTGAAAGTGATAGTAGACATTCCTGTTTCTGGTGGCAGGATTCCCCCTCAACCTAGGAGGCCATTTGACAAAGGAGGAGTCTTTGATAGCCATCAAGATTTCTCCTCGCTTAGCGTTGAGGGGTGTGTAGTTCATCCTTTCAACTGGTGGGGTTCTGGAGCGCTGACCTGACTTGCGAGATCGCGAAGGAGATCGGCTCCCAGACTTGTTTCCTCCCCTGGTCGGGGACTTACTCTTTCTTCTTTTATTCCTGTCATTACCTGTGTTGTCATCATTCTTTTTCTCTTCTATGCTGGATTGTCGGTCCTCTGATTCATCTCTTCCTCGGTTCCGATGAACTAGTCGACGAGCTTGAGGAATTTTGTGATGTCTTTCGGTTTGTTGGCCACCACATGCCATTTGAATTCCCTGTGAGTTATGCCCTTTTTTGTTGCCATGAGTCTCACCGTTGGGTCTAGGTCGGGGATCTGCAGGCAGGTGTCATTGAAGTGCATAATGTAGCTTCTTATGGACTCCCCTTCTCTTTGAACTACATTAAGGGGACTCTCTTGGGACCTCAGACACTTCTTGCTGGTGATGAAGTGCGAGGTGAATAACTCCACGAACTGCGCCTAACTCTTGATTGATCCTAGCATGAGGTTCCAATACCATGTGCGAGCTACTCCTTTGAATGTGGTGGAGAAAGCTACGCACATGCAGGACTCGTCAACCCTAGCTAGGTGCATCTGGGTTTGGAAGGAGTCCACATGATCATTAGGATCAAAGGATCCGTCATACTTTTCGAGGTGAGTAGAGGAGCGGTCTTTGTAGCTACCGAGCTCGCCTCTTCTTTACCTTTAACCTGTTCCTGTTGGTTTGGTCTCACGAGCTGGCTGTTCTGAACTGAAGTTCGGCGTGCCTTGCGATGCCTTCGTTGCTGCTTCTTCATCGGCTCTGCATTGGTGCTGCTAACCTCTGTATGGTTCGGTACTGTTCTACCGCGAGGTAGCTCTTGGTTCCTTGGATTTTGGGGTTGACTGTCGTGGATGGAAGGGCCTTGCCTTGAGTTCGCGGCCAGAACCCCAAACCGGTTACCTGCAAGCGATCCGCCTTCTTGATGCGAACGCCGAGGAAGAATGGCTCTATTGGGCTGAGTGTCCCCGGACCTATTTCTGATGTTGCCTTGTGAAGCAAGCGGGGTGATCTGTCCGTCTCTCCTCCCACGAGGTGAGACTTGGCTCCCAAGAGAAAGTGGGACATGGGAAGTCTCCTCGCCTCAGTGAGGAGATCGAGTGATGTTCTGCACGCGAGGTTGGTTCTACTGAGTTGTTGGGTGTCGGGGTGGAACTGGCTGCTTGCTTTGCAGTAGTGGAGGGAACTACTGCTGGTAGTACTGGTAGAACATATGCTACTGGTATTGCTAGAACTGCTGGACCTGTTGCATTTGGACCTGGATGGCCCGCACACAATGTACCAGGTCATCGAACTGGGATTGCCCGACTCCGGGGGGAACCACAGACGGTTCAGCGAAGGTTGCACCCACCACTGGAGGGAGCGAGGCGTTCACCTGTGTAACGTTTTGTGGCACAGTCAGTGTTGGGACCCCAGCCGCAGTAAGCGGTATGGTGAACTGACCAATGCATACTGAAGGAAGCTAAGGTTGCCCCCCAGAGACATTCATTTCATTGCTCTGCCCAGCATGATAGGAAGATGCCATTGATTTCAGATGAAAGCTGTTAATTTTGTGAAGAAGGCTTTTTGATCGTCTTCCCACAGACGGCGCCAATTGATGTAGCACGATTTGGCTTCTCCCTGCTGGAGGATGATCTGGCTTCCAGTCGGACGGCGAGCTAGATGAATCTGCAAGACAAGATCAGAGAACCCGGGGTGGCTAACCCGACGAGGTCGCTCCGATGCTTAAGTTAGTAATCTGATGCGAGCTGAAGAGCTTTGAGAATGTAGAGAGCTAGAGAGCTAGAGAGTAGAAAAATCACACGTACCCTGTGCCATCAGGGTTGGAGCCTTTATATAGTTGAGTAGTCGTGGGGCACACAAAAGAGTTCCGGGATATCTGGGATGTGGAGATGGAGCTCGCTCTGCTTCCAAAGGAGCTCATCTCGTTCAACTTCGGGATTCGTTGGAAAGACCTCTGGAGTTGGTTATGCAGGAGTCAGTTACGTGGCGATTCAAGTTGTTGGTTCCTAACTGGTACTTCGGTCTTTTAGTTCCAAACTGGCTTGAATACCGAGGTGCCTCGATGCCGAGGTGAGACTTGTGCCGAGATGTCCCTGCTCTGAGGTGAGCCTTGAGCCGAGGTGACTGAATATGCGAGCTCAATTGTTGCGAACTGAACTTGTCGGGCTGAGTTGTCATCTCTTGGTCAGGTTGTGTCCACGTGTCCCCTTTTTACTAGGTCGGGCCAAATCACCCTTCATCAGAACCTATAGCAAATTGGTCGTCTCAATTTAAATTAAAGGTAAATTCTCTTAGTTCATAGATACCTAGATCATTAATTTAATCCTCTCAATATCTCGTAGGTTTCTGGGTGGTTCGTCACCGTTCAGAAACTTATTGGGTCACTTCTTCCTTTCTGTCCAGCAACTAGACCTGAAACACAGTTCTCTCTAGTCGTTCATAGACTGCTCTTCTTCAACTTACTCTAATAGGTTTTAATTATTAGGGTCTCCTCGGTCTCTTCCCAAGGTAGAAACCCCTCTTAAACCATTCTACAAACCAGCAACGTAAGAAAGAATAGAGGGGAAGCAAATGAGAAAGAAGAAATGGAGAAGAGAAAACGAGCCTTATAGTCTTCTAATGCTTTGATACCAAGAAGACTTCTGAGCAAAAGGAGAAGAAAGAAACACAAATAGAGAAGTTTTAGAAACTTGGCGGCAGTTTCCTGTCTGCCCATCCCAAAGTGATATTTAAGCCAATGCTTAAAAAGGGGAGGTAAGGGTTCCTCTCACCACAGAACTCACATGCGCCTCCTCATACTCTACTTTCTTGCACGTGCATTAAATGAAATCATTAAAAATATATAAGAAAAAATTAAAACCCTCATGCACCTCTCTCTCTCTCCCCCCTTTTCAATGGGTTAATAGTTTTTCTCTATTTTTTATTAATTTAATGTAGATTTGTTTCATTGATTATTTTGGTTCAACAATAAAATGCAGCAAGAGAACACTTGACATGAGCTTTTGGTTATTGTAGCAAGTTCAATTTTAAAATTGATTTTTGACTTGGTTATTGATCTCATGTTTAAGCACATTAAAGCACGGGGGGTAGCCCATCCTCCAAATCCTTAACCCCCCCAACCTTAATGGCAATGGGATTTGATCCTAGGTTCTCTGCTACAACTAGCCAAAGAACCTATCAACTAAGCCACCATCAGTTGCTTCTCATGCTAAGCAGTTGATTTATGTACTTCTCAATAACTAAAAAGGAAAAAATTATTTTTCCTACTAAGCAGTTGATTTATGTACTTCTCAATAAGTAAAATCACCATTACTTCATTTTTTCCCTTAAAAATACATTTTTAAAAAGCAGCCCATGCATCACATGGGTCACCGCTAGTAAATAAGAATGAAATAAAAGAACATGGATATCAGCACAGCCCAAATACATATTCTCACAACACTTCTTTAATGAGTTTCTATTTGCTAGATAACACATATAATAATGTAAGCAAAAGCAAGTGTAACTTAACCATTTCCCTATAGAAGCATATTTTTCATTTTCTTAGATGGACTTGGAAATGTTTCACAACAAAGCAGTCTAGCATCTCATGAGAGTTTAGATTCTCATGGCATCATGAGTACAAAATACATATTAATGATACCTTTGCAACTACAGGCAGAGCGTCCAAAACAATCTTAAGAAGGATAATGCTTGATATCAGAACCTGTCCCCTTCTAACATTATCAACACCGGAGGCTGCATTGAAAATTTTGTTTGGCTTGAAACAGTAGTCACAGAGGACCCTATCTTGAATGGTATAAATGGACCAGTTCATCACCTCTATAACTATTAGAAGTATGCAGCTTCTAGAATATAGCAAGCTATAAACATCCCTCTCTATAACACTTTATCTACACACTATTTTCAAGAAATTCTGCTTACCAATTTCGTTATAGTGTAAGCAACTTAAATATTATTATAGCAGAACTAGTCCACTGAGTTCCATACTAAGGTAGTACAAACCAATTCCCTAAAATCTCAGCACCAAAACCCACTAAAGAGATTTAGTCATGTTATTCCATCATGTACATTATAATCTCTAACCAATGTCGTAAGAACAGAGGTGAACTTGACTGCCAGAGATAATTCCATAACCTATTTCAAGCCATTATCCTGGTTCCAAAGCCTTCCTGTGTTCATCTTTGCTACAGCTTGTTTGACTTTTAAAAACCCTCGTTGAACAAGTACTCAAAGATTCTAGTCTAGTCCTAGGAATTAGATCTTCATTTAATAAATTTCAACAATAATTTTTTCACATAGTCATCTCTCACCAACACCATTTGGTCATCACCTTTGACATATCGAGCACTCTTGGTCTTTCAATGACAATTAAAATTATAATTTCCAAGTTTGAATCTTTAACATTTCCACATTAATTTGAAAAGACAGAGAGTAGTTTTACTGAACAAGAGTCCAATTGACATAAAGACTATTACAACCATTGTACAAGAAAATCATTAATTGACATCTGACAGAAGAAGTTGACCAATATATGATTGACAACGTACCTATCAAAAAAACGTATGTTTGATAATGTACCAGGCAATGTAGAGGAACATTGATAGTCTTGATGCCTTTTCAAGTCTGAAGAGGATTGGGCTTGGAATAGTCTAGTCCTAGATAGGAAATTCCATACAACAGCCACATTATATGTGTCTTATGCAGATATTCTTGTAGTTCAAGCATCAGTACAAAATTTTTCTTTTTAGTGGTATTGATAAAACAAGTGTTCCATGTCATAGAAGAAGAATGAATTATAAATTGCTCTAAATGAAGGCACATACTGATAGGCCCCCACAATTAACCTTACGTATGCCAGAAAGAGGAAAGGTCAACAGTCGGCTAAGGGGGGGAAATAATTGAACACATGGGGGCAATTATAGCTGCAGGGAATAAGGAGAGTCTTGAGGCATTTATAGCTGTCAGTTAGGAATAAGAAGAGGTTGGGCATTTATAACTGGGACAGCTGGGCATTTATAGAGGGAGTCAGTTATGCTGTGAGAAGAGTATAAGAGGGAGCTTTGGGATGGGGGAGAGGTATGTTTTTTGTGGAGTGAAGAATACTGTGAGTGATTGGGAGAGCAGGCGGTCTCTCGAAGAACCGACCAATTGTTAATGTTTTGTTTTCTTCTGAATGAATACCAGTTCCTTTTGTTGATGTTCGGGTTGTGTGAATTCTGCTGTGAGTCTGAGAATTGTGCGTGAAGTTTCTGGGACATAACACATACATGTGGGCTGACAGCACAACAAGAAAAAGACATGACCATCAGAAGATAGCTCAAGTGTTTCAACCAGTGTTTTCACATGCTAGGCCATACACCCACATAATCTATAAAATGTGTTATATAAATATAACTTAAAAGATTTGATAAAATTTTTATAGGTTGACAACTAGAGACACATGAACCTGTAAGAAGCAAAACCCAAGGGACATCATGGTCCCAGAAGTGTTCATAGGAAGCGAGAAGGATGTTGATAGTGGTGGTGAAGGGAGGCAAGGAGGATATTCAAAAGAAAGCACCACTTCTGGATATGAACTGTATCAACATCATGGAAGTGGTAAAATATTTATTGTAATGAAAATGCAAATCAATTAAAATAAATAGCAGGCTATGATGTAAGAGTGTTGACAAAGCATTTAAGCAAAGCCACCCAAATATACAAACAGACCCAAACCAAAACAACTAAAATAAGCATTCAGCATTCCCATAAACCAAATGCACAAATAACTAATCAAACTAGTTGAAACTTATAAGCCAACACTTCACTGAGTAAAATAAAGTAAAACAGATTGAAATGAACAACAAAAATCTAATGTTACTTCAAGTGTTCTATTTTTAGTTTTTTTATGGTTACAGACTAGTTGGAATTCTACTTGTTGAAGTTTTGAGTAGTAGTCCAGAAGATATTTTTCTTTTGGGGGAATAGATGCAAACCAGAACTCTCAACATGTCACAAGAATAGACTTAGAGGGGGGAGTAACCCTAACCAACAGATTTAAAGAGGAACCACAAGGAAAACCTACCTGAAGAGTTGGGAACCCAAATTCATTTATCCCCAACTGAGCTATAAACAACCACCCCATCCAACAAATTCAAAAGACAAGAAATAGGAACAAATTCAAACTCTATTTGGATGCAAATGGTCTCTGCCTAAAAGTTTGCACAAGTTGTTAGATGTTTCCACGCTCAAATCGTCAAAGAAAAGAGGGAGATTAATATGGAGATGTGCAGGGGCTACTATGACTTGTACTTGATGAGAAGAAAGGAATGCACAAATTTTTATGGAAAAAGAAAGAAACAAGGAGGCTTTAATGGAAAACATTATAGTTAGGTGCACACCAGAACTGTCAACATGCATACCGAATGGACTTAGAGAGGGGAGTGATCCTAACCAACATATTTGTTTTCTGGAATATAGTTGCCGAAGGAGAAGAGAAGAAGAAGGAGAGGAAGATTTGAGAATGGCGGCAATGAATCTCTCAGCCGGCCCAACTCTATTATAAATAAGTGTATTACATAATATTACATAAATAGACTAGAATGCCCCTGATTAGTGATGGGACACCTAGACAAATAAAACACTAAATAAGATTAGGTCCAATAACTAAGGCCCAACAACTAATGACTTAAGACCCAACAAAGATAAGCATACATATTAAGACAGCCGAACCAACACTCCCCCTCAAGCTAAGCATGGATATCAATCATGTTTATTTGCAATGTTGATGGAAGCCTTGTTGTCACAGTACAACCTGAGAGGGTACTCGATCTTTATTCCAAGTTCACCAAGAAGGATCTTAAGCCACAGAAGTTCAGCAACACCATGAGCCATAGCTCGATATTCAGCCTCTGCACTTGATCTAGCAACCACATTTTGTTTTTTACTCCTCCATGTAACTAGATTTCCTCCAACAAAGGTGCAGTACTTGGAAGTGGACTTCCTGTCCCCAACAGAACCAGCCCAATTTGCATCAGTATATGCTTCAACTTCAATTTTATTGTGTTTTCTGAATAGAATCCCTTTCCCCGGGCAAGTTTTCAAATATTTGAGAATCCTTTCCACAGCTCTCATGTGAGGGATTTTAGGAGAGTGCATGGACTGACTGACAACATGTACAGCATAAGCAATATCAGGGTGAGTGAGGGATAGATAAATCAACTTCCCCACCAGCTTTTGGTATCTCTCTTTATTAAGGTAGTCCTTTCCTACTGATTCCTGTAGACCATGGTTCTGCTCTATTGGAGTATCTGCTGGCCTACACCCCATCATACCTGTCTCTTGTAGAAGATCAAGGACATATTTCCGCTGACATATATAGATGCCCTCTCTTGACCTGGCAACCTCAATCCCAAGGAAGTATCTCAGCTGGCCCAGGTCTTTGATCTCAAATTCAGCAGCCAAGAACTCCTTTAGTCTTTTAATCTCTTCCTGATCATCCCCTGTAATCACCATATCATCCACATAGACAATAAGTGTTGTAAGTTTGCCATTTTTCTTCCTTATGAACAAGGTATGATCTGCCCCACTTTGAGTGTAACCCCCTTTCTTCATGGCCCCACAAAGCTTCTCAAACCAAGCTCGAGGAGACTGCTTAAGACCATATAATGCTTTTCTCAGTTTGCACACCTTCCTGCCAAACCCATAACCCGGTGGAGGATCCATGAATACCTCTTCATGTAGGTTGCCATTTAGGAAAGCATTCTTCACATCCAACTGATGTAGCTCCCATGAGAAGTTTGCAGCTAATGACAATAGAACTCAGATTGTATTGAGTTTTGCTACTGGAGCAAAGGTTTCTTTGTAGCCAATCCTTTCTTTTTGAGTAAACCCTTTTGCTACAAGCCTGGCCTTGTACCTTTCAATGGACCCATCCTCCCTATGCTTAACAGTGAACACCCACTTGCATCCAATAGTGCTTTTCCCTTCCGGTAGATCCACTAATTCCCAAGTCCTTGCTTTCATTAAGGCTTTCATTTCTTCATTCATAGCCTCTTTCCATCTTGGGTCAAACACTGCCTCTGAATACCTAGTAGGGACATGCACAGAAGAAAGAGCAGACACAAAAGAACAATAACGAGGAGACAAATGTGAGTAAGACACAAAATCAGCAATGGGGTGTCGGATGGTACAAGAACGGGTAGGCTTACAAAGGCCAATAGGAAGATCCAAGTCAGAGGGATGTGTGATAGGATGCAGTAAGGATGGCATTCGATTTATCAGATATGATGCAGTAAGGATTGCTTGAGACCAATAGTGTTTAGGAACCTTGTGCTGAAATAGTAAGGCTCGAGCAGTCTCCAATAGGTGTCTATTCTTGCGCTCAGCAACCCCATTCTGTTGGGGGGTACTAGCACAAGATGACTGATGGATCATTCCAGCATCCTCCATAAACAGGTTCAAGGATCTTTCAAAATATTCAACAGCATTATCTGACCTAGATTGTTTAATTTTCTTGCCAAATTGTGTTTCAATCATTTTGTAAAATGCCATGGTTACCCGTGGCACTTCATCGCGTCCTTTTAACAAGTAGGATCCATGTGCATCGAGAGTAGTGATCAATAAAACTGATAAAGTACCGAAAGCCATCAACAGAAATAAGGGGTGAAGGGCCTCAAACATCAGAGTGGACTAAATCAAAAGGAGCTTGAATTTCATTACTAGAAATTGGATAAACAGTTCTACATTGTTTTGATAGCTAATATACTTCACAAACTAAATTTTGACTTGAAACACCTTTGAATAATTCCGGAAACAACACTTCTAATGATGAAAAAGGTAAATGACCTAGCCTAGCATGCCACAGATGTAACCTAGCTAGTGACTCCACATTGGACTGACCACTAGTAGCAGATGTTTGTAAGGCCGAGCTGATGTCTGCATCAAGGTAGTAGAGACCTCCACACTCATGACCGCTCCCAATCGTTCTCTTCGTCAATCTGTCCTGAAAGACACAATAAGTAGGAAAAAAGGTTATGCTACAATTCAAATTCTTGGTAAGCTTTGAAACAGATAAGAGATTTGAAGAAAGATTGGGAACATGCAGAACAGATTTGAGTGAGAGGTCCTTGCTTAGGTCAACCACCCCTTTCCCAGAGATGGTAGAGAGATAACCATCAGCAACCCTCATCTTATCTTGGCCAGACAATAAATGATAGGAAGAAAATAGAGAAGACATATGTGTCATGTGGTCAGTTGCACCAGAATCAATAATCCAAGAGGCAGGACCAATAGAACTAGTTGCACTAAAAGCAGAGACAATACCTGATCTGGCAAGGGAGGTGGAAGCAAGAGAGTTGGTCCTTAGACGGGCTAGTGCCCGGCTAAGTACCTCTACCTCATCAGCAGTGAAACCCAAGGACCCGTGTCCAGAGGAATTAGCAATCTATCCCATGGGGGAAGAAGTAAATGTAGATGAGTGTTTTGAGCTATCATCACTGTGACTAGCAACCAGATTCCCACTTGCTGCTTGACCCTTCTGATGCTTCTTATCTTTCCTCAAAGCAACTAGTTTCAGATGCGAATAGAGAACCCAACAAGTCTCTTTCACATGCCTTTCTCCTCCACAGTGGGTGCACTTCAGATGCCTCTTGTCCGAGTACTTATTCCCCTTTTGATTTGTAGAAATTAGAGCCGAATGTTCAACAGGCTGTTCAGTTGGCTTAATTTGAGTATTAACTTGCATCTCTCTTCTTCTAACCTCTTCATTCCTCACGAGGTAATAGACATGATGTAAGTCTGGCATTTCATCCCTTCCCAGAATTTGGGACCTTATGCTCTCATATATTGGATCTAAGCCAGCCAAAAATTTAAATGCTATGCCCTCTTCAATTTGTTTGTCATGCCTTTCCTTGTCTCTGGCATTCTCTCAATCAAGAATAAGGTGATGATCTAGCTCTTCCCATAATCCTTCTAAGGTAGCAAAATATGTTGCAACAGTCATATCCCTTTGCCTCAAGGCAGCAATGTCTTGATTCAGTCTATAAATCCTGGCATTATTTTTTCTCTACCCATAAGTTTTAGACACTTTCTCCCATATCTTGGCAGCAGTGGAGAAATGTTGAACAGTCCTAACTACCCTTGGAGTCATTGAAGCAAGTAGCTAGGACATAACAGTAGCATTCTCCTTACGCCAAACTGCATATTCCACACTACCCACTTCAGGTTCCTTCTTCAGCCCATCCAAATAACCAGTGAGTTCCCGGGATGTGATGAAGAGCATGGCTGAAACAGACCATTCTTTGAAGTTGTACTCATCCAACAACACATTAGTGATCTGCAAGCTGTGCAGATTTGGATTCTTCAGATTAGGAGACCTCCCACCAGTCCTAACATCTCTAGAAGACACTTCCCCGGATATAGAAGACATCTTCTCCTACTTGCAAAGATCAAAGCTGTAAACACAATATACAGAAAGCTATTTCAGACTTACGGAACTTGTTGCACTGCAAACTCAGCCCTGAGAACCCGTAACAGAGCTGAAACCACGAGCACCACACGGCTGCACTGTGCTCTAATCACTGCTGTCACAAACTGTAATCTGTTGTGCTGACTTCTGCTGTGTTCTAATCACTGCTGTCGCAGACAATAATCTGCCCTACGACCAGTTCTAGGACTGCCGCAATCAGTCCTTCCACCTAGATCTGTTCAACACAGATCTCTCTTAGCCGAATGGCTACAATGCTGTACTGAGTCTAGTAGGGCATCAACTTTTGGGACTAACTCCCCTTGGGCCCTACAACTAAGGGAAACCCTAGATGTAGGTCCTACTGTGTTCTACGACCAACCCTAGGGTTTCTTTGCAGCAACCAAGATAGAAAAAGAAAAAGACAGAGAGTTAGAAGAGGAGGCGGTGGCTGTAACCAGGTGAAAGATTAGAGCTCTGATACCATGTTTGCTGGAATACAGTTGCCGAAGGAGAAGAGAAGGAGAGGAAGATTTGAGAATGGCGGCAATGAATCTCTCAGCCGGCCAAACTCTATTATAAATAAGTGTATTACATAATGTTACATAAATAGATTAGAATGCCCCTAATTAGTGATGGGATACCTAGACAAATAAAACACTAAATAAGATTAGGCCCAATAACTAAGGCCCAACAACTAATGACTTAAGACCCAACAAAGATAAGCATACATATTAAGACAGCCAAACCAACAATATTAAAAGAGGAACCACAAGAAAAACCTACCTAAAGAATTGGGAACCCAAATTCGTTTCTCACCAACTTAGTTATTAAGAACATCCCCATCCAACAAATTCAAAAGACTAGAAATAGGAACAAATTCAAACTCACTCTTGGGTTTCTACTAAAATCTAAGTTCCGATCAAAACCAAGGGATGAAGAAGGTAGAACAAACTCAAAGATTGTTTTCTTTTTAAGATTAGAGATGGTAGAGACAAAGAAATACACCTTTCAATAGGGATCCCCCAACTAGAGATCTTCCTACAATTTAACCTTGTGGCCAGACAAGAGATAATGCATGATGCGATTAAGAAATAGGGGAAGAATAGTATGGATTGCCTTCCAAGGACAAGCAGGGGTATCTCTACGCAGAACTCCGGCATCCCAACCATTCTATGAGAGCCAATGAATGCTCACCAAAACTTTATGCCAAATATTTTCGATTTCCCATTAAGCCTCCAAAAATTTATGCCATCGTGTTGTGGTAAGTATTCATGGGCTCACAAATAAAAGTTGGGATGATGGACTATCACATAGAATTACTCTTGACTCTCTTTTGAGAGACATCCATGGTATCCTCCCAATGTTCATTAATCACATCAAATATGACCATGTCTTGGCTAACAAAATCAAATTTTGGGAAGACCCTTGGGTTGAGAAGTCTCCGTTGAAAGATATCTTCCACTCTATCTTCATTGTTTCCTCTCTTAAAGGCAAAACAATTTGGGCTAAGAAGAAAACCTTAGGAACTCTGAAATTCCTCTTGTTTCTAGCCTTTTGCATTGGATGGGGTTTCTCTTGATCCTATTACATTGGATGGTCGTATGTGGGCCAATAGTCCTACAGGTGGTTTTTCTTGTGCCTCCTTAAAAATCTTTAATTTCCTCTACTCCCACTCAGATGTCCTTTCTCGTAAAGAAAGTTCAATGTGATCCTATCTCTCTGAAAATTAGTGTTTTCTATTGGGAAGTCTTCCATGGGGCATTAATACTTGTGATTTAATACAAAGGAAGAGACCCAACTGGTACTAATCTCCTATTCGCAAATAATGTACAAAACGAATGGGGAGACGGCTTACCGATTCTAAATCTCCTATCCAATTGTCTAGTGCATTTGGGAAAAGTTTCCCGCTCTATTTGGAATGCAAGTAGTTTGATGGTCACATGGTCAAGTCATCAAATAAAAGAGGAAGATTAATATGGAGATGTGCTATGACTTGGACTATATGGGTAGAAAGGAATGCACAAATTTTTAAAGAAAAAGAAACAAATAAAGAGGCTTTAATGGGAAACAGTATAGTTAGATTGGCACATAGGGTGAAAACAATAGATTTGTTCTTTGATTTTGTAATGAATGATATTCTTAGAAATTAGGCAACAATTGCAGCCTCAACAACAAAAAAGCAAAATACAAGGAGGGAGTGGAAATCGCTAGAGAGTGGATGGATGTTTTAAGGTCCAATAGGGTGAAAACAATTGCAGCCTCAAACATGCAATGTTTTCAGGTCCAATAGGTGGAGACTCAAGTAGTTACTAGAGTATGATAAGCTAAGGAGATGGGAGTTGAATAATTGGTTATTAAAGGAGCTCCCGATGTTGCGATCAGCTGGTTACTAGAGTATGATAACCAGGGCTGTATGACCACAATCTCTTCTCGTGTTTCAGTAGTTCATTAATAAATTCTGTTTATTTAGCAGAAAAAGATTGTATTTGTTACAAATCAAAAGAGAAACAAAAATAATATTTTTTTTTAATTTTAAGCAACACAGGAAGATTAGAGCAGTAAAAGCATTCAGAAGATATCATCTACGTTACTCACATCCACACAGCAGCAACTATGCAATGACAGGAAGGCACAAAACCAGTACTAATATGGTATTACCAATGCCAATTTATGTAAACAGACATATTTACAATGCAAGACACTATTTTAGCAATCAAAATGAACAAAGACAAAACCCAATTCTTTTTAGGGGAAAAGCATTGCCCAGTGAACTGTACAGCCATGCACCCACAAGGTTGGGCCCAAGCAAGTATGACATTTAAACACAGTTCAAGAGTTTTCACAAATGTGGCAAGCTTAAGAGTGATGGATTCAATAAAATCCCCCCAACTTTATTTTTCAACAAATATTCTTGCATTTCTGTCTTCCCACAATGTCCCAACAAATGCAGTAGTTGTACACATACACATCATTCCTACCCATTTTCCTTGAGCATTTGATTACGAAAGAGCCAAACAATTTATCTAAGGTAACAGAAGGATCCCACTTGCAATGAAACGGAGCAAGAAATAAATTCAAATACAACAAGCCAATGACAGGAGATTAATAGGTCGTATGCAGTTTTCAAGACTACATTTGCATATGATGCACCAGCATCACTTAGGAGAAGAAGAACAACTAGGTCTCCTCTCTATGCAAAAGGTCTCAACTGTTGATACTTCCATTGAAAACCTCCCAACAAAAAGCACCAAAATCTGAGCGAACAGGTGAACATCAGAACTCACAACACGTCACAAAACTTGAGTCAGACGGAGTAACCCTAACCAACATATTAAAAGAGGACCACAAGAAAAAAACCTACCTCCAAAGTTATCAACCCAAATTCATTTATCCCCAACTGAGCTATCAAGAAACACCCCGTCCAACAAATTCAAAAGAATGGAAACAGGAACAAATTCAAACTTTCAGATTTCTACTAAAATCCAACTTCCAATCAAAAACAAGGGATGAAGAGGTAAAACAAACTCAGAGATTCTTTTCCCTTTAAGATTAGAGATGGCATAGATACAAGGAAACACACCTCTCAATAGGAATTCCCAAGCTAGAAATCTTTCAAAATTTTAACCTTGTTGGCAAAGGAGAGATCATACATGATGCAATTAGAAAATAGGGGAAGAGTACTATGAATTGCCTTCCAAGGAGAAGTAAGGGTATCTCTGTGCAGAACTCCAGCATCCCAACCATTCCTTGAAAGCCCATGAATGCTCACAACAGCTTTGGGTCAAAGATTTCCAAAACCCCACGAGGCCTCCAGAACCTTATGCCATCGGGTTGTGGTAAGGTTTCATGGGCTCACAAATAAAGGTTGGGATGATCGACTATCACAAAAAACTACTCTTGACTCTCTTTTGAGAGACATCCATAGTATCCTCCCAATGTTCATTAATCACATCAAGTATGACCTTGTCTGGGCTAATAAAATCAAATTTTCGGAAGACCCATGGGATGAGAGTCTCCATTGAAAGATATCTTCCATTCCACCTCCCTAATCTCTTTCCTACTTGTCTAATATATATAAGAAAAGTACCAAATCTCCTATCCAATTGTCTAGTGTATTTAGGAAAAGTTCCTTGCACTATTTGGATGCAATGGCCTCTACTTATTAGATTGGAAAAGTTGTTTGATGGTTCCATGCTCAAGTCATCAAAGAAAAGAGGAAGATTGATACAGAGAAGTGCAAGGGATACTACGACTTGGACTATATGGGAAGAAAGGAAAACACAAATTATTAAAGAAGAAGAAAAAATGAAGAGGTTTTAATGGAAAACATTCTAGTTAGTTTGGCACATAGGGTGAAAACAATAGATTTGCTCTTCACCACTCCATTAGCATATGATGCACCACTTAGAAGATTAAGGCCAACTATGTCTCCTTTCTTTGCCAAAGGTCACAAGGGTTGATACTTCCACTAAAAAATTCCCAACAAAAAGCACCAACATCTAAGGGAATAGGTGCACATTAGAACTCTCAACATGTCACAAGAATGGAGTTAGATGGGGGAGTAACCCTATCCAACATATTAAAAGAGGAACCACAAGAAAAAACCTACCGGAAGAGTTAGCAACACATAGTCATTTATCACCAACTGAGCTATCGAGAACCACCCCAAACAACAAATTCAAAGACTACAAATAGGAAGAAATTCAGACTCCTAGATTTCTACTAAAATCCAACTTCCAATTAAAGCCAAGGGATGAAGAAGGTAGAACAAACTCAAAGATCGTTTTCCCTTTAACATTAGATATGGCATAGATACAAGGAAACACACCTCTCAACAGGCATTCCCAAGCTAGAAACCTTTCCAAAGTTTAACCTTGTTGCCAAAGGTGAGATCATACATGATGCGATCAACAAATAGGAGAAGAGTACTATGAATTGCCTTCCAAAGAGAAGTAAGCAAGGGTAGATCTGCGCAGAACTCCAGCAACCCAACCATTATTTGAGAGCCAATGAATACTCACCACAACCATGTGTCAACGATTTCCGATATCCCACGAACCCTCCAAAACTGTATGCCATCGGGTTGTGGTAAATATTAATGTGCTCACAAATAAAAGTTGGGATGATGGACTATCACATAAAACTACTCTTGACTCTCTTTAGAGAGACATCCATGCTATCCTACCAATGTTTATTAATCACGTCAAGTATGACCTTGTCTTGGCTAACAAAATCAAATTTCGGGAAGACCCTTGGGTTAAGAAGTCCCCATTGAAAGATATATTTCATTCCATCTTCACTGTTTTCTCAATTAAAGGAAAATTATTTCTGAGCATGCCAACCCGAAGTCTCCTTTGGTCTTTGGCTGAAAATTTGGGCTATGAAGAAAACCTTAGGAAGTCTGAAATTCCACTTGTTTCTAGCCTTTTCCATATGTCTGATGGGGTTTCTCCTGATCCTATTACATTGGATGATCATTTCTAAGCCACTAGTCCTATGGGTGGTTTTCTTGAGCCTCCTTTAAAATCTTTAATTCCCTCTACTCCCTCACATGCCCTTTCTCGTAAAGGAAGTTCAATGTGATCCTATCCCCCAAAAAATTAGTTGTCTTTCCTTGGGATGTCTTCCATGGGGACATTAATACTTATGATTTAATACAAAGGAAGAGACCCAAGTGGAACAAATCTACGGATTCGCATCTAATGTGCAAAATAAATGGGGAGACGGCTTACCACTTCCTGATCTCCTATCCATTTCTCTAGTGTATTTAGCGAAAGTTCCTTGCTCTATTTGGATGCAAGTGGTCTAAACCTATTAGTTTGGACAAGTTGATCGGTGGTTCCATGCTCAAGTCATCAAAGAAAAGTGGAAGATTGATATGCAGATGTGCAAGGAATACTATGACTTAGACTATATTGGAAGAAAAGAATGCACGAACTTTTAAATAAAAAAAGAAAGAAATAAGGAGGTTTTAATGGAAAACATTATAGTTAGTTTGGCACATAGGGTGAAAACAATAGATTTGCTCTTCACCACTCCATAAGCATATGATGCACAACTTAGGAGATTAAGGCCAACTACGTCTCCTTTCTTTGCAAAAGTTCAAAAGGGTTGATACTTCCATTGAAATTTTCCCAACAAAAAGCACCAACATCTAAGGGAATAGGTGCACATCAGAACTCTCAACATGTCACAAGAATGGAGTCAGAAGGGGGAGTAAGCCTTTCCAACATATTAAATGAGGAACCACAAGAAAAAACCAACCTAAAGAGTTAGCAACCCAAATTCATTTATCCCCAATAGAGCTATCAAAAACCACCCCAAACAACATATTCAAAAGACTACAAATAGGAAAAATTCAGACTCCTAAATTTCTACTAAAATCCAAATTCCAATTAAGCCAAGGGATGAATATGGTAGAACAAACTCAGAGATTGTTTTCGCTTTAAAATTAGTTATGGCATACATACAAGGAAACACACTTCTCAACAGGAATTCCCAAGCTACAAACCTTTCCAAATTTTAACCTTGTTGCCAAAGGTGAGATCATACATGATGCGATCAAGAAATAGGGGAAGAGTACTATGAATTGCCTTCCAAAGAAAAGTAAGCAAGGGTAGATCTGCGCAGAACTCCAGCATCCCAATCATTCTTTGAGACCCAATGAATGCTCACCACAACCATGTGTCAACGATTTCCGATATCCCACGAAGCCACTAAAACTGTATGCCATCGGGTTGTGATAAGTATTAATGTGCTCACAAATAAAAGTTGGGATGATGGAATATCACATACAACTACTCTTGACTCTCTTTTGAGAAACATCCATGGTATCCTACCAATGTTTATTAATCACGTCAAGTATGACCTTGTCTTCGCTAACAAAATCAAATTTTGGGAAGACCCTTGGGTTGAGAAGTCCCCATTGAAAGATATATTTCATTCCATCTTCATCATTTCCTCTCTTAAAGGAAAATTATTTCTGAGCATGCCAACCCGAAGCATCCTTTGGCCTTTGGCTGAAAATATGGGCAATGAAGAAAACCTTAGGAACTCTGAAATTCCAATTGTTTCTAGCCTTTTCCATATGTTTGAGGGGGTTGCTATCGATCCTATTACATTGCATGGTCATTTCTAAGCCACTAGTCCTATGGGTGGTTTTCTTGCTTCTCCATTAAAATCTTTAATTCCCTCTACTCCATCACACATGCCCTTTCTAGCAAAGGAAGTTCAATGTGATCCTATCCCTCCAAAAATAAGTTGTCTTCCCTTGGGAAGTTTTCCATGGGGACATTAATAAGTGTGATTTAAAACAAAAGAAGAGACCTAAGTGGAACAAATCTCCTGATTCGCATCTAATGTGCAAAATAAATAGGGAGACGGCTTACCACTTCCTGATCTCCTATCCATTTGTCTAGTGTATTTACGAAAAGTTCCTTGCTCTATTTGGATGCAAGTGGTCTCAACCTATTAGTTTGGAAAAGTTGTTTGTCGGTTCCATGCTCAAGTCATCAAAGAAAAGTGGAAGATTGATATGGAGATGTGCAAGGGATACTATGACTTAGACTACATTGGAAGGAATGAATGCACAAACTTTTAAATAAAAAGAAAGAAATAAAGATGTTTTAACGGAAAACATTATAGTTAGTTTGGCACATAGGGTGAAAACAATAGATTTGCTCTTCACCACTCCATTAGCATATGATGCACCACTTAGGAGATTAAGGCCAACTACGTCTCCTATCTTTACAAATGGGCACAAGGGTTGATACTTCCATTGAAAAGTTCCCAACAAAAAGCACCAACATCTAAGGGAATAGGTTCACATCAGAACTCTCAACATGTCACAAAAATGGAGTTAGACGGGGGAGTAACCCTATCCAACATATTAAAAGAGGAACCAGAAGAGAAACCTACCTGAACAGTTAGCAACCAAAATTCATTTATCCCCAACTAAACTATCAAAAACCACAACAACCAACAAATTCAAAAGACTACAAATACGAAGAAATTCAGACTCCTAGATTTCTACTAAAATCCAACTTCCAATTAAAACCAAGGGATGAAGAAGGTAGAACAAACTCAGAGATTGTTTTCCCTTTAAAATTAGATATGGCATACATACAAGGAAACACACCTCTCAACAGGCACTCCCAAGCTAGAAATCTTTCCAAATCTTAACCTTGTTGCCACTAGTGAGATCATTCATGATTCGATCAAAAATAGGGGAAGAGTACAATCAATTGCCTTCCAAAGAGAAGTAAGTAAGGGTAGATCTGCGCAGAACTCCAGCATCCCAACCATTCTTTGAGAGGCAATGAATGCTAACCACAACCATGTGTCAACGATTTCCGATATCCCACAAAGCCTCCAAAACAGAATGCGATTGTGTTGTGGTAAGTATTAATGGGCTCACAAATAAAAGTTGGGATGATGGACTATCACATAAAACTACTCGACTCACTTTTGAGAGACATCCATGCTATCCTACCAAAGTTTATTAATCACGTCAAATATGACCTTGTCTTGGCTAACAAAATCAAATTTTGGGAAAACCCTTGGGTTGAGAAGTCCCCATTGAAAGATATGTTTCATTCCATCTTCACTGTTTCCTCTCTTAAAAAAAATTATTTCTGAGCATGCAAACCCGTAGTCTCCTTTGGCCTTTGGCTGAAAATTTGGGCTATGAAAAAATCCTTAGGAACTCTGAAATTCTACTTATTTCTAACATTTTCCATAAGTTCGAACAGGTTCACATTAGAGCTCTCAACATTTCACAAGAATGGAGCTAGACGGAGCAGTAACCCTATCCAACATAATAAAAGAGGAACCACAAGAAAAAACCTACCTGAAGAGTTAACAACCCAAATTCATTTATCCTCAACTAAACTATCAAAACCCACCACAAACAACAAATTCCAAAGACTACAAATAGGAAAAAAATTCAGACTACTAGAATTCTACTAAAATCCAACTTCCAATTAAAGCCAAGGGATGAAGAAGGTAGAACAAACTCAGAGATGGTTTTCCCTTTAAAATTAGATATGGCATAAATACAAGGAAACACACTACTCAACAGGCATTCACAAGCTAGAAATCTTTCCAAATTTTAACATTGTTGCCAAAGGTGAGATCATACATGATGCG
Organism: Nelumbo nucifera; assembly: GCF_055504915.1. Lineage (NCBI taxonomy): Eukaryota > Viridiplantae > Streptophyta > Magnoliopsida > Proteales > Nelumbonaceae > Nelumbo > Nelumbo nucifera. Next base: position 42,408,741 of record NC_142650.1, on the reverse strand, counting down.
ATCAACAAATAGGGGAAGAGTACTATGAATTGCCTTCCAAAAAGAAGTAAGCAAGGGTAGATCTACGCAGAACTCCAGCATCCCAACCATTCCTTGAGAGCCAATGAATGCTCACCACAACCATGTGTCAACGATTTCCGATATCCCACGAACCCTCCAAAACTGTATGCCATCGGGTTGTGGTAAGTACTAATGTGCTCACAAATAAAAGTTGGGATGATGGAATATCACATAGAACTACTCTTGACTCTCTTTTGAGAGACATCCATGGTATCCAACCAATGTTTATTAATCACGTAAAATATGACCTTGTCTTCGCTAACAAAATCAAATTTTGGGAAGACCCTTGGGTTGAGAATTCCCCATTGAAAGATATATTTCATTCAATTTTCACCGTTTCCTCTCTTAAAAGAAAATTATTTCTGAGCATGCCAACCCGAAGTCTCCTTTGGTCTTTGGCTGAAAATTTGGGCAATGAAGAAAACCTTAGGAACTCTGAAATTCCACTTGTTTCTAGCCATTTCCATATGTTTGATGGGGTTGCTCTCGATCCTATTACATTGGATGGTCATTTCTAAGCCACTAGTCCTATGGGTGGTTTTCTTGCGCCTCCATTAAAATCTTTAATTCCCTCTACTCCCTCACACATGCCCTTTCTAGCAAAGGAAGTTCAATGTGATCCTATCCCTCCAAAAATAAGTTGTCTTCACTTGGGAAGTCTTCAATGGGGACATTAATACTTGTGATTTATTACAAAGGAAGAAACCCAAGTGGAATAAATCTCCTGATTCGCATTTAATGTGCAAAATAAATGGTGAGACGGCTTACCACTTCCTGATCTCCTATCCATTTGTCTAGTGTATAGACTCCTAGATTTCTACTAAAATTCAATTTTAATTCCCTCCTTTAAAATCTTTAATTCCCTCTACTCCCTCACACATGCCCTTTCTAGAAAAGGAAGTTCAATGTGATCCTATCCCTCCAAAAATAAGTTGTCTTCCCTTGGGAATTCTTCAATGGGGACATTAATACTTGTGATTTATTACAAAGGAAGAAACCCAAGTGGAACAAATATCCTGATTCGCATTTAATGTGCAAAATAAAGGGGGAGACGGCTTACCACTTCCTGATCTCCTATCCATTTGTCTAGTGTATTTACGAAAAGTTCCTTGCTCTATTTGGATGCAAGTGGTCTCAACCTATTAGTTTGGACAAATTGTTTGGTGGTTGAATGCTCAAGTCATCAAAGAAAAGTGGAAGATTGATATGGAGATGTGCAAGGGATACTATGACTTAGACTACATTGGAAGAAATGAATGCACAAACTTTTATATAAAAAGAAAGAAATAAAGATGTTTTAACGGAAAACATTATAGTTAGTTTGGCACATAGGGTGAAAACAATAGATTTGCTCTTCACCATTGCATTAGCATATTATGCACCACTTTGGAGATTAAGGCCAACTACGTCTCCTATCTTTACAAATGGTCAAAAGGGTTGATACTTCCATTGAAAAGTTCCCAACAAAAAGCACCAACATCTAAGGGAATAGGTACACATCAGAACTCTCAACATGTCACAAGAATTGAGTTAGACGGAGGAGTAACCTATCCAACATATTAAAAGAGGAACCACAAGAAAAAACCAACCTGAAAAGTTAGCAACCCAAATTCATTTATCCCCCACTGAACTATCAATAACCACACCAAACAACAAATTCAAAAGACTACAAATAGGAAGAAATTCAGACTCCTAGATTTCTACTAAAATCCAACTTCCGTTTAAACCCAAGGGAGGAAGACGGTAGAACAAACTAAGAGATTGTTTCCCCTTTAAAATCAGATATGGCATAGATACAAAGAAACACAACTCTAAACAGGCATTCCCAAGCTAGAAATCCTTCCAAATTTTAACCCTGTTTCCAAAGGTGAGATCATACATGATGCGATTAAGAAATAGCAGAGCAGTACCATGAATTGTATTTCAAAGAGAAATAAGCAAGGGGAGCTCTATGCAAAACCCCAGCATCCAAACCATTCTTTGAGAGCCAATGAATCCTCACCACAACCATGTGTCAACCATTTCCGATATCCCATGAAGCCTCCAAAACTGTATGCCATCGGGTTGTGGTAAATATTAATGGGATCACAAATAAAGGTTGGGATGATGGACTATCATATAAAACTATTCTTGACTCTCTTTTGAGAGACATCCATGGTATCCTCCCAATGTTCATTAATCACATCAAATATGACCTTGTCTTGGCTAACAAAATCAAATTTTAAGAAGACCCTTGGGTTGAGAAATCCCATTGAAAGATATATTTCATTCCATCTTCACCATTTCCTCTCTTAAAGGAAAAATACTTCTGAGCATGCTAACCCATAGTCTCCTTTGGTCTTTGGCTGAAAATTTGGGCTAAGAAGAAAACCATAGGAACTCTGAAATTCCACTTGTTTCTACCTTGTTCCATATGTTCAATGGGGTTGCTCTTCATCCTATTATATTGGATGGTCATTTCTAGGTAACTAGTCCTATGAGTGGTTTTCTTGTGCCTCCATTAAAATCTTTAATTCCCTCTACTCCCTCACACATGCCCTTTCTCGTAAAGGAAGTTCAATGTGATTCTATCCCTCCAAAAATTAGTTGTCTTGCCTTGGGAACTCTTCCATCGGGACATTAATACTTGTGATTTAATACAAAGGAAGAGACCCAAGTGGAACAAATCTCCTGATTCACATCTAATGTGCAAAAACAAATGGGGAGACGGCTTACAACTTTAGGATCTCCTTTACATTTGTCTAGTGTATTTAGGAAAAGTTCCTTGCTCTATTTGGATGCAAGTGGTCTCAACCTATTTGTTTGGACAACTTGTTTGATGGGTTCCATGCCCAAGACATCAAAGAAATGTGGAAGATTGATATGGAGATGTTCAAGGGATACAACGAGTTGGACACTATTGGAAGAAAGGAATGCACGAACTTTTAAATAAAATGAAAGAAATAAAGAGGTTTTAATGAAAAACATTATAGTTAGTTTGGCACATAGGGTGAAAACAATAGATTTGTTATTCACCACTCCATTAGAATATAATGCTCCACTTAGGATATTAAGGCTTCCATTGAAAACTTCCCAACAAAAAGCACCAACATCAAAGGAAACAAGTACACATTAGAGCTCTCAACATGTCACAAAAATGGAGTTAGACGGGGGAGTAACCCTATCCAACATATTAGAAGAGGAACCACAAGAAAAAACCTACCGGAAGAGTTAGCAACCCAAATTCATTTATCCCCAACTAATCCATCAAAAACCACCCCAAACAACAAATTCAAAAGACTACAAATAGGAAGAAATTCAGACTCCTAGATTTCTACTAAAATCCAACTTCCATTTAAACCCAAGGGAGGAAGACGGTAGAACAAACTAAGTGATTGTTTCCCCTTTAAAATCAGATATGGCATAGATACAAGGAAACACACCTCTCAACAGGCATTCCCAAGCTAGAAATCTTTCCAAATTTTAACCTTGTTGCCAAAGGTGAGATCATACATGATGCGATCAAGAAATAGGGGAAGAGTACTATGAATCGCCTTCCACAGAAAAGTAAGCAAGGGTAGACCTGCGCAGAACTCCAGCATCCCAACCATTCTTTGAGACCCAATGAATGCTCACCACAACCATGTGTCAACGATTTCCGATATCCCACGAAGCCACTAAAACTGTATGCCATCGGGTTGTGGTAAGTACTAATGTGCTCACAAATAAAAGTTGGGATGATGGAATATCACATACACCTACTCTTGACTCTCTTTTGAGAAACATCCATGGTATCCTACCAATGTTTATTAATCACGTCAAGTATGACCTTGTCTTGGCTAACAAAATCAAATTTTGGGAAGACCCTGGGGTTGAGAAGTCCCATTGAAGGATATATTTCATTCCATCTTCACCGTTTCCTCTCTTAAAGGAAAATTATTTCTGAGCATGCCAACCCGAAATCTCCTTTGGTCATTGGCTGAAAATTTGGGATATGAAGAAAACCTTGGGAACTCTGAAAATCCACTTGTTTCTAGCCTTTTCCATATGTTTGAAGGGATTGCTCTTAATCCTATTACATTGGATGGTCATTTCTAAGCCACTAGTCCTATGGGTGGTTTTCTTGCGCCTCCTTTAAAATCTTTAATTCCCTCTACTCCCTCACACATGCCCTTTCTAGCAAAGGAAGTTCAATGTGATCCTATCCCTCCAAAAAAAAGTTGTCTTCCCTTGGGAAGTCTTCCGTGGGGACGTTAAAACTTGTGATTTAATACAAAGGAAGAGACCCAAGTGGAACAAATCTCCTGATTCACATCTAATGTGCAAAATAAATGGGGAGACGGCTTACCACTTCCTGATCTCCTATACATTTGTCTAGTGTATTTAGGAAAAGTTCCTTGCTCTATTTGGATGCAACTGGTCTCAACCTATTAGCTTGGACAAGAAGTTTGGTGGTTGAATGCTCAAGTCATCAAAGAAAAGTGGAAGATTGATATGGAGATGTGCAAGGGATACTATGACTTAGACTACATTGGAAGAAATGAATGCACAAACTTTTAAATAAAAAGAAAGGAATAAAGAGCTTTTAATAGAAAACATTATAGTTAGTTTGGCACATAGGGTGAAAACAATAGATTTGCTCTTCACCACTGCATTAGCATATGATGCACCACTTTGGAGATTAAGGCCAACTACGTCTCCTATCTTTACAAATGGTCACAAGGGTTGATACTTCCATTGAAAAGTTCCCAACAAAAAGCACCAACATCTAAGGGAATAGGTGCACATCAGAACTCTCAACATGTCACAAGAATGGAGTTAGATGGGGGAGTAACCCTATCCAACATATTAAAAGAGGAACCACAAGAAAAAACCTACCTGAAAAGTTAGCAACCCAAATTCATATATCCCCAACTGAGTTATCAAGAACCACACCAAACAACAAATTCAAAAGACTACAAATAGGAAGAAATTCAGACTCCTAGATTTCTACTAAAATCCAACTTCCATTTAAACCCAAGGGAGGAAGACGGTAGAACAAACTAAGTGATTGTTTCCCCTTTAAAATCAGATATGGCATAGATACAAGGAAACACACCTCTCAACAGGCATTCCCAAGCTAGAAATCTTTCCAAATTTTAACCTTGTTGCCAAAGGTGAGATCATACATGATGCGATCAAGAAATAGGGGAAGAGTACTATGAATTGCCTTCCACAGAAAAGTAAGCAAGGGTAGATCTGCGCAGAACTCCAGCATCCCAACCATTCTTTGAGACCCAATGAATGCTCACCACAACCATGTGTCAACGATTTCCGATATCCCACGAAGCCACTAAAACTGTATGCCATCGGGTTGTGGTAAGTATTAATGTGCTCACAAATAAAAGTTGGGATGATGGAATATCACATACAACTACTCTTGACTCTCTTTTGAGAAACATCCATGGTATCCTACCAATGTTTATTAATCACGTCAAGTATGACCTTGTCTTGGCTAACAAAATCAAATTTTGGGAAGACCCTTGGGTTGAGAAGTCCCCATTGAAAGATATATTTCATTCCATCTTCATCGTTTCCTCTCTCAAAGGAAAATTATTTCTGAGCATGCCAACCCGAAGTCTACTTTGGTCTTTGGCTGAAAATTTGGGAAATGAAGAAAACCTTGGGAACTCTGAAAATCCACTTGTTTCTAGCCTTTTCCATATGTTTGATGGGGTTGCTCTTGATCCTATTATATTGGATGGTCATTTCTAGGCAACTAGTCCTATGAGTGGTTTTCTTGTGCCTCCATTAAAATCTTTAATTCCCTCTACTCCCTCAAACATGCCCTTTCTCCTTTGGTCTTTGGCTGAAAATTTGGGCTAAGAAGAAAATCATAGGAACTCTGAAATTCCACTTGTTTCTACCCTGTTCCATATGTTCGATGGGGTTGCTCTTGATCCTATTATATTGGATGGTCATTTCTAGGCAACTAGTCCTATGAGTGGTTTTCTTGTGCCTCCATTAAAATCTTTAATTCCCTCTACTCCCTCACACATGCCCTTTCTAGCAAAGGAAGTTCAATGTGATCCTATCCCTCCAAAAAAAAGTTGTCTTCCCTTGGGAAGTCTTCCATGGGGACATTAAAACTTGTGAATTAATACAAAGGAAGAGACCCAAGTGGAACAAATCTCCTGATTCACATCTAATGTGCAAAATAAATGGGGAGACAGCTTACCACTTCTTGATCTCCTATACATTTGTCTAGTGTATTTAGGAAAAGTTCCTTGCTCTATTTGGATGCAACTGGTCTCAACCTATTAGCTTGGACAAGAAGTTTGGTGGTTGAATGCTCAAGTCATCAATGAAAAGTGGAAGATTGATATGGAGATGTGCAAGGGATACTATGACTTAGACTACATTGGAAGAAATGAATGCACAAACTTTTAAATAAAAAGAAAGGAATAAAGAGCTTTTAATAGAAAACATTATAGTTAGTTTGGCACATAGGGTGAAAATAATAGATTTGCTCTTCACCACTGCATTAGCATATGATGCACCACTTTGGAGATTAAGGCCAACTACGTCTCCTATCTTTACAAATGGTCACAAGGGTTGATACTTCCATTGAAAAGTTCCCAACAAAAAGCACCAACATCTAAGGGAATAGGTGCACATCAGAACTCTCAACATGTCACAAGAATGAAGTTAGATGGGGGAGTAACCCTATCCAACATATTAAAAGAGGAACCACAAGAAAAAACCTACCGGAAGAGTTAGCAACCCAAATTCATATATCCCCAACTGAGTTATCAAGAACCACACCAAACAACAAATTCAAAAGACTACAAATAGGAAGAAATTCAGACTCCTAGATTTCTACTAAAATCCAACTTCCATTTAAACCGAAGGGAGGAAGACGGTAGAACAAACTAAGTGATTGTTTCCCTTTTAAAATCAGATATGGCATAGATACAAGGAAACACACCTCTCAACAGGCATTCCCAAGCTAGAAATCTTTCCAAATTTTAACCTTGTTGCCAAAGGTGAGATCATACATGATGCGATCAAGAAATAGGGGAAGAGTACTATGAATTGCCTTCCAAAGAAAAGTAAGCAAGGGTAGATCTGCGCAGAACTCCAGCATCCCAACCATTCTTTGAGACCCAATGAATACTCACCACAACCATGTGTCAACGATTTCCGATATCCCACGAAGCCACTAAAACTGTATGCCATCGGGTTGTGGTAAATATTAATGTGCTCACAAATAAAAGTTGGGATGATGGAATATCACATACAACTACTCTTGACTCTCTTTTGAGAAACATCCATGGTATCCTACCAATGTTTATTAATCACGTCAAGTATGACCTTGTCTTGGCTAACAAAATCAAATTTTGGGAAGACCCTTGGGTTGAGAAGTCTCCATTGAAAGATATATTTCATTCCATCTTCATCGTTTCCTCTCTTAAAGGAAAATTATTTCTGAGCATTCCAACCCGAAGTCTCCTTTGGTCTTTGGCTGAAATTTTGGGATATGAAGAAAACCTTGGGAACTCTGAAAATCCACTTGTTTCTAGCCTTTTCCATATGTTTGATGGGGTTGCTCTTGATCCTATTATATTGGATGGTCATTTCTAGGCAACTAGTCCTATGAGTGGTTTTCTTGTGCCTCCATTAAAATCTTTAATTCCCTCTACTCCCTCACACATGCCCTTTCTCCTTTGGTCTTTGGCTGAAAATTTGGGCTAAGAAGAAAATCATAGGAACTCTGAAATTCCACTTGTTTCTACCCTGTTCCATATGTTCGATGGGGTTGCTCTTGATCCTATTATATTGGATGGTCATTTCTAGGCAACTAGTCCTATGAGTGGTTTTCTTGTGCCTCCATTAAAATCTTTAATTCCCTCTACTCCCTCACACATGCCCTTTCTCGTGAAGGAAGTTCAATGTGATCCTATCCCTCCAAAAATCAGTTGTCTTGCCTTGGGAACTCTTCCATCGGGACATGAATACTTGTGATTTAATACAAAGGAAGAGACCCAAGTGGAACAAATCTCTTGATTCACATCTAATGTGCAAAAACAAATGGGGAGACGGCTTACAACTTCAGGATCTCCTATCCATTTGTCTAGTGTATTTAGGAAAAGTTCCTTGCTCGTTTTGGATGCAAGTGGTCTCAACGTATTAATTTGGACAAGTTGTTTGATGGTTCCATGCTTAAGTCATCAAAGAAAAGTGGAAGATTGATATGGAGATGTGCAAGGGATACTACAACTTGGACTATATTGGAAGAAAGGAATGCACTAATTTTTAAATAAAAAGAAGGAAATAAAGAGGTTTTAATGGAAAATATTATAGTTAGGTTGGCATTGTGAGCGTCGAATATTATAGTTAGGTTGGCATTGTGAGCGTCGAAAAAACCGCTCATTTGCCACTTGTGTTGGATTTGGAGTTGCCACCCATCAATTTAAGAAATGGAGGAGATGGGACCCCTCGGAATAATTTTCATAAATGTTTTCGTTTTAATTTTGACTCCAATGCCCGTGGCACCAGCTAACCAGTCTGAGTAAGGCTCGGATGAGAGTAGGAAGGGATTTGGCACCCCTCTCCCAGGTCGGATAGGTGGGGCCCACATGGGGTCTTAAACAAACATAATCATAAAAAGAAAACAATTGGCATGGCTAAGGAAAGCAAATCAAAAGAAAAGGCCAGAAAACTCTTCCCAATTTTTATTTATCCATATTTTTTTATTTTATTTTTAATAATTATTATTATTACTTTTTATTTTAATTTGCCCCTTTTTACATTATATTTTTTATTTTTCTTATTTTATTTATTTTTATATTGTATTATTATATTTATTGTCTTCACCAATTATTTATTTTTTAGTTATTGTCGCATAAAATCCTATTTGTATGTTTATCTTATGGGACTATTTTTATTCTTCTTTTTCATTTTCTGATTTTTTGAATCTTTTGTATTTTGTATTTTTTTATTTTTCTCCCCTTCCTATTTTTTTAGTTTTTTTTTATTATTATTATTTTTTAATTACTATTCCCCCTTTTAGTAGCTTTTTCCCCTTTTCATGTATTCTAATGTGACGATCCCAAATCCCATTATCATAGATTTTTTTAGCTTTCCATTTTTTTCTTGAATTTTTATTATTATTTTTATATAATTATATTTATTTCTAGCATGACTTCACTAATGGGGCCTAAATTAGATAACCACAAACCACTCAGCCTAAATTTAGATAACCAATAAAACAGGACTGAAGGGATCAGACTAAGCATTTAGAGAAAACAGAAAACAAATCTGAAATAAACTAAACTGGAAAAAATAGGAGATAACAGATAATTAGAAGAAAGGTTTCATTAGTTTTAACCTAATCAAGGTTTCATGAGAATCTAACTTATCAAGTGTTAGCAAATGACAGAGAAAAAGAACAAAAATCCAAGGAAAAACAGCATTTAAACAACTAACAATTTAGAAAACCACAGAATAATGGCAACAGGAAGAAAAACAATGGCGAGTTTGAGTAAGAGTCCGAAGCTTACAAGAGCCGGTTCGGTAGCACCTCATTAGCGGCTCTGTCCCCTTTCCCTCTCCTCAGACCCATATAGCAGCAATAGCATAAATTCCAGAAAATAAGAAGAAAGATCGCGCATAGGGGAGAAGCAATGACAGGTTTACCTGGTTGGATTTTGACCTGAATTCGATCGCCGGAACAGGGGTGTCGTTTCTTACCTTCTTGCTTCAAACTGACATGGTGTTCGGTGCTTGCAATCAGGAATCTCGAAGAGGTAAAAACGGAAGGTAGATGGGATGGTTGCCGCCGCCTCTGCTGGATGTCCAAAAGTAGAAAGCGATCAACAGTTTCAGCCGAAAGACGGGGAACCGGTGAGAAGGAGGAGAGAGTTATACAGAGATCTGGCCGGAGGTCGCCGCTGTTACTCGATTTTGGAACCTCTGATCGCAGCCGCCATCTCAACAAGGAAGATGAGCAAATGCTGGTTTGATCTAGATGAGAGAAAGAAAAATGATGGAGAGTGGATCTGATCATTTTTCAGTCTTGACAGTTATGGAAAGAGGGAGAGAGGGAAAGAAAGAGAGTTCAAAATGAGGGCACCGCCGCTGCTAGGAGTTGCAGCGGTGGTTTCGCCCAAGCGAGGATGACCGAGAAAAGGGAGGTTTGCCGCTGAGAGAGAGATCTGATGGATTGGTAAGTAGAAGCTGAGAGAGAGCTCTATGCAGGGAAGGCTTACCGCTGCAACTGGTTCGGGAAAGGAAGAAAGAGAGAGAGGAGGAGAGAGGGAGAGAGAGCTCTACAGAGGTGATGGAAACAGAGAGAGGAGGGAGAAGAAGAAGGAAGAGAGATGGAGAGAAAATGGCCGGAGGTTGGGGATTACCGCCGCTTGCCGCCGCTGTGGTTCGGTGTTCGAATAGGGGAGAGAAGAGAACTGTAGATTAGGGCGAATGGAGGTTGAACTGGGTATTTGGGTTAAACTGGGTCAGGGGTGAACCGGGGTTCTGGTCGAATGGTGGGTGGTTCGGGTAAAAAAAATGAAAAGTTGAAATGGGTATAACCGCTGTAAAGGGTTTTGCGAATGTATTATGTAGGGTATGAAAATTAGTGAAACGGAATCTTTTTAGATGAAAGGATAAATAGGGGTATTTTTTACTGCAATTTTATTGGATAGTCTTTTTGGACATTTCCATTTGATTGGTCGGGTTGGTTTGGCCCAAGTGGGCCTAGATCGGGCATATCTGGAAAGGGTTTGATTCGGTTAATATGGGGCCTCAAAATGAAATCTTGATGTGATGAAAGGGAAAACAATGTCTGTTTTGGATGAAAATTCACAATGTAGGATTTTTGGGTAGTCTGAGGTGATTGACGAGGTTAGATTGAGCCAAATGAGCCCAGATTGGGCAGATTTGGGATCTGGTCAATCTGGGACCTTTAAATGGAATCTTGGTGCGATTGAAAGGAAAAAGATGGTGTTTTGGACTTAAATTTTACAAGTGGGTAGTTTTGGGGTATTGGGATTTGGTGGTAATGTATGATTGGTTGATGGGGGCCAACATAGGTCAACGAGATGTTTTGGAATGGAATCTTGGTTTAATGGAAGGGCAATGTGGGGGAATCTGGGGTTGAAACTTTATAGGCAGGTGTTCTAATGTGTCCAAAGTTTAATGGTGTGGTTTGATCGATTCGGATGTGTCAAGATCAAGGAATCTGGGTTCCGGGTGTTTAGGCTGACAAGAGGGGTTGGAATGGAATCTTTGCTTGATGAAGGGGTAAATTGAGGATTCTTGATCTGAAATTTTATGGATTGGCATTAGACCTGTTCATGGGTCGGGACGGGCCGATCTTTCACTCTTTATTAACAGATTTTTCTAAGGCTCGAGCCTAGCCCAACCATCCGGCCTACAACTTGTACCCAAGCCCGAAATTTAGCGCATACTGTTATTACTGCTGAAGCGGCTGAATAGAGAGAGAGAGAGAGAGAGAGAGAGATAAATGATAAAGAAAATAATAAAAAATGTATATATTAAATTATAAATATATATTTCAATAAATATTATATTATTTATATATTTTATATAATATATAAAATGCATATTATATATTTTATAAAATATATAATGTTGAGTTGGACCGGGCCAGGCTTTTTTGACAAATCCCGAGCCTGGCCTGAAACACAGTCGAGCTTACTGTGTTAGGCCCGAGGTCAGGCCCGCGGGCCTAATTACATGACCAAGCCCGACCGGGGTGCGGGCCGGGCCATCGGACTACCTAGTCCATGAACAGGTCTAATTGTCATTTTGGGAGGTCCTAGGTCTGATGGTGGTGTCTGATTTAATGGTCAATATGTAAGCGGGGGTCAATTGGACCCATTATATTGGTATCGGGCATATTTAACGGTGAATCTGAAGGCTATAGGGCTGAAAGTTGTGATTTTTGGGTTTTTGGATGTTTCGGAATGATCGGAAGGGTCTAATCGGATGTTCGGGGTGAATTGGAGGTTCAAGCAACAAATTGTAAAAAAAAATCGAATGCTGACAAGCACATAAGATGGAACCAACAAATTTATTCTTTAATTTCATAATGAATGATATTCTTAAAAATTAGGCAATAATTGCAGCCTCGACAACAAAAAAGGAAAATACAAGGAGGGAGTGGAAATCACTAGAGAATGGATAAATGGAATTGGATTTTTACGGTAGTGGTAGTGGTAATCCAAGGCCTTCTAGGGTAAGGGGAGTGATAAGAGATGAGAATGGACTCATACGTGCAATGTTTTGAAGTCCAATAAGCAAAGGAGACTCAAGTAGTTACTAGAGTATGATAAGCTAAGGAGATGGGTGTTGAATAATTGGTAATTAAAGGGGCTACGGATGTTGTGAAAGGAAGTAAAGCAGCTTTGTAGAGTTATAGAAACAAAATCAAACACTTTAAGCCTTTAAATGGTTTTCAAAGGACATGTAGTCGGAAATTCAATGGGTCCAAAGTTCAGCTAACAATTTGGTCGATGCTTTGGCCAAACAAGTGATGAACAAGCAACAATTATTTTAGGCCTAATGTGATTTGTACAAGGGGAGTGAAAATCAAGGCTATACTCTCATTTTCTTCTAAATTGTATGACCACAAGCTCTTGTGTGTTTCAGTAATTTATTAATAAATTCACAAAAGTACGGACAGGTCCAGTACAGATTTCTAAATTCCGTTGTAGACCTATTAATATTCAAAATGTTAACCCTCCCTCCAACTCTATACACACCAATGTCCGCCCTTTCCCTAACTTTACTTTGGGCCAAAAAATACTGACCCTGGGCTGAACCATCATTCTCCCCAATAAATTCTGTTTATTTATTATAAAAAGTTTTTATTTGTTATCGGTGGAAAGAGAAAAAAAATAAGGATAAATCTCTTAAACTACCCCTATCATTCACAAAATTGACAAATTATATTCTTATCGTTTAACCATTGTCTTATAGTACTCATAAGTTTTCTGATAATTGATTAGCCCTACGCCTGCCGTTAACATTCGTTAATTTTTCTATTAAAATCGGTACACATGGTGAATGGCCACCTACTTCTACCTCGGTCGGTTGCTTCTAATGCATTCAGCGACAAAGAACAAGTCCCAGATCTATTGAAGAACAGGGCCAATCGAAGTGGTGGTGATGAAATAGGGGCAAGAGGGAGAGAGAAAAACATTGTTCATCGCCTCTTCCAACTCTCGACATAGCGGCGGAAAACCGGCATCGACCCCCTCCATCTTCTTCCACGTCCCTTCCCCTCCTCTTTCCTCTCTCTTTCCCCCTCTTCTTCTTCTCTTTCTACTTCTTCCTCTGCTTCTCCTTCATCTTCATCTCTGTTCATCATCTTCACAGTGAGCAAAGAACTACCACCGGCGCCATCGTAACCGAAAATGATGGCGTCCACTGCTATTTTGCCCATAGGCTGTTGTTTTGCTCGGTGCAGGCGACGAGCCGGGTTACCTTGTACCTTACAGGAAAGACCAGATTGTCTTTACGCAATCTTCGATAAGTATAGACGTCGTCATCGAATTGATCCTAACTCAAAGAACTCATGCTCCACCAGCATGGCTTCCACCCAAACCCAACAAAAAAAAAAAAAGAGGGCAAGGGGAGTGGGCAGCGGAGTGGACGGACAGGGGAGTTGCAGGAGACACGGTGTGCAAATGTTGGAAGACAGGAGAAAAGAGTGGGCAGCGGAGTTGCTGGAGACACAGGCATAGATGTCGGAAGACGGGAGAGAAGAGTGGACGGCGGAGCAGGCAGGGGAGTTGCAGGAGAAACCAAGTCGGCGGAGTGGTGTCGTATTTGTCTTGGCAGAGAGATATGACGGCGAACCAAGTGGTGGCGATGACTAGCCCGGGATCTTGGCAGATCTACTTGACAGGGAAAGAGATTACATGTCTTCAAAATGTTCGATTGGCCATGTTCTGTTCTCCCATTTATCTCTCTGCTATTCTTTTTTTTTTTTTTTGTTCCGATTAAAGGGGCATTGAAGATTTCAACGAACATGAACGAACATGAACCACCAAATCAATGGCTCCACTACCCATACAGTGTTAAATCATGGAAAGTGATGAAGGGAAATTTGGCCCGACATCGCGATCGCCCGACACGTGGCAAAGGCAAGTAGCTCAGGATAGTAGAGCGCCCGAAGCGAACATCGGAAGCAAGTCCGAGCTCCCTACTAGGAGCCCGAGCTCACTGTTAAGGGTCCGAGCTCCCTAAGTAAGAACCCGAGCTCCCTAAGTCCGAGCTCCCTACTAGGAGCCCGAGCTCCCTGTTAAGGGTCCGAGCTC